>NC_044306.2:37076166-37402625 GCF_007474595.2 Lynx canadensis | reverse complement strand
TTGTTTCCTTCACTGTGCAGAAGATTTTTTATTTTGATGAGGTCCCAGTAGTTCATTTTTGGTTTTTTTCCCTTGCCTCCAGAGACGTGTTGAATAAGAAATTGCTGCGGGCAAGAACAAAGAGGTTTTTGCCTGCTTTCTCCTTGAGGATTTTGATGGTTTCCTGTCTTACATTGAGGTCTTTCATCCACTTTGAGTTTATTTTTGTGTAGGTGTAGGAAAGTGGTCCAGGTTCCTTCTGCATGTCGCTGTCCAGTTTTCCCAGCACCATTTGCTGAAGAGACTGTCTTTATTCCATTGGATATTCTTTCCTGCTTTGTCAAAGATTAGTTGGCTGTATGTTTGTGGGTCCATTTCTGGGTTCTCTGTTCTGTTCCATTGATCTGGGTGTCTGTTCTTGTGCCAGTACCATACTGTCTTGATGGTTACAGCTTTGTAGTAATAGTTTGAAGTCTGGGATTGTGATGCCTCCTGCTTTGTTTTTCTTTTTCAGGATTGCTTTGGCTCTTCAGGGTCTTTTCTGATTCCATACAAATTTTAGGATTATCTGTTCTAGCTCTGTGAAGAATGCTGGTGTTATTTTGATAGTGATCACATTGAATATGTAGATTGCTTTGGGTAGTATCGACACTTTAACAATATTTGTTCTTCCTAACCAAGAGCATGGAATCTTTTTCCATTTTTTTGTGCCTTCTTCAATTTCTTTCATAAGTTTTCTATAGTTTTCAGTGTATAGATTTTTCACCTCTCTGGTTAGATTTATTCCTAGGTATTTTATGGTTTCTTGTGTAACTATAAATGGGATCGATTCCTTGATTTCTCTTTCTGTCACTTCATTGTTGATGTATAGGAATACAGCCGATTTCTGTGCATTGATTTCATATCCTGCAACATTGCTGAATTCATGAATCAATTCTAGCAGTTTTTTGGTGGAATCTTTTGGGTTTTCCATGTAGAGCATCATGTCATCTGTGAAGAATGAACGTTTGACCTCCTCCTGGCCAATTTGGATGCCTTTTATTTCTTTGTGTTGTCTGATTGCAGAGGCTGACTTACAACACTACGTTGAATAACAGTGGTGAAGAGTGGACATCCCTGTCTTGTTCCTGACCTTAGGGGGAAAGCTCTCAGTTTTTCCCCATTGAGGATGATATTAGCGTTGTGTCACTCATATATGGCTTTTATGATCTCGAGGTATGCTCCATCTATCCCTACCTTCTTGAGGGTTTTTATCAAGAAAGGATGCTGTATGTTGTCAAATGCTTTTTCTGCATCTATTGAGAGGATCATGTGGTTATTGTCCTTTCTTTTATTGATGTGATGAATCACATTAATTGTTTCGTGGATGTTGAACCAGCCCTGCATCCCAGGTATAAATTCCACTTGGTTGTGGTGAATAATTTTTTTAGTGTATTGTTGGATCCGGTTGGCTAATATCTTGTTGAGGATTTTTGCATCCATGTTCATCAGGGAAATTGGCCTATAGTTCTCCTTTTTAGTGGGGTCTCTGTCTGGTTTTGTAATCAAGGTAATGCTGGCTTCATAGAAAGAGTTTGGATCTTTCCTTCCATTTCTACTTTCTGGAACACCTTCAAGAAAATAGGTGTCAACCCTTCCTTAAATGTTTGGTAGAATTCCCCTGGAAAGCCATCTGGCCCTGGACTCTTGTTATTTGGCAGATTTTTGATTACTAATTTGATTTCCTTACTGGTTATGGGTCTGTTCAGATTTTCTAGCTCTTCCTGTTTCAGTTTTGGTAGTGTGTATATTTCTAGGAATTTGTCCATTTCTTCCAGATTGCCCATTTTATTGGCATATAATTGCTCATAATATTCTCTTAGTATTGTTTTTATTTCTGCTGTGTTGGTTGTGAGCTCACCTCTTTCATTCTTGATTTTACTTATTTGGGTCCTTTCCTTTTTTTTCTTTTTGATCAAACTGGCTAGTTGTTTATCAATTTTGTTAATTCTTTCAAAGAACGAGTTTCTGGTTTCAGTAATCTGTTCTACTGTTTTTTTTTTTTTTTTTTGGTTTCAATAGCATTAATTTCTTCTCTAATCTTTATTATTACCTGTCTTCTGCTGTTTTGGGGTTTTATTTGCTGTTCTTTTTCCAGCTCCTTAAGGTGTAAGGTTAGGTTGTGTCTGAGATCTTTCTTCCTTCTTTAGGAAGGCCTGGATTGCTATATACTTTCCTGTTATGACCGCCTTTGCTGCATCCCAGAGGTTTTGGGTTGTGCTGTTATCATGTTCATTGACTTCCATATACCCTTTAATTTCCTCTTTAACTTCTTGGTTAGCCCATTCATTCTTTAGTAGGATGTTCTTCAGTCTCCAAGTATTTGCTACCTTTCCAAATTTTATCTTGTGGTTGATTTCGAATTTCATAGTGTTGTGGTCACAAATATGCACGGTATGATCTCGATCTTTTTGTACTTACTTAGGGCTGACTTTTGTCCCAGTATATGGTCTATTCTGGAGAACGTTCCATGTGCACTGGAGAAGAATGGATATTCTGATGTTTTAGGATGAAATGTTCTGAATATATCTGTTAAGTCCATCTGGTCAGTGTGTCATTCAAAGCCATTGTTTCCTTGTTGATTTTTTGATTAGATGATCTGTCCATTTCTGTGAGTGGGGTGTTGAAGTCTCCTACTATTATGGTATTACTATCAAAGAGTTTCTTTATGTTTGTGATTAATCGATTTATATATTTGGGTGCTTTCACATTTGGTGCATTAATGTTTACAATTGTTAGGTCTTCTTGGTGGATAGACCCCTTGATTATGATATAATGCCCTTATACATCTCTTGATACAGTCTTTATTTTAAAGTCTAGATTGTCTGATATAAGTATGGCTACTCCAGCGTTCTTTTGTTGACCATTAGCATGATAGATTGTTCTCCATCCCCTTATTTTCAACCTGAAGGTGTCTTTAGGTCTAAAGTGGGTCTCTTGTGAATAGCATATAGATGGATCTTGTTTTATTATCCATTCTGTTACCCTATGTCTTTTGATTGGAGCATTGAGTCCTTTGACATTTAGAGTAAGTACTGAAAGCTATGAATTTATCGCCATTATGATGCTTGTAGAATTCGAGTTTCTGGTGGTGTTCTCTGGTCCTTTCTAATCTTTGTTGCTTTTGATATATATATATATATATATATATATATATATATGACATTTATCATATATATATTATATATATTTCATATTTTTACTCTTTTCTCCCCTCAGAGAGTCCCCGTTAAAATTTCTTGCAGGGCTGGTTTAGTGGTCACAAACTCCTTTAATTTTTGTTTGTGTGGGAAACTTTGTATCTCTCCTTCTATTTTGAATGACAGCCTTGCTGGGTAAAGAATTCTTGGCTGCATATTTTTCTGATTCAGCGCATTGAATATATCCTGCCACTCCTTTCTTGCCTGCCAAGTTTCTGTGGATAGGTCTGCTGCAAACCTGATCTCTCTTCCCTTGTAGGTTAGGGACTTTTTTCCCTTGCTGCTTTCATGATTCTCTCCTTGCCTGAGTATTTTGTGAATTTGACTATGATATGCCTTGTTGATGGTTGGTTTTTGTTGAATCTAATGGGGGTCCTCTGTGCTTCCTGGATTTTGATGTCTGTGTCTTTCCCCAGGTTAGAAAAGTTTTCCACTATGATTTGCTCACATAACCCTTCTACCCCTATTTCTCTCTCTTCCTCTTCTAGGACCCTTATGATTATGACGTTGTTCCTTTTTAATGAGTCACTGATGTCTCTAATTCTTAAATTGTGCTCTTTTGCCTTAATCTCCCTCTTTTTTTCTGCTTCATTATGCTCTATAAGTTTGTTCTTTATATCACTGATTCTCTGTTCTGCCTCATTCATCCTTGCCGCCTCTGCATCCATCCATGATTGCAGCTCAGTTATAGCATTTTTAATTTCATTCTGACTATTTTTTACTTCTTTTTTCTCTGCAGAAAGGGATTCTAATCCATTTTCAACTCCAGATAGCATTCTTATTATCGTGATTCTAAATTCTGGTTCAGACATCTTTCTTGTATCTGTGTTGGTTAAATCCCTGTCCGTTGTTTCTTTGTGCTCTTTCTTTTGGGGTGAATTCCTTCATTTTGTCATTTTGAAGGAAGAAAAGGAATTAATGAGGTAGAAAAATTAAAATTAAAAAAATTAAAATTAAAAAATATTAAAATTAAAAAAATTAAACACACACACATACAAAATCTAATAAATGACGCTAGATCCTAGGAGTGTTTTGGTCTGGGTGTTGAAAGTGGTTTGACAGATTAGAGAAAAAAAAGGTGGGGGGAGGAAATCGTTTGAGAGTTTGAAAAAATGATTACACTGAAGTAGACTAAAATGAAATGATAGGAGTAAAATAGAATTTGAAAAATTTACACAAAAGTAAAAAATATAGTAGGAAAAAAATTAAAGAAAAATATTTTAATAGAAATTGAAGGTAAAAATGAAGTTTTTCACTTTCTGCATTCAAGAAAAAGAAAAGAAATGAAGTAGAGAAAAAAGAAAACAAGGAAATCGTTTGAAAACTTGAAAAGGTGAATACACTGAAGTAGACTAAAATAGAATGATGAAAGTAAGGTAGAATTTGAAAAAAATTACACAAAAGTAAAAAATATAGTAATAAAAATTAAAGAAAAATATTTTTAATAAAAATTGAAAATAAAAATGAATTTTTTTTCTTTCTGTATTCAAGAAAAAGAATAGTGTAAAAGAGAAAAAAAAGAAAATGGAATAGATGGACCTGCTAACAGATTGAAATAGGACTGAAATTGTTTCGTTTTCCCCTAGAAGTCAGACTATGTAGTGCAATATAGTTCATAAACTAAGTAGGCGGTGAGACTTGTGTTCTTGAGGAGCGAGGTTGGCCCAGTTGGGCAGGGCTCAGCATAACAGCTGCATTCTCCACTTGATGGTGCGACTAGCCCACTGGGGTGGACTGCTGCGGCACTCATAGGTGCCTATGTGCATGTGCGCAAGTGGTGAAAATGGTGTCACCCAACTACTCAGTCTCTAGTATGGGAACTCAGTTCTCTCCCATCTGCAATTGCTCACCTGTCCTCTGTCTTCAGCTTTCATCCACTCCCCACTTCTTCACTGTCCGTGACCAAGCCTAAGGTAGTACCTCCCTCCTGAGTCTTGTCTGAGATGCAGCTGTTTTCCCTGCCCTGTGTTTCTGAAGGACTATGGGATTTACCTATTCCACCCCTCTGTGGGAGGGTCTCATCGAGCAATGGACAAACAATGGCCAAATGTCAGATGCACCCAGGAATGCTTGCTGGATCCTGCTGCTGCCAGAGCCCCAAGACTGTGGCCAGGTGCCAGCCCACCCCAGAAAAAGTTTGCGAGATAGTGTAGCAGCAGCTTTTCAGGGATTATGGAAAATCATAACACACATCTGGCACCAGGCTTCACCCTTAATGACCTTGTTCCAGCACCAGCCAATGTGGACATTTTCTGAGGTCTGTTGGGACCAGGTGGTTTCAACAGTCTCTACCAATTGTGCTCCCAGCAGTGGAACCGCTTTTCCCCTGTGGCCTGAGAA
This sequence comes from Lynx canadensis, assembly GCF_007474595.2. Lineage (NCBI taxonomy): Eukaryota > Metazoa > Chordata > Mammalia > Carnivora > Felidae > Lynx > Lynx canadensis. The sequence continues at coordinate 37,397,067 of NC_044306.2, read as the reverse complement.
CCCCCTGGACCCTGCTCTGTTCCTGGGGATTTGCCCTTCCCACCAGAGCACCGCCAAGTATCAAACTGCATAGTTGCAGACTTTGTGCTCCCATTGTTTACAGTCTTAATGGAATTTAAACCCTCTCCTTTCTTCTTTCTCCTTTCTCCATTTTTAGTTTAGTCCCTGTGGCTGTTTCCAATTTTCCACTTTCTCTCCAGCTGCTTTAGGGGAGGGGTGCTTTTCCCATATTCTCCCCTCCCCCCCAGTCTCTGTCCTCTCTCTGCCTGCAAAAGCGGCTCCCTGACCACCACAGGTTTCTCTCTCCCCAAGTTCACCTCTCTGCACCACTTACCTGCTGAATTCTGTGGTTCAGGTTGTGCAGATTGTTGTGTTAATCCTGCAATCAGTTTTCTAGGTGTGTAGGATGGTTGAGTGTTGATCTGGCTGTATTTCATGGACGCAAGACACACAGAAAACTTCCATGCTGTTCCACCATCTTAGCTCCCCCCACCCTAGACTATTAGATTTTAAACCAAAGACTATAGCAAGAGATGAATAAGGGCATTACATCATAATTAAGAAGTCTATCCATCAGGAAGATATAACAATTATAAATATTTATGCCCTCAATTTGGAACACCCAAAAATACAAATCAATCAATAACAAACATAAAGAAACTCATTGATAACAATACAATAATAGTTGGGGACTTTAACAACACACTTACATACTTATGGACATATTATCTAAGTAGAAAATCAACAAGGAAACAGTAGCTTTGAAGGACACATTAGACCAGATGGACTTAACAGATATATTCAGAACATTTCTTCCTAAAGCAGCAGAATACACATTATTTTCAAGTTCACATGGAATAATCTCCAAAATAGATCACATACTGGATCATAAATCAGCCCTCAACAAGCACAAAAAGACTGATATCATATCATGCATATTTTTAGAACACAACACTATGAATCTTGAAGTAAAACACAAGAAAAAATTTGGAAACACTAAGAATACATGAAGGTTAAAGAATACATTACTAAAGAAAGAATGGGTTAACCAGGAAATTAAAGAAGAAATTTTTAGAAAGTACATTGGAGCAAATAAAAATGAAAACATGACAGTCAAAACCCTTTTGGATGAAGCAAGGCAGTCCTCAGAAGGAAGTATATTGCAATACAGGCCTATATCAAGAAACAAGAAAAGTCTCAAATATGCAACCCAACCTTACATCTAAAGCAGCTAGGAAAGGAACAACAAATAAAGCCTAAAACATGAAGAATCAGGAAAATAAAGATTAGAGCAGAAATAAATAATATAGAAACAAAAAAATACATAGATAAATAAAACTAAGAACTGGTTCTTAGAAAGAATTAATAAAATTGATACCCTCCTAGCCAGACTATTCAAAAAGAAAAGAGAAAAGACACAAATTAATAAAATCATAAATGAAAGAGGATATATAATGCTCAACACCACAGAAATACAAATAATTATAAGAGAATATTATGAAACTTATATGCCAAAAAGTAGGGCAGTATGGAAGAAATGGGCAAATTCCTAGAAGCATACAAACTACCAAAACTGGAACAGGAATAAATAGAAAATTTGAACAGACCCATAATCAACAGTATGGGTTCATCAGTAATGAATCAGTAATCAAAAAAATCTCCCAAAATCAAAAGTCCAGGGCCAGATGCATTCCCAGGGGAAATCTATCACACATTTTAAGAAGAGTTAATACCTATTCTTCTCAAATTGATCCAAAGAATAGAAGTGGAGGGAAAACTCCCAAACTCCTTCTATGAATACAGCATTACCTTGATTCAAAACCAGACTAAAACCACAGTAAAAAGTAGAATTACAGACCAATATGCCTGATGAACATGGATACAAAAATTCTCAACAAAATATTAGAAAATCAAATCCAACAGTACATTAAAATAATCATTCAGCACGATCAAGTGGGATTTATTCCTGAGCTGCAGGGCTGATTCAATATTTGCAAGTCAGTGAATGCAATACTCCACATTAATAAAAGAAAGCATAAGAACTATAGGATCTTTTCAGTAGATGCATAAATAGCATTAGACAAAATACAAAATCCATTTTTGGTAAAAACCCTCAACAAAGTAGGAACAGAGAGAACATACTTCAATATCATAAAGGCCATATATGAAAGACCCACAGCTAATATAATCCTCAATGGGGTAAGAGACTCTTAAGAACTGAGAACAAACTAAGAGTAGACGGGGGCTGGGGGAGGGGAAAGTGGGTGACGGGCAGGGAGAAGGGCACTTGTTGGGATGAGCACTGGGTGTTGTATGGAAACCAGTTTGAGAATAAATTATATTTTTTTAAAAATACTCAACGGGGGAAAAACTGAGAACTTTCCTCCTAAGGTCAGGAACAAGACAGGGTTGTCCAATCTCATCATTACTATTTAACATTGTACTGAGGGGCGCCTGGGTGGCGCAGTCGGTTAAGTGTCCGACTTCAGCCAGGTCACGATCTCGCGGTCCGTGAGTTCGAGCCCTGCGTCGGGCTCTGGGCTGATGGCTCAGAGCCTGGAGCCTGTTTCAATTCTGTGTCTCCCTCTCTCTCTGCCCCTCCCCCGTTCATGCTCTGTCTCTCTCTGTCCCAAAAATAAATAAACGTTAACATTGTACTGAAAGTCCTATCCTCAGCAATCAAACAGTGAAAATACTTAAAAAGGCATCCAAATAGGTAAGGAAGAAGTCAAATTTTTACTATTTGCAGATGTCATGATGCTCTGTGTAGAAAACCAGAAAAAAAACAAAAAAAGAAACAAAAAATTTCCACTAAAAAATTACTGGAACTGATAGAAGAAGTTAGTAAATTTGTACAATACAAAATCAATGTTCAGAAATCTGTTGCATTTCTATACATCTATAATGAAACAGCAGAAAGAGAAATCAAGGAATCAATCCCATTTACAACTGCATCAAAAACCATAAGTTACCTAGGAAAAAACTTAAAGTGGTAAAAGATCTGTAAGTTGAAAACTATAGAAATCTTATGAAAGAAATTGAAGGTTACACAAAGAATTGAAAAACATTCTATGTTCATGGATCTGAAGAACAAATATTGTTAAAATATATACACTGCCCAAAGCAGTCTACACATTCAATGCAATCCCTACCAAAATATCACCAGGATTTTTCACAAAGCTAGCACAAATAATCCTAAAATTTGTATGGAACCCTCAAATAGCCAATGTGATGTTGAAAAAGGAAAGCAAAGTGGAAGTCATCACAATTCCTGACTTCAAGCTGTATTTTTTATTTTTTTGCTTATTGGGTAGGATATTTATTTATTTATTTATTTAATTTTTTATTTTTTAATATGAAATTTATTGTCAAATTGGTTTCCATACAACACCCAGTGCTCATCCCAAAAGGTGCCCTCCTCATACCCATCACTCACCCTCTCCTCCCTCCCACCCCCCATCAACCCTCAGTTTGTTCTCAGTTTTTAAGAGTCTCTTATGTTTTGGTTCCCTCCCTCTCTAACCTCTTTTTTTTTTTCCTTCCCCTCCCCTATGGTCTTCTGTTAAGTTTCTCAGGATCCACATAAGGGTGAAAACATACGATATCTGTCTTTCTCGGTATGACTTATTTCACTTAGCGTAACACTCTCCAGTTCCATCCACGTTGCTACAAAAGGCCATATTTCATTCTTTCTCATTGCCATGTAGTATTCCATTGCGTATATAATTTCTTTATCCATTCATCACAATTTCTTTATCACAATTTCTTTATCCATTCATCAGTTGATGGACATTTTGGCCCTTTCCATAATTTGGCTATTGTTGAGGGTGCTGCTATAAATATTGGGGTTCAAGTGCCCCTATGCATCAGTACTCCTGTATCCCTTGAGTAAATTCCTAGCAGTCTATGGCTGGGTCACAGGGTGGGTGTATTTTTAATTTTTTGAGGAACCTCCACACTGTTTTCCAGAGCGGCTGCACCAGTTTGCATTCCCACCAACAGTGCAAGAGGATTCCCGTTTCTCCACATCCTCCCCAGCATCTATAGTCTCCTGATTTGTTCATTTCGGCCACTCTGACTGGTGTGAGGTGATATCTGAGTGTGGTTTTGATTTGTATTTCCCTGATGAGGAGTGACGTTGAGCATCTTTTCATGTGCCTGTTGGCCATCCGGATGTGTTCTTTAGAGAAGTGTCTATTCATGTTTTCTGCCCATTTCTTCACTGGATTATTTGTTTTTCGGATGTGGAGTTTGTTGAGCTCTTTATAGATTTTGGATACTAGCCCTTTGACCAATATGTGCAGAAGTTTTTATCTTCATGAGGTCCCAATAGTTCATTTTTGCTTTTAATTCCCTTGCCTTTGGGGATGTGTCAAGTAAGAAGTTGCTACGGCTGAGGTCAGAGAGGTTTTTTTCCTGCTTTCTCCTCTAAGGTTTTGATGGTTTCCTGTCTCACATTCAGGTCCTTTATCCATTTTGAGTTTGTTTTTGTGAATGGTGTAAGGAAGTGGTCTAGTTTCATCTTTCTGCATGTTGCTGTACAGTTCTCCCAGCACCATTTGTTAAAGAGATTGTCTTTTTTCCATTGGATATTCTTTCCTGCTTTGTCAAAGATTAGTTGGCCATACTTTTGTGAGTCTATTTCTGGGGTTTCTATTCTATTCCATTGGTCTATATGTCTGTTTTTGTACCAATACCATACTGTCTTGATGATTACAGCTTTGTAGTAGAGGCTAAAGTCTGGGATTGTGATGCCTCCTGCTTTGGTCTTTTTCAAAATTACTTTGGCTATTCGGGGCCTTTTATGGTTCCATACTAATTGTAGGATTGCTTGTTCTAGCTTCAAGAAGAATGCTGGTGCAATTTTGTTTGGGATTGCATTGAATGTGTAGATAGCTTTGGGTAGTATTGACATTTTGACAATATTTATTCTTCCAACCCATGAGCATGGAATGTTTTTCCATTTCCTTATATCTTCTTCAATTTCCTTTATAAGCTTTCTATAGTTTTCAGCATACAGATCTTTACATCTTTGGTTAGGTTTATTCCTAGGTATTTTATGCTTCTTGGTGCAATTGTGAATGGGATCAGTTTCTTTATTTGTCTTTCTGTTGCTTCATTATTAGTGTATAAGAATGCAACTGATTTCTGTATATTGATTTTGTATCCTGCGACTTTGCTGAATTCATGTATCAGTTCTAGCAGACTTTTGGTGGAATCTATCGGGTTTTCCATGTGTAATATCATGTCATCTGCAAAAAGTGAAAGCTTGACTTCATCTTTGCCAATTTTGATGTTTTTGATTTCCTTTTGTTGTCTGATTGCTGATGCTAGAACTCCCAACACTATGTTAAACAACAGCGGTGAGAGTGGACATCCCTGTCGTGTTCCTGATTTCAAGGAGAAAGCTCTCAGTTTTTCCCCATTGAGGATGATACTAGCTGTGGGCTTTTCATACATGGCTTTTATGATGTTTAAATATGTTCCCTCTATCCCGACTTTCTCGAAGATTTTTATTAAGAAAGGATGCTAAGTTTTGTCAAATGCTTTTTCTGCATCAATTGACAGGATCATATGGTTCTTATCTTTTCTTTTATTAATGTGATGTATCACATTGATTGATTTGTGAATGTTGAACCAGCCCTGCAGCCCAGAAATGAATCCCACTTAATCATGGTGAATAATTTTTTTTTTACATGCTGTTGAATTCGATTTGCTAGTATCTTATTGAGAATTTTTGCATCCGTATTCACCAGGCATATTGGCCTGTAGTTCTCTTTTGTTACTGGGTCTCTGTCTGGTTTAGGAATCAAAGTAATTCTGGCTTCATAGAATGAGTCTGGAAGTTTTCCTTCCCTTTTATTTCTTGGAATAGCTTGAGAAGTTTAGGTATTATCTCTCCTTTAAATGTCTGGTAGAACTCCCCAGGGAAGCCATCTGGTCCTGGACTCTTATTTGTTGGGAGATTTTTGATAACTGATTCAATTTCTTCACTGGTTATGGGTCTGTTCAAGCTTTCTATTTCCTCCTGATTGAGTTTTGGAAGTGTGTGGGTGTTTGGAATTTGTCCATTTCTTCCAGGTTGTCCAGTTTGTTGGCATATAGTTTTTCATAGTATTCCCTGGCAATTGCTTGTATTTCTGAGGGATTGGTTGTAATAATTCCATTTTCATTCATGATTTTATCTATTTGGGTCATCTCCCTTTTCTTTTTGAGAAGCCTGGCTAGAGGTTTGTCAATTTTGTTTATTTTTTCAAAAAACCAACTCTTGGTTTCCTTGATCTGCTCTACAGTTTTTTTAGATTCTATATTGTTTATTTCTGCTCTGATCTTTATTATTTCTCTTCTTCTGCTGGGTTTAGGCTGTCTTTTCTGTTCTGCTTCTATTTCCTTTAGGTGTGCTGTTAGATTTTGTATTTGGGCTTTTTCTTGTTTCTTGAGATAGGCCTGGATTGCAATGTATTTTCCTCTCAGGACTGCCTTCACTGCATCCCAAAGCGTTTGGTTGTTGTATTTTCATTTTCATTTGTTTCCATATATTTTCTAATTTCTTCTTTAATTGCCTGGTTGACCCACTCATTCTTTAGTAGGGTGTTCTTTAACCTCCATGCTTTTCGAGGTTTTCCAGACTTTTTCCTGTTGTTCTCAAGCTTCATAGCATTGCGGTCTGAAAGTATTCATGGTATGATCTCAATTCTTGTATACTTATGAAGGGCTGTTTTGTGACCCAGAATGTGACCTATCTTGGAGAATGTTCCATGGGCACTTGAGAAGAAAGTATATTCTGTTGCTTTGGGATGCAGAGTTCTAAATATATCTGTCAAGTCTATCTAATCCAATGTATCATTCAGAGCCCTTGTTTCTTTATTAATCCTGTTTCTAGATGATCCATCCATTGTTGTAGGTGGGGTCTTAAAGTCCCCTGCAATTACCACATTCTTATCAATAAGGTTGCTTATGTTTGTAATTGTTTTATATATTTGGGGGCTCCGGTATTCGGCGCATAGACATTTATAATTGTTAGCTCTTCCTGATGGATAGACCCTGTAATTATTATATAATGCCCTTCTTCATCTCTTGTTACAGCCTTTAATTTAAAGTCTAGTTTGTCTGATATAAGTATGGCTACTACAGCCTTCTTTTGACTTCCAGTAACATGATATATAGTTCTCCATCTCCTCACTTTCAATCTGAAGGTGTCCTCAGGTCTAAAATGAAACTCTTGTAGACAGAAAATAGATGGGTCTTGTTTTTTTTATCTATTCTGATACCCTATGTCTTTTGGTTGGCACATTTAGTCCATTTACATTCAGTGTTATTATAGAAAGATATGAGTTTAGAGTCATTGTGATGTCCGTAGGTTTCATGCTTGTAGCGATGTCTCTGGTACTTTGTCTCACAGGAACCCCCGTTAGGATCTCTTGTGGGGCTGGTTTAGTGATGATGAATTCCTTCAGTTTTTGTTTGTTTGGGAAGACCTTTATCTCTCCTTCTATTGTAAATGACAGACTTGCTGGATAAAGGATTCTCGGCTGCATATTTTTTTTTCTGTTCATTACATTGAAGATCTCCCTGCCATTCCTTTCTGGCTTGCCAAGTTTCAGTAGAGAGATCGGTCAAGAGTTATCAGTCTCCCTTTATATGTTAGAGCACATTCATCCCTAGCTGCTTTTATTTTATTATTTTTTAATTTTTTTAACGTTTATTTATTTTTGAGACAGAGAGAGACAGAGCATGAATAGGGGAGGGTCAGAGAGAGAGGAAGACACAGAATCTGAAACAGGCTCCAGGCTCTGAGCAGTCAGCACAGAGCCTGATGTGGGGCTTGAATCCACGGACCGTGAGATCATGACCTGAGCTAAAGTTGGACACTTAACCGACTGAGCCACCCAGGCGCCCCTCCCTAGCTGCTTTTAGAATGTTCTCTTTATCCTTGTATTTTGCCAGTTTCACTATGATATGTCGTGCAGAAGATCAATTCAAGTTACGTCTGAAGGGACTTCTCTGTGCTTCTTGGATTTCAATGCCTTTTCCCTTCCCCAGATCCGGGAAGTTCTCAGCTATGATTTCTTCAAGTACACCTTCAGCACTTTTCCCTCTCTCTTCCTCCTCTGGAATACCAATTATGTGTAGATTATTTCTCTTTAGTGCATCACTTAGTTCTCTAATTCTCCCCTCATACTCCTGGATTTTTTTTATCTCTCTTTTTCTCAGCTTCTTCTTTTTCCATAATTTTATCTTCTAATTCACCTATTCTCTCCTCTGCCTCTTCAATCCGAGCTGTGGTCACCTCCATTTTATTTTGCAACTCATTTATAGCATTTTTTAGCTCCTCCTAACTGTTCCTTAGTCCCTATCCCTGTAGCAATAGATTTTCTGCTGTCCTGTATACTGTTTTCAAGCCCAGCGATTAATTTTATGACTAGTATTCTAAATTCACTTTCTGTTATATTGTTTAAGTCCTTTTTGATCAGTTCGTTAGCTGTTGTTATTTCCTGGAGATTCTCTTGAGGGGAATTCTTCTGTTTCGTCATTTTGGATAGTCCCTGGAGTGGTGCGGAACTGCGGGGCACTTCCCCTGTGCTGTCTTGAATAACTTGTGTGGGTGGGTGGGGCCACAGTCAGACCTGATGTCTGCCCCCAGCCCACCGCTGGGGCCACAGTCAGACTGGTGTGTGGCTTCTCTTCCCCTCTCCTAGGGGCGGATTCACTGTGGGTTGGCGTGGCCCGTCTGGGCTACTTGCACACTGCCAGGCTTGTGGTGCTGGGCATCTGGCCTATTAGCTGGGGTGGATCAGCAAGGTGCATGGGGGCAGGAGGGGCAGGCTCAGGTCGCTTTTTGGGAGGGGCCCTGCGCTGCCGGGAGGGAGTCAGACCTGCCGCCATAGGGATGGATCTGAAGAAGCACAGCATTGGGTGTTTGCATGGTGCAAGCAAGTTCCCTGACAGGAACTGGTTCCTTTTGGGATTTTGGCTGGAGGATGGGCAAGGGAGATGGCACTGGCAAGCGCCTTTGTTCCCCGCCATGCTGAGCTCTGTCATCCGGGGCTCAACAACTCTCCCTCCCATAGTTCTCCAGCCCTCCTGCTCTCCGAGCAGAGCTTTTAGCTTATAATCTTCCAGAGGTTAAGTCCCACTTGCTGTCCGAACACACTCCGTCCAGCCCCTCCACTTTTGCAAGCCAGACTTGAGGGCTCTGCTTTGCCAGCGGGCTGCCCCTCCACCGCCCCGGCTCCCTCCTGCCAGTCGGTGGAGCGCGTACTGCCTCTCCGCCCTTCCTACCCTCTTCCGTGGGCCTCTTGTCTACGCTTGGCTCCAGAGAATCCATTCTGCTCATCTTCTGATGGTTTTCTGGGTTATTTAGGCAGGTGTGGGTGCAATCTAAGTAATCAGCAGGATGCGGTGAGCCCAGTGTCCTCCTACACTGCCATATTCCTCCAAACTGACTTTCAAAACAAGTTCTGAGAAAATTCAATGGTGAAAAAATAGTATTTTCAAGAAGTGATACTGGGAAAATTGGAAATCCACATGTAAAAGAATGAAGTGAAACCCCTACATCACACCATATACAAAAACAAACACAAAATGGGTTAGAGATGAGCTAAACCTAAAAACTGTTAGAATAAAATACACGTATAAATCTTCATGGTCATAAAATAGCACAAAGCTGTAAAGAAAAAAAAATGATACCTGGAATTCATCAGAACTACAAGCATTTGTGCACCAAAGGACAGTATCAAGAGAGTGAAAAGACAACCCACAGAATAGGAGAAAATACTTGCAGATCATATATCTGTAAGGGATTTGAATGCAGATTATGCCTCCTTCTGGTTGTGTGATCTTAGGCAGCTTGTTTTCCCTTACTGAATCTCAGCTTCCTCTTCTGTGAGCTGAAAGAGTTGGAATAACTGATAGAAGAAAATAGCACTTAAATACTTTATGGTTTATAAAATGTGTTCTTATTCATTTATTATCTTATTTAATCCTCATTACAGCTCTGTTGTGAAAGCACTACTATTATTCCCACTTAACAAATAAGGAATTTTCTATTATAACATTTCCTTTATGTAGTGGGGTCCTACCACTGCTTTGTTTCCTCTCCCCAGGGCCTTGACATTCCATGACATGATTCCATGGTAGATGTAGGTTGAGCACCAGGCCATCTCCACATTGTCATGCACTACACCTTACCTTTCTTGTTTTCTTCTGAAGATTTCCCAAGCTATCTGTTGTGTCCTCCACCTTGTCTGCTGACCCAGAACACACACAGGACTTTGCAACCCTTCCTTTAAGAACAGTTGTCAGTTATTGAACTAGGCCAAGAGTCTGAGTAACCAAAAGAAGCAAGATTCTATTCAACTTCACTCTTGTCTCTTGTAATTTCAGGATACTTTATGATAACTCACTTTGGAGGATAAATGCAAATAGTCCTTGATCACTCCTCTTGCCTCTGCTACCACTGTGCTCTTCACTCTATAAAGGAAGAAGAACAAAGACAAAAAGGGGGAGGAGAAGAAAGAGGAAGAGGAATTACATTTTATTTCCAGTAATTTCCTGAAAGCAGAAATTCAAACCTCAAGGGACATTTGTATTTCTGAGGTGATGTGTAACATTGGAGTGACCTCTCAGCTTTGACTCAGGCTCACAAAGGCCCTGCCTCTGGCCCTCAGTGGAAGTGCCCCCACATAATCCAATGGAGAAAGAAAACATATAAAGTTCTGCAGATGGTGACGCAAAAGCCCAGAGATATGAAATGATCCACTCCAGGCCACACAACTAAAATGTGGGGGAGCTAGATGAAAACATTAGGATTAGGCCTGTCTACTCCTGACTTGATTTTCCTTCTATCACCTTATGACCTACAACCATTCCTCTCTTAAGACCTTCAATACAAGTATGGAGAGTGCTGTGTTCCAAAGCTACTTTGTTCCAATCCTCCTTTGTTTCAGAAAATGTTTTTCTCCTACAGACAAGGCTGCAGGGATGAACTCTGCAGGACTGAGTTGTGTAACAGTGGCTCTGGTGCACTGCCTATAAAGCTCAGCATACTTGGAGAGAACTAACGGGTATTAAAGACAACAGAGGTAATCTGCCACATCCCATCCAGAGATATTCAGGGATGTTAGGTGAAAGGACTGCATTCCCCTTTCTTTGTGTCAGTCTCAGAGGACAGACTCACACAAGCGTTACAGAGCTTTCTCCAGGAATAGGGTCAAGTCAGTTTGGGCTATATCTTGGAATAATAAATTCTGCAAGTAAGACAACACAGTAAAAGATAATATTCCCTAATATTAACTATCAGTTTTCTATTGCTTTTAGAGTGGTTCTTTGTGGAAGTGTTCTTAGACTCTGTGATCACTAAGACTGGGACTTTCTTAAATATTTTAGCTACCTTAATCATATCCCCTCAGATTTGGGTCCCTCCCTGTAAGAATTTTCCTGTCTTGGGGTACATGAGTGTCTCAGTCAGGTAAGTATCCAACTCTTTATCTTAGCTCAGGTCTTGGTCTCAGAGTCATGGGTTCAAGCCCCTCATCGGGCTCCACACTGGGCATGAAGCTTATTTAAAAAAAAAATCTTTCTGTCTTTCTCCACGCTGCTCTTCCTGCCACACATTCATCAGAGTCCCCTCTGCATTTTCTCTGACTCCACAGTCACTGCCTTAATTTGTGGTGCTGTGGCTTCCGCCCAGGTTTTGTATTTTGGAAACAAATGTCTTTTGGTTTGTTTCCAACAGTCCCTCTTAGAGTGCCTATTGTTTCACTGGCCTGTTGACCACAAAGTCTCACTAGTCCCACTGTCTTTTCTGCTGCACCATAATTGATAATTCAGAGCTCATCATCTTATAAACATGTTTATGGTCTCTTCAACTCCTCTCTTTCCAAATGAGAAAATACACATCATCTTTTCCACAGGGGTGGTCATCTGACATTGTATGCTATTTAAAAAATATATATTGTGGCTCATTTTGCTGGATTGATATTTTCATTTTTAGAAGAACTTAGTATCACTTATGAATGTGGAAAATTTATAATACATTCTTTTCTTCATATCATATATAAAGCCATGAATAAAGACCAATCCCATTTTCTATTTTTATAGGATTCTCCTTTTTTTACTCTTCCAAACATAGATTATGTTTATGATCTATTTGTGATCTAAAATAAAAAATGCTCCCTGACTTACTTTGTAGTATGTGTTGTTGACTTTTCTATAATAAATTATAATTACAATAAATTATATCCATTGTTTTCCCCTTAAATATATGTTTTATATTGCTTAAACAATGCTAACTGACAAGTCAAGGATGAGTTCCTCTTTATTATTTTATTTTTTTAATGTTTATTTATTTTTGAGGAAGAGAGAGAGAGAGAGAACGTGAGTAGAGGAGGGGAAGAGAGAGACACACACACACAGGATATGAAGCAGGCTCCAGGCTCTGAGCTATCAGCACAGAGCCTGACATGGGGCTTGAACTCACAAACTGTGAGATCATGACCTGAGCCAAAGTTGGACGCTCAGCCGACTGAGCCACCCAGGCATCCCTGAGATGAGTTCTTTAAAAAATTCTTCCTATTTTTGAGAAGAAAGGGAAACAAACCACAAGAGACTCTTTTATTATTAATTTATTTATTATTGTTTAAATTTAAGTGAGACTCTTTATGATAGAGAACAAACTGAAAGTTGACAGAGGGAGGTAGGTGGAAGATGGCTAGATGGGTGATGGGTATTAAGGAGGGCACTTGTGATGAACACTGGGTGTGGTATGTAAGGATGAATCACTGAATTCTACTCCTGAAACCAATATTGCACTGTATGTTAACTAAAATTTAAATTTAAAACTTCTTCCTACTTTATAAATGTGGTACAATTTTTGTAATAAGCCCAGTCTTTATTATAAATTCTCCTCCACATGTAAGAGTGTATCATTATCAGTACCCCTGACTCTTCTGCGCCCTACCTTACCTCACTCCCACTTTTGTACAGGGATCCAGTGGCCATTCACTCAGTGTACATTTTTAGTTACAGCTTACATATTCTGACAAAGGATTTTCTAATTTTACCTTTGGGCTCTTCAAATTCCGAGACAATATCATCTTGACTAAAGGACAATATAAGCACCTCTGGTTTTAAAAATCAGGTAAGTCTAGTTAATACTAACCCTCTAAAAACATATCCATAAATCAGCTATCCATTGTCCAAGTAATAAGGATTCACAGAGGTTCAGCTTGAACTTGTTCCAGTAATTTGGAGTTTGTACTGAGCCCAACAAACTCCTGCAAAGAAATGTAATAATCAAAGCCAGACACCATTAACATTTCAATCTGATATCCAAGTACCTCACAGCCTGCACCTGTGGGTCTTTCCATTTCTACCTCTGCCTCTATCTCTACCATTATTCCCACCCAGACTATGAGCATTTCTGCCTCTTTGTACTTTAACACATTTAACACAGAATGTATACTAACTTGCATTAATGATCATTTTCATACTGTGTATATCCTATTTGCTAAAATACATGGGAAGCTATTTACAAGTGGGTGCCATGACTCTCATCTCTTTAAAACCCCACATTTAATAAATGTTTGAAAAAGGTAGCAAAATGTCAAAATATTTATAGGACCTATGTATTTGCCCACACATTCTCTTTTGCTATAAAAGAGCATCTAGTTTACTATGTCTGAATTAGCTAATAACTTATTCATTAACAAGTGAGAACAATTCCTCATTATAATATTTGTATTAGGAAATCCACTGTTTGAAGGGATTTCAGGGATGTTTCTTTTCACTTCCTCTGATAAAATCTTGGATAAAAAATGTTTTCTTTTTTCTGCCCTCCTGCTTTTATTTCTAAAAGTGAAAGAAGTTTAGGAAAGGTAGAAACCCGGCCATCCATTCACCGAGGACAAAGTCACTTTAGCAGCTCTAGGTTTAGCCACAGAAAAACTACTCAGCTTCTAAGAACCAGGCAAACAATTTCCCACATTGGCAATTTGGCAGCAGTACAATGTTGAGGACACTTTCTCAACTCAGCTGAGAAAACTCAGGAAAGACCAAATGGAGGAACAGAGGACAAAGTTTTATGGTCTGTTGGGGATGTGCCAAAGAATATCAGATAATAGATGAAATGCAGTTTGTCATTTACCCCATTGGTTTCAGGGGCACACTGTGCTCAAAGCTGTTTCAATGGAATGAGTCACTCCTTGCAGAATCCACCACAGCTCAAGTTTAATCAGGCTTACAACAGCTTAGGAGAAAGCATAGCTATGTCCTCCCATAAAAGATGGGCCAGCTGAGGTAGCAAAGCATTAGAGGAAGAGCTATGGGTTACGTTGATAAGGAGAGAACCGGGGAATGGCACTCATGGAAGTCGGGGGTAGGGGGAGGTATACTCAGGGGAGAGGGAAGTAAAGCCTGTTGAGCAGCCCATAGAGATCTCATGATTAGGGAAAGAGGTGGTCACTCTTTGGTCACTGAAGTCCAAGGCTCATGGATCGAACATGTGACAAGGCTCAGAGACCACTTTCTGCTGCTACTGCTTACTGCCAGGCTCCTCGTCACTGTCTTCTCCCAGAGGAAATTCCCTTGTGGGCTTCTGAGTTGCACATATCCAGGTCTCCATGGGGCAGTCCTGGCTCAGAATTGCCTGAAGCAAGAGTCAGGAAGAGAAATTACTGCATATATTTTACCAGTCTCCCAGTTCCCTTCCCTCACTAGCTTACTCAAGTCTAGTATTGTTCGGGAAAGACTCAGGAAATGGGGTAGGATTCTTTTTCTGCTTTGTTTACAGGCACAGGCCTCCCAAGGCACCTAGGTGTAGCAACTCTAGTCAAGAGAAATATCTGGAATGCTTTTAATTGAATCTTAACAGTGGTAATACAAGCTATAGCAGCGAGTCAGCTGAAACTGGAACAATCCCCTATCAGACCCCTCTGTCTTCTTCCATCCCTTTGAGCAGCCCCCATATCCATCACTAAGCACCCTTAGGGTGCTCACGCTGCAATAAAAGGAAAATATCTTATTAACTAAAATCATATGTTGTGGTTCTCTTCCCTGGGTTTTGTACTTTAAATGATGACCTGGTAAAGATAATGGCAGACAAATATATATATATATATATATATATATATATATATATATGTATATATAATGGCAGACATAAATTAATGAATTAATGAATGAATTAGCCTGGTGGAATTTTGCCTTCTTTGCGGAAATAATTTGGTAACTCATATTTTGCTAGTAACTAAAGTACAGGATGCTTTTGATGGCCCCCACACCTAAGCTTCTCATTGTTCTTCTTTACTTAGGACCCTTTTTAACCACCCGATGTAAGAAGCAAAGTGGTTATATAGAAAAGGGAAAATAAGGAAGAAAACAAAGGAAAGATAAAGGTGAAAATTAGATCAGAAAACATGGCAAAGCAGAAAAACATTCAAAGAGGGAGGAAATGGCATAGGATAAAAACAATGTGAGAGAGATATGGAAAAAAAAACCCAGATTATTATTTTTTTAGCAGCAGTCAGAGCCCCTTACCAGCTTTTCCTCCTTGGCTGGGGGGCTTCTCAGGTAGTAACAGAGAGGAGCATACATGATGTTGATGACCCCAATGATGACCATAAGCCAGGGGAAGCCAATGGCATGCACAATGGCTCCCCCGGTGGATGGGCCTGTGAGGAATAAACCAAATTTACCAGTATTTATTGAGCCTTGATCACATAGAAGACACCATGCGAGGGGCAATAGGTGACCCAGAGGATGTCCTGAAGTCAAATATCTCCAGAACCTTAGGAGAATCAGCCTTCTGACTCTATTTCCAGTTGGTAAACAGTAAATAAGAGAAAATGGGAACCAGGTCCTGGGTGCTCCCTTCTCCCCTGCCAACATACCTATAGCAAAACCCATGCAAAAAGCTACATCAGCTATGGCATAGACACTCCCATACACCGAGGTATGACGCAGGTCCACCAGGTGTCCCATGATGGGCATCACAGAGGAATCCACCATACCTGTAGCCAGAGGAAACAGGACACTGTCAGCTCTACTCACAGTCCCTTCCCTTTTTGTGGCATCTTTCCTTCTTATTCTCCTTTAGTCTTTTTGCCTGCTATCCTCCCACTCAGCACTGACACCTATTCCTGGTAGGAGTTAGAAGTCCACATCTTTGCCAGCTGCCCTCCTGCTCCTTCTGCCTTTTCATATACCTCCTCTTATCTGACCCAAAGCCAAAATTCAGGAGGTTCTTATCTCCTTTAAAAGTACTCTTACCTATGGAAAAGCCAAGTCCTGCATTGGGGCCAATGAGACCAAAAATATTATAAGCCAGAGGAACCTGCAACAGGGAAGGGAGAAGAGTTCATCAGGAGTCCAGCTGAATCACCACAGAAACAAAGGGTTTTCATATGAAATGCATTTATTAGCCATGTGCTGTGTACCACATGTATTATCTATCTGGATTCTCACATCTCCTTATGAAGAAGAATCTTTACCTCCAATTTAAAGATATGAAAGCTAGATTGGTGCCATTTGGATTAAACATCCTATCCAAAGTTAAGATCTAATAAGTGGCAAGATTAAGTCTAAACCTCAAATTTGACTCCATTATACTATAACAGTGCTTGAGCTTCTGTTGAATGAGCCCTCCCCCTACTTTAACCACCACCCACCCCCCCTGCCCCAGACATACATTTCTGTCCTCACTATTCATTGAATAGTGTTTCCTCCCTTTTCTATTAGGAACATTCAAAGGTTTTAGTTAAATTCTAACTTGGTAGCCACTGGAGCAAGACAAAATACACCAACAACGAATTACCCATAATCTAGAGGGGCAGGTGGCATGTTTGGGGTGCTATATCAGCAAGCTTGTGAAACTCATTATTTTGCCTTACCAGTGCTCCACTGAGAGCCTTCCTTTCCTCTTTTGCTGATTCCTTACCTCCCTCTCTCCTTGAGCATCTGTTACCTACACCTGCCCCAAAACATTAACCCCTCAGAGGTTTAAAATACCACTTAGATGTTAGTGGCTAAACACAATTTTAAGGATTATTCCCAAGGGGTATTTATATTTTACCAGCAGTTGTCTTAAGATTTACTGTGGGCTCACTATGTGTCAGACACTGTTGCTATTTATATGGACAGCCCTATGAAATGCTAACAGAATCCTCTCTACACAGATGGGGATACTGAGCAAAAAGAGGTGACATATCTAGCTCAAAGTCACACGAGCAGCAAGTGGAAAATCTGAGAATGAATGTGGAGCTCATGTTCCTGATCAGGACCTCCAGCCTTTCTTGAACACTGTATTCAGTGCTTTACAGCTCTAGTCTCATCTCCCTCAAGCCTAGGAGACAATTGTGCTGATGATTCCCATTATGGAGAGGAGAAAATGAAGGTTTAGAGAGCTTGAAGGGGGCTCTTGAAAATAGGAAAGCTCTTTTTTCTTTCTTTTTATACCAAATATTCTGGCACCAGAGCCTGCAACTCAGATGATGGTTCCCCTAGGGTCCTGTCATGGTGGGATGAATAAATTGAGTCATAAAATTCATCACTCTGTTGGCCCCAGAAATAGATACCAACTTGGATAGTTTCATGTGCCCATACATAGGACCTCAGACCTCTGGCTACAGCTGCCCCAATTACACTTCCTCCCTCCTTCCCTCCTCCTTTAATGGGATGCCTGATGGCATCTCTCCCAGTTCTCAATTCCTACCTACGCAGAAATAGTCCTGCCAACAATCATTGCCAAGTTAACCCTCTGTTCATTTTAAAGAAAATGGTCTTTAAATGTCTCTCTCTCTCCTAGACTTATACTTACACAAAGCAAGCTGGTACCTATAACCATCATCCCAATCATGGAGCAGAGCCACCTGGAAGAAAAAAGCCATCAGCAAATAGTGCTAAAGGGAAATATTCCTACCACCCCTAATTCCAGGAATCCCTTAGGATGTGAGAAGATGAAGACATCTCTATATGACTTGTTTATAACCAGGTGAGAGATCTTTCCCTGTTTTTTCATTGCCTTCATCTATTCCAGGCTCCATATCTCTTTCCATAGTAGAAGCAGAGGAGGTGCAACGGAACATAATATTTCTTCCTCTAGAAGAGGAATCAACTTACTCAGAATGTACTTGCCCCTTGGTAGTAACCTTCAAACTTAATTCACGCTACTCCCAGTTCACACTATATCTCCCCTATTCATATTTTTTTCTGGTCTTCAAGGTTCATCTCAAAAGCCACAGAAAATACCATACTTCTTTCCTTTTCTGACTTCCTATAGCAGGGGTTTTAAGAACTTATCTTTTAAATCTTTATGCTGAGCTCCAAAGATAAAATTAAAGCTGTTCTCACTGTAGTTGAACAGAATCCATACTCATATTTTTAGCCCTCAACCTTTTCCACTTGATGGCCTCTGAGGTCCCTCTAGAACTCTCTAGGGATCTATGGAACACAATCTGATAACCACTGCCCCCAAAGTACTGAGCTTTCTCATGACTGTTCTCTGTGGGGTTATTTTAGCACTTCAACTAGACAACAAACAACTGGAAATAAAGGTTATCCCTCACAACCAGCTCAGGGCCATCCTTTCTCTATATTGTCCTCACCAACTACCCACCCTCATCCTCCCTGTGGGCAGCTTTTATCTATGTGTACTTGTTCTAAACTTTAAATATCAGAGAAGCTGTTCATTATCCTAAGCTCAGGGACAACCTCAAAAGGCTCTCTCATCCTACATTCTTTTTATTCTCCACAGATTCCCAGGTTACATACCGACCCATCTTGTTTGCCAACACACCAAAGAGGTTGGTGCCAATGAGGTAGGACACACTGGCAGGCAAAAAAGCTAGACCTGTGGAAAGACAAAGGTCCTCATCTTAGGACATTCCCAGTTAACTATTATATAATTTATTTCCTACAAGACAGTTAAGTCCCCCTATTACCTTCAAGGACCCCAAGCCACTTTGTTTTGTGGTTTGGAGATCCTTGTGCAAACCCAGAGAAGTTGACATAAGGCTCTCACCTCCATTTTCCTCAGGAGTAGGGCTTTGTTTAGCTTTAATACAATGTGTTCCAAGCTCCTCACTTAAACTTCTTGAAGAATGGCTCTAATGAGCCATTCTCATGTATAAATCCTTTTGATTATCATCATAAGATCATCAGCATTAGATAGAGAAATAAATATATCTTGGGACGTGAAATTCCTGCCTTGCTATTCACCTTTCTTTCTATTGCTCTGGTAATGATCTTGGGTATGTTACTAAATCTTTCTGAGCTTTGGTATATACATCTGGCAAAAACAAAGCTATGACTCTATCATACCAATTTACACTGAGAAGTAAATTGTATAATGTATGTAAAAGTATTTTGTAAACTGAAGCACCGGCTACATTGCTTTCTCTCACTGTAGAGCCAGGTGGTTTAGATCATGGGCTTTGGAGCCACACAGTTTTGGGTTCAAACTAGTTTCGCTACTTTTTAGCTCTGTGACTTTGGGCAACTTACCCTCTCTGAGTCTCATTCATTCATTCAGTTTACTTTTAATGAGCTTTTACTATGTCTCAAGTGTTCTAGGATTAGAGGGGGTAAATAAGATAGACAAAATCTTAGCTTTTGGAGAGTTTACATTCCAAGAGAGGGGAGCCCGAAAATAATAAACACACAAACAAATGAATGAAAAAAGATAATTTTGTAAAATGATAAGTTCTGTGAAGAAAATTTAATGTGGTGACATGGAAGTGACCAGGAACAAGGCTAACTTCAGTTTGGGAGTTGAATGCTTTTTTGAGGAGATGACATTTAAACTGAGAGTTGCGAATCAAAGCAGAGCATTCAAAGCAGGGGGAAAAACACATCTAATGCAAATACCTTAAAGAAGAAACTATTTGTCTGTTATAGGAAAAAAAAAAAAAAGGAAGTCTGTGTGGCTGAAACACAATGAGCAAAGTGAAGAGTGATAAAAAAAAATGTAGGTCTATGGGGGAATGGGTTAAATGGGTAATGGGCATTAAGGAGGGCACTTTTCAGGATGAGCACTGGGTGTCATATGTAAGAGATGAATTACTGGGTTCTACTCCTGAAGCCAAGGCTACACTGTATGTTAACTAACTTGAATTTAAGTAAAAAAAAAAAGAAAAAAAAAAAGAAAGAAAATATAGGCCTAGAATTTGGGATTTATTCCAAGTGCAATGGGAAACTTTGGAGGGAAACGACATATTTTAATTTACATTTTTAAAAGTCCTCTGGGGGGCGCCTGGGTGGCTCAGTAGGTTGAGCGTCTGACTTCAGCTCAGGTCACGATCTCTCAGTCTGCGGGTTTGAGCCCCGCGTCGGGCTCTGGGCTGATGGCTTGGAGCCTGGAGCCTGCTTCCGATTCTGTGTCTCCCTCTCTCTCTGCCCCTCCCCTGTTCATGCTGTGTCTCTCTCTGTCTCAAAAATAAATAAACATTAAAAAAAAAAAGTCCTCTGGTTGTGGTTAGAAGAATGGGATCACAGGACAAGCATGGAAGTCAGAACATTATTTGTAGAACCCAAGAGGAAAGTGACAATGCTTCAGCTTAGAGGTCACAATAGAAAGAAGTGAATAAAATCAGAGGTGTTATGGTGGTAGAGTCAGTGGAATTTTCTGTCGGATTGGGCGTGGGCATAGTGGGAGTGAGGGAAAGAAAGAAATCAAGGATCACTCTTTTTTGTCTTAATTTGGTGTACTACTTAATTTTGTCTTAATTTGGTAGAGGAAGAGCTTGGGGGAAAAAAACATGAAAGGTTTGAAATGTGTATTAAATATCCAACTGGAGATGTCAGGCTGTGAACATACAAGTCTAGACTTCCAAGGACAGATCCTAAGCACAGATATAAATGTTTGACTCATTGGTTTATACATGGTTCTTAAAGCCATAGGGAGGGCTGGGATCACCTCTGAAATATCAGATAGAGAAGAATAGAAATCCAAGGTCTGAACCTTCAGGGACTCTTAACTTTAAAAGTTAGCAAAAGAAGAGGAGCTAACAAAGGTAATAAGAAGTAGCCAAAGAAGTGGTTGAGAAGGGATGGAATGCAGAAAAAGAAGAAGTAGAAGAAGAAAGAAGAGGAAGAGAAGGAGAAGAAGGAGGAGGAGGAGAAGGAAGAAGATAAAAGAAAAAAAGGAGGTGGAAGAGGGAGTTGAGCGAGGGAGGAGGAGAAGAAAGAGATGGAGATGGGGGGAGGAGGAAGAAGAAAAAGTAGTAATAGTGGTGCTGGGGGCAGGTGGGGGTGAGGGTGGTGATGGTGGTGATAGTGGTGGTGGTAGTAGTAGTAGTATTAGTTGTTGTGGTTGTAGAAATAGCAGCAGTAGAAGTAGCTTGGCCTCTGAAGGAGTTGGGATGCTTCAACCATAAACAGAAGGCAACGAATGTGGGTACAAGTGCAGAGAATATGTGAATTCCTATCTCATTGCTTCTATTTTCTCAATGAATAGGAGATGAGAAGGATGAAGGTAAAGGAATCAGGGTACAGAGGAAGTTTGAGTGGATAAGGGTAAAATTATCATTTCAGAAAGTTGGAAGGAGAACAAAACTGGGGACTTAGAAAAATGTTGTTGGGTAATATGAAAACCTACTTCAATTTTTGTAAAGTAGACTCCACAACCAGCAGTGAGCCCAAGGCGGGGCTTGAACTCATGACCCTGAGCTGAGATCAAGAGTCAGACACTTAACCAACTGAACAACCCAGGTGCTCCTATGAAAACCTACTTTAGATTTGTAGCCATAAATATAAGGTTAAACTGAGAGCCTAGTTGTGTGTTTTCCTACAGCCCCAATCCACTACTCATGTGCAGACAAGGAGTGGGAAAACAGATTGGCTTAACCAGAATTAATGCTGTGCCAGCTGACAACCCTAGAGGGAGAGAAAGGCAAAGGAATTAGCAATGCTTTCAAAGGAGTAACATCATGATGGAATCCAAGCTGAGTAAATGAATAAGTGAGGATATGAGAAATGATGGAAATAGGAAAAGAATTGAGGCCAATGAATTGGTGAGCTTAGAGTAGCCAAAATTTGTTGATATGGAGATATTAGAATACCTTAGCAGGGAATATGTAAGTTGATAACATGAAAGCTTGGAATTGAAATTTCAAAGGTGATACAATTAAAGGTTTGATTGGTTGAGGTGGAGAGGAGAAAAAAAATTGCAAAAGATTATTGTAAGAAAGTAGATTAAGGAATAGGACAAGATGTTGGTAAAGTTCTCCACCTGGATATTGAAGCCACCAAAAGTGGCTATAGGTGTAAAGGATAAAAGAATATTAACCAGGTATTGACAACTTTAATGAATGAGAATGGGTAAGTAAGGGGTCAATAGGTGATTGCAATGAAGAGAGGTAGAGGAGGGTATAATATGATGACATGATCTTCAAGCGAGTTTGGGTCTTTGAAGGAGAATTAAGAAGAAATGATCCAGCAGCAGCAAAAGTAATCAAAGTCTAGAGGAATGTGGACTTCCATCAAGAGGGCTGGGAAAGGGTGTTCTCAGGAAACATTAGGGTTTCAGGGCAAGAGAAGATGAAGGCAGTGTTTGGAGAAGAAGATGAAGGCACTGGGACACATGTCAATGACAGGAGGTTCTACAAAGCCAGGGAATTTTTGGAGGGGAAAATAGACAATTGGGTAAGATTAAGAAATTTCTTTTTTTTTAATTCAAGTTAGTTAACATACAATGTAGTCTTGGCTTCAGGAGTAGAACCCAGTGATTCATCTCTTATATATGACATCCAGTGCTCATCCCAAAAAATGCCCTCCATACTGCACATATGAAATATGGTGTTAATAATAATTCCTACCAGATGGGCTGGTTGTGAGCTTTGAGATAATGTATGCCAACCATTTTTCACAGTGTCTGGGACACAATAAGTGCCCTCAGAGCACCAGCCTTAACTTTTAACATCATAACCAGTGAGTAGCAGGATCAGGACTTGAACCCAAGCCTTCTCCTTCCGACTTCCTGTGTCTCCACTACCCATACCAGTGGTGTGAGAGCACAGATGGCTCTGGCATAAGGGACTGTAGAGAATGCAGTGTGAGTTTCTTCAAGTCTCACTAGGCTCTCTATGCCTTTCTGTAGCTATATGAAGCAGTGTTGCCTGATGGAAACTGTCATGATGATTACAATTAAACCCAAAGTACAACAATTCACCAGTTACTGGTCAATGGCTTGTTTGACTTTAATATTCTCTTCAATGGGGTGAAAGTGAAGCATATCTTAGTGTATTTGTCTATTTGTACAGGGCAGCAAAACTTTACCCAGTTGTTTATTTTTAATTGCTTTTAAAAATTTAAAAGTATACCTACTCCATTTTTTACCTGAGATCTGGAAATGAGCATCTCTAAGAATCCCACTAGCCACTTAAATACATCTCCTTAATATTGCTTTGAATGACATGGAATTTTCTAAATGAGATTTTCCTCAACTAACGTGGCTTGTTCTTTAGGATCTGGGTATAGGTTGTATTTCAATAGTATTTTGTGCAAAATAGGTGTTACAAACTATATGTCTACAGACAAACATATATTTTTCACAGCATATCTTCAAAGGAGCAGGAAATTACACATATCTGTGACTGTCTAAATAATTTCTAGAAAAATATTGATGAAAATAATAATTTTTATTTGCTGAGTATAACTATCCTGTATTCTATGTACTATGCTAATCCCTTTAGAATACATAGATCTATTTAATCCTGAAAACAACCCTGAAAACATCTCCCTTTTTACAAATGGAAAAAAAAAGTGGTGTGAAGTGGTATGAAGAGGTTAAATAACTTATCCAAGGTCACAACCAGTAAGTAATCAGGATTCAAACCCAAGTGGGCCTATCTCCAAAGCCTGTGCTGTTTCCTCCACTTAGAGTGCTGGGTCACTTAAAAAGTGTCCGGTCACATGGGGCGCCTGGGTGGCGCAGTCGGTTAAGCGTCCGACTTCAGCCAGGTCACGATCTCTCAGTCTGTGAGTTCGAGCCCCGCGTCGGGCTCTGGGCTGATGGCTCAGAGCCTGGAGCCTGTTTCCGATTCTGTGTCTCCCTCTCTCTCTGCCCCTCCCCCGTTCATGCTCTGTCTCTCTCTGTCCCAAAAATAAATAAACATTGAAAAAAAAATTAAAAAAAAAAGTGTCCAGTCATAGACTACAAAGCACCCTCAAAACTGCTGTCTCCAACTCCTAACAACCATGAGAGGTTGTCTCCATTTAGTGCAATATTTTTTAGTGTGGTCACTGATAACACATCAACATCACCAGGAAACTTATGAAAATGCAAACTTGATTCTGTCGAATTTCTGGGTGGGGCCCAACACTCAGAATTTTAACAAGCTTTCCAGATGATGTGAGACTTTTTGAAGCTAGACTTACAGATGCAGATAGCATTGAGGAAAGTTGTAAAGGATGGTGGGAGACAAAGCCTTATTGGTGTTTTGACTTACTCTCCAGAGGGCTTTCTGCTGCAGCCTCACCTCCATAAGGGACTGTGTGGAATCAGCCCAGTGAATTTCTTTTGGTGTCACTAGCCTCTCTATGCTTTTCTGTACCTAGAGGAAATAGTGGTCCCTAAAAGAAACTGTCATGACAATTACAGTTAAACCCAAAGTCAACAATTCAGCAGTTATTGAAGGCTGGTTCGCTTTTCTCTCCTATAGGGTGAAGAAAGGCTGAAGAGGAGTTGTTCTGAGCTGTATTTGCCCACCTGCATCAAGAGCCTGAGCCAGCAGAGCCTTGGAGCAGAGGATACTTTTCTATTACAAGCACCAATTCAATTAATTGTCATGGTCAGAGGTAGTCGCTGCCCAGAAAAATTCAATTTGAGGCTAGGAGTGCAGCTTGGAGCCTTGCTTAGAATTGTCCCCTAAAAAATTAGATTTAGTGCTTTTTATCGTATACTGAATTTTATCAGATTCATATCAACTTCCCCTCTGGTCCCATAAGCTTCTCCTCTCTACAGTGACTGAATGACATGTAGCCTTCTATGTTCCCTTTTCTTAGGCTTCCTGAACCTAAGCTCATCTAAGCTCAGATGAGTCATGAGTACCTCTCACCATGAATCAGAGGAGGCTAGAGGCCTTTCTCACAGAACAACATACTCCATAAACACCTTGTTAGAGGTAAAAAGATAGCAAAAGGGTAATCTAGAGGAAGGAGAGTTGAAGAGAGAAAAGTGTGGATGTTAATGGTGGTGCATATTAATATTCCACAGGTGCAAAGCATTTCTACAAATTATAACATGTATTCCTCATATTACCCTTTGAACTAGACAGTATTCTGATGCCCTCTTCAGAGATGAAAAAAATTATTCTCAGAAAATTGATGTGGTTTGCATAAGTTTGCATAGCCAATCAATGGAGCTGAAATGAAAACCGAGGTCTTTTGACTAAAAATTATTGATCATTCTATGACTTAGCTGGGCATGTTGACTCCATAGCCCCTCTCAATCCCTCCCACCCCGCCCATCTCAGGATGCTTCTTTGAGGTACTGCCTGGCCACTCAGGCTCAATTTATAAGTATGGAAAGAGAAAATACAAATAAAAAAAAAAGAAAAGTGGTGACAAAGGAAGCACATTGTGACCCTGAAGACCTGGACCTGATAATGCTTCTCAATTACCTGAGAAATGGCCATGGCACACACCTCTGGCCAAGCCCAAGTTGGGGAATAAGGTCACTTACCTAACTGCCACTCAGGGGAACACATGGTCTGCATCATCCAGATGGGCAGTGTGGGCTCCAGCATGGCCACTCCCATGTTAGCAAAGCAGAGGGAGCCTGGAGAGACATTTCTGTGAGCCCCCATGGCTACCCTGAAGCCCGGACTCTTCCTATCCCAAAGGGAGGCATTGTCAGCTTACCTGCAGCCACCAGGATATAAGGGTCTTTGAGAAGTGTAAGGAGTGGAGTCCCCTTGGCACTCTGAGAACATGCACAACAAAAAAACATCCATTTGTACAGTGTACATCTCTCCTATTTTCATAGAATCTGAGAATATGCAGACAGGACCTTAGAGGCCATCTATGTCAGCTCCTTTACTGAAGAGAGCAGACACACAAGTTAAAGGAGATAAAGTGACTTGCCCAATGTCACAGAGTCACCTGGCAGTTTACCTCCTGTGTGTAAGACAGACAATGTAGTAGTCATAAAGAGTAGGACAACATATTCCATACATGATTCCTGCCTTCAAATGATCATCAACAATATGAGAGTGGATTGTCAGCAAGACCAACTTTGGACAATGGATGTCTGGACTTCTGGTCTTGGGCCTTACCACTAGATCTCACTGGCATTAATGTTTGCCCTGGGAGAACCACAGGCAAAGTACTGAATCCCAAAGATGAACACAGAGGTGATAACTTAGAAAGCTTCTCAAGCATTCTGAATGCTTTATTCTAACCATTTTGAGCCATACTAGACAAGTGTAGCAGAAAGTGTTTGAATATCTAGATTAAAATGTGAGCCTATGGGCACCTGGGTGGCTCAGCCTGTTAAGCGTCCAACTCTTGGCTTTAGCTCAGGTCATGGTTTTGTGGTTCTTGAGTTTGAGCCCTGCATTAGACTCCACACTGATGTGCAGAGCCTGCTTGGGATTCTCTCTCCCCCTCTCTCTCTGCCCCTCATCTGCTCATGCTCTCTCTATATACCAAAATAAACTTTAAAAATAAAAATAAAAATAAAATAGAGTTTTAAATATTCAGTTCTAACTTCTGTCTACCCCCAGCAAATTTTTATTCCAGCTAAACTCAGTCATTCCATCTTCTTCCCATTCATTCAGTGGGTTATTTTTGCCTAACTAACTTCGTGGTTATTTTTGCCTAAACTATCTTCCTTCTCTCTACAGGTCCAAATCATCCAAATTCTACCCTTCTTCATAGTCAATCTTAAACAGCTCCTTCTTTTCCACAGTATTCTATGACTCAGTAGCTGGAGCTTCTCCCACTTTCACACTTCCTGAATTCTGTGCCTTAATCCATGGTGCTAACTACATCTTATCTTGTAATAGAATGAATAGTTTTGGTATGATAATCATCTGTGCATACACACAGGGGTGGATTGAAATATTCAGAGATATTAAAACTAAATATATAATTCAAATTAAAGAGACAAACCTAAATCATAAAATACACATAAAGAAGTCCAATAAGCCCTTTGGCCCAAAAATTCCACCTCTAGAAATTTATTCTATAGATTACTTCCAATGTAATAAAAACGCATATACATAAAGTTATTAATTGTAGCACTATTTATAATTGCAAAGTACTAGAAACTACCTAAATGTTCAAATCTATGAGATTGAATAAAATATG
Organism: Lynx canadensis; assembly: GCF_007474595.2. Taxonomy (NCBI): domain Eukaryota; kingdom Metazoa; phylum Chordata; class Mammalia; order Carnivora; family Felidae; genus Lynx; species Lynx canadensis. The sequence continues at coordinate 37,369,761 of NC_044306.2, read as the reverse complement.
GTACATGCACAATGGCGTTTCATACAGCCAGAAAAATAATAATTGAATTTTTTGCATATCTGTAACATTACCATCTAAGTCAAAATTATTGAAAAAGATATTAAAGGAAAATAATTTCTCCTCTCACAACACTTTTGACACTGAATGTGGGAACTTTCACCAAGCAACTCTTCAGTTCTTTGTAGGCACCAATTGGTTGTCCTAGAATGTAATTCAATTCTGACACTAAGTACTTGGAGTTAGCACAGACCCCACAGATTAACAACTTGGTCCCGCAAGACTGCCCCCACTTCAGATCCCAATTGCAAGTAGTGTGTTCCCATATTACCCACACTTCTGTCTGATGTGGCTATAAAATCAAGGTTTTTAGATCAAACTTTCCCACATTTTTTGTATTTACTTGTCTTTTATTCTATGTGGTTTGATATGAATTTCTCAGAGCCGTCTTTGGCTTGGGGTCAGACAAATACCAACTCTGATATTTAATCATGATAGGATGATAGTGTGCAAAGATGCTCTTGGTGGAGAGATTGAACAGCATCTAAAGTCTTCTCTAGCTCTGAGGTGTTATAACCATGAATTCACAGGTCCCAATGTCATTGCCTCTTGTTCTGAGTTCATATATATAAATTCTGTAATGTTTCTTTCATTTTTCATAAGGTCCTTCCTCCATCTTTGTCCAACATCAAACCAGACTCCCTCACCATCCCCAACATTACCCTAAATATGGAACTATCTTGGAATCCAGATATAGTTCTCACTTTCCATCACTCCACTCTTCTTCACCTTTCTTCTTATGGTTTGACAGGGATGATCTAGGGGAGACTGGGTCTCAGCACTTAACCATTCTATATATCCCTTGGCAATGGAGCTTGGTGCCCTCTTACCTCAGGAGAGACTTTGGAAGGCTGTAGGATACACAGCTGGAGTGCTAAGAAAGAAAGAGGCAGAGAAAGAGATAGTTTAGTTTGTCCACTGATTATTTGGAAACTCCAGTAACAGCCATACTGCTATTATCACCCTATCATGTAGAGATCTAACTCTCTGAATTTCTTCCTTCTTTCCAAGAATGGGGCAGTCCTTGATTTTTCAAGTATGTCAAGACTGACACCATAGCAGAGTACATTGCCAACCTGATTTAAGCTATCATCTGTCTGGTGATCTCTTATGGTGACTTACCTCCATTTAGTAGTGCCAGAAAGGCCAATATAAGGAAGGGTGAAGACCGCCCAACAAACACATACATCAAACTTCCAAAAGGAGCTCCCACTGGAAAGGAAAAACAGATTTCAGAGGTAAGGGTCAATTCCTAGTTGGCGTGATTTGTCCACATATATCCAATGAGATTTACCAAAGCTCTCCTAGGCACTGAGCTCCACATGAGGTTCTGGGGATTCAGAGATGAAGAAGACCTGGTTCCCAGGGGCTTACTTTCAAATAGAGAAAATGCATGTGATTGGGGTGGGGTGGGATGACCCAAATAATTAGAACATGGTGAAAAGTAAAGTTCAACAGGAAAGTTTCAATCTACAAAGTGCTGTGTAAACACAGTGCAGTGAGTTCAGGTGGCCACAAGGGCTTTGTCAAGTGGATAATACAGGTGGGGAAGAAGCATAAGTGAAGAATATTGAGGTGTCATAAAAGAGACTGTAGTTGGAGAAGAAATAGAATGAAGTCAGTTCAGTGTTCAGTCACTAGAATGTGAGTATTTGGGAGAGAAAGAGTAGAGGTGGGGAATGTTGATGCCAAATAGTCAAGTGCCCCATATATCCAGATAAAGCATGTATTTGGCCTTGTGAGCTATGGAGAAACATGTTTTTTAGCAGGGAAGAAATGCCACCAGCTCTGGGCATAGGACATTTTTTCTGGTGGCAACTTGGGGGAAGAAAGGAAGGTGAACGAGATCAGGCAGTAGGCTGGTTCCAACTGAGATGTGATGAGGAACCAACCTTGAGGAAGTGGCTATACAGAATATACTGGGCTTATCCATTTGAGAGTGAGAAGTGATAAAGGAGACCAAGATGAACCAAAATTTTAGCTTGGGTGGGAAAATGGATATTAACAAAGAACAGGGTTTTTGTTCCCTCTTCTCCCATGGTTGTGGTGGGAGGTGGGGTATGGACCAGGGAACAGACCTTTGGTGTTTTTCCCTCAATTAGATTGCAAGGAGGGGAGAAACAATGTGTGAGGCTTCTTACCTATATCCCCTCTGTCCTAACATTGTGCTTGGCATGAAATAAGTGCTCTGTAAAATATTTGACTTGTTGGACTAGTCAAATGAATCATATGAGAGATGAACCTCAAAGGAAGTATGTTACAGCTTGGGTTTTTAGGCCAGAAAACGTGAGTCTATATCCTGGCTCTGGCATTTTCTGTATGTGTAATCTTGGATGGTTGCTTAAACTTTTTAGTTCTCATCTGTATAGTGAAGACAATAATTCCTCCTTTATAGTGGTGTGATGACTAAGAGAGATTATGTCTGCAATATATTTAGCACAAAATCTGTCAAGGAGCTCCTTTCATTTTGAGAGCACTAGCCATGTGTGGAAATGGAGGTGAGACAGTGGCTGCTAACATGGGTATATTTGCTCAACTTGAATAGACTAGGTTTCTGGACCATTCCCAGGCCCTCATGGGCTATTAAGCTTCTTAAGGGGAAAGAGACTTTGCCTTTTTTGGGAAACATTTCAGAAGGACTCCACATGTAATTGGACAGAAAAGGGAAAAAAAATACTGTCTTCCTTGAACTTAGAAACACCTGCCTCCTGGAGCCATCTTCAAAGAGTATGCACTACCCTACCCTCTGAACCAAGATTTGGGTCCAGGTTATGCTTACTCAGCACTCCCAAAGCCAGGCCCCCCAAGGCAATTCCCATGGCATGCCCTCTCTCATAGTCATCAGTGTAGACACTTGCCAGCATCCCAAGACCTGAAAGAAGAGTTACATAATGGAGTTAGCATACAGGAGCCCTCTGTCTGCCTCTTTCACTGAATTCTTGGTCTATTAGTTCTTAGTCTTCTATCCCTATTATATCTTCAGGGATCATCTTACCTAGAGTTCCAGTTTGAGGGTTTTTATAAAACTTATTGCACAGTACTTTATAAATACTGTCCTCACTGGTCCCCCAAACTCTCACATTGCTGTCTCCTTCTGCTCACAATACTGTTGGAAGTGTAAAAGTCTCTGGGAAGGGTAGTACAGAATACCATTGTCCATTGATTCTGCATTTCATTGCATTTTATCATTCCCTACCTTATTTTCCTGAAGGAATGTATATGAAGTAGGTCAAAAAAGGAAAAAATCTATAAACACAGAACACTATTCTATTCAATGGAGGTGCTCAAGGAAGACATAAACAGAGTATCTGGAAGACAGCATGGGTTGGGCTTTCAGGTCAGTTATTCATGTGAAAAATGGCATAAAATATCTACTTCATAGGATTACATTAAATGTTGTATTTGATGATACTTTGCAAAGTGTGATAGGGTTACTGGTAGTATTCACATTATTCTTTCTATAAAATGTTAAGAGGGGGACAGAGAAAAGACCATAGAGTAGCATTAAATACAAACCTGGCCTACTGCATGGTCTTACTGGGCTTACTTGGACCTAAGATGGCTATATCCAAATATTATCAGAGGAAGTTATGTCAGGCTTAGGTATTTATAACACTGCCAATAACTACAATTATATTGTTTTTGTTTATTCTTTTAATGTTTATTTATTTTATTTTTGAGAGGAGGGGGAGGTGGGGGGGGTTGGGAATAGAGAATCCCAAGAAGGCTCCACGTTGTCAGCATGGAACCTGATGCAGGGCTTGATACTACAACTGTGAGATCATGACCTGAGCCAGAATCAAGAGTTGGATACTTAACTAATTGAGTCACCCAGGTGACCCAATTGTCTTGTTTTTGAATCATAATTTCTTCCTACTAGGATACTTTCTTATCTATTCATATAAATCTTATAGGGTCTGAAGATGGTAAGAGATGTATGGGTGTGTGTGCTGTGTGTGTGTGCGTGTGTGTGTGTGTGTGTGTGTCTGTGTGTGTGTGCATAAGATGTCAGTATTACCTGCAACAGAAGAAAATGAGGATCCAATGCCTTGAAGGGTTCGAGCCACAAAAAGTAGGGTATAGGTACCAGAAAAAGCAAACACTGAGTAAAGAGAACAGCAAGAATGCTCCAGTTAGCAAATTGTCTTTATCCCTGGCCACCAGAAAATATGCCCATGATATTATAGATATAAGCCACTAAATATATGTTTTAATAAAGCATGATCACTGCTCTCTGTTTTTGGAGTTGTCTTTCTAATCTCCTATGCCTTATTTAGGATTTAATTTTCATTGACATGAAAACTGAGAAACCACAGAGACATAAACCAATTCACCACACAGTGGATGGAAGGCTGGATTTCCACATTTCCTGTCCAAAGCTCAACATCCTGTCCATTGGAATCATGGCTGTCCAAAAACTTTAATGCCTTTAGATCCTACTTCTCAATCCTTTATATTCAACACCCACATTTGACCTTTGCCATTGTTGGGCTCCATTGGGTCATCTAAAGTGAGGGGACAAAAGCTATGTGTAATTGAAGGACCATTGGCATTGGGTAGAAAATAATATCTTGTGATCCAATCAGGTATTTCCTCTTATTTTACCTGGAAGATCTTTTAACCAAATCAAACCAGTGAGTATGTGTTAAGTAATACCAAACACACATCTATCATATACAGACTCTGTAGCAGATGTGAAATAAAGAAAACATCCAGTTCATGCCCTTTAAGAGGTTCAGCCTACTCAAGACTAGCATACAAAAAACTGAGTACCAAATAGAAATACATTATCAAAAACTAAATTACAGGGTGTTGGTGGTAAGCTTGGTAAATCTAGACATGTCCCACCTCCATTTCAGGACAATGTCCCTGAAAGAAAGAAGACTCTCTCCCAAAGTATTTGAATCAGCATAATTTGAATCCATTTACCCTTTCATTACAGATGTGTTTGGTTGTTTGCGGTCTTATAATTTTCTCCCATTACTTCCTGACGTGATCACAATCTCTCAAACATGCATGGACTTGGTTTCTCTTTGCTGGCTTTCTAATGCCTTCTCCTAAGCTTTCTGATTTTCAGTCTGTTCAAGGTTGGCTATTCCTATTTTCTTTGAGAATGGAGTTACCAACTTGTTACAGTTTGCCAAAGACTTTGCATTCTGGAAGGCCCCTGAATCTCAGGCAAAATAGAATGGTTGGTAACCCTATGTAGGAAAACCAAAACAATTTCTTTCTCACTTTGCCCCCAAACATGGTCTGCCATTTCACTCCTAATTACATTAAGCATAGGTCTAAGCTGGAGGCCCTTAAGGGTAATAATGGGCATCAGCAACCTCTTTTCAGTATTTAAAAAACCCTAAAGAGGGGCGCCTGGGTGGCGCAGTCGGTTAAGCGTCCGACTTCAGCCAGGTCACGATCTCGCGGTCCGTGAGTTCGAGCCCCGCGTCGGGCTCTGGGCTGATGGCTCGGAGCCTGGAGCCTGTTTCCGATTCTGTGTCTCCCTCTCTCTCTGCCCCTCCCCCGTTCATGCTCTGTCTCTCTCTGTCCCAAAAATAAATAAACGTTGAAAAAAAAAATTTAAAAAACCCTAAAGAGATGCCACATAAAATTCTGTAAAGACCAAACATTTGTTAGAATTAGGCCAATTCAGTATAGCAACACTGGTTATAACATGGAAACAATAATTATTATTTAATTGCAGAGAATCAAGCAAGGACCTTATACTAAAGAGTTTGGCATACTATAGCATTATCTTATTTTGCAGGGTGCTTGTTTTATCTCCCCAGACACACATCATAAACCTCTGGACTGGAACCATGTCATTTCATTCTTTAACTCCCCTCAATGGCTTTTGCCATCAAGACATAATATGTGTGCTCTACAAATTTTTTTGGTGAGAATTATGGTCTCATTTGATAAAACAGAATCCTATTCATTTTTAATCTATTATGTGGCATGGACTGAGATTCTACAAGTTCAATAAACATTTCTAACTTGAATTTACTCATTTTCTTTTATTTAGCTAGAATTTTCACAAGTAAGCTGCAGTTCTCAGAACTTCACACATCAAGCTTCTGCTCTTTGCAGCTTTCCAACCCTGAATGCAACAAATTCCCGTTAAGCATTGGTTGATAAGAGTTAAGCCCTATGCTGAAAGGGAAGAAAACTTGAAGAGGGGCAATAGAAAAAGCAGAAAAGTAACAAAAAGGTGATAAGAAAAACAGGAGAGAGAAGGAAATAATGTTACTGGAAGCAGAGTAAGCAGAGGCAAGCTACCTTCTCCTGTATTAACCTCCCACCCCCCTTCATTCCTTCTTATTTTAATTCTCATGGTCAATTTCCAGACATATTTTGTTCACTTACTGTTTTTATTCCATCTCTATTTTATTAGAACATTTATATTATACTGGATAGACTGTTTTTCTTTTTCTTGTTTTTTTTTTAAACAAAATTATTTCTCTAAGCTATAACCTTTAATGTCTTTACTTGAAGGCAGTAGACTCTTTGGTATTATCCAGTTGCTATTGTCCAATTTAGATTCTTTGCTGGTGGCCCTTTACCTTTGTGTATCAAAATAATACAACCTTTCCCCAAATATGGGAGGTTTGTACTAAACTCATTCAAGGGACTACTGATACACACACACACACACACACACACACACACACACACACTATAGCCCACCTATTTAAAAAGTATTTACAATTTTCCCCAGCTGATGGAAGCAAAGTGTCTTTTCTTCTATAGCAGAATATACAAATTCCAAGTAGAATGATTTGCCACTACTGCTCTAGTACCCATACCAAAAGCAGCAAAATATTTAAATCAGTGTCAGGCTATTTAGATACTACCTAGCTAGCTTGACCCTACTCTATTGTAGTGCATGTGATAAAATCAAAGGTAATCAATGAATGAAATAAAAGATGAAGCAAATTACTTACTAACTGTGGAGAGAAACAGGATAACAAAGCCAACAAACATGGGGATGTGATATCCAATCCTAAAAGAGAATTAAAAAGAAAAAGATACAGTCCCAATAGGCATCCATATACTTGGACTATATATTTTTTTCTTATAATTGGGAATAGAAATGCAGTTATTGAGTACATGGAAAACATGTCTCTGAATGCAAGTTTAGAGATGAATATGACATAGAATGTGTATAAGCAAATAAACAAATATGCAAATTTACCCAGAGACCAGGGCCAAAATCTTTTTTTCCAGGAAGGATGCCCTAGTCAGAGTATATATCCCTTTGAAACATCAGGGTAATCCCAAACACTTCTAACAAACCAGTGTTCTAGATTGCAGTAGTCCTGCCTTTGAGATATGTTCCAGAGCACTGAAATAACATCAACAGTATACTTCTGACCACTGGTTCTTTTCTTGGTACTCAATAGTCATTACATCATTAAGAAAATTTGAGCTCCATGGCATTTCATCAATACTATGTTATCCTTTGGGTAAACAGCTGACTCCACAGAGATAGACAAGTGAGTTCTTTTCTTCCTCTAACTACCTTTATGATACCACAGCCCATCCTCTTACTTCTGAGCCAGTGAGTACCATGTAGAGCACTGAACTTATTGAGATACCTGTTGATGAAAGGTCCCACGAATGGGTTGACCAGAAGTTGCATCAGAGCCTTTGAAGCAAACAGAACCCCAACCCGTATGTTCTCTTCCTCCAAAAACTCTGTGCCTTGCAAGCAGTTGTTTTGTTGTGCTGGGATGGCTTCAGTGACTAGAGGAGGGATGGTACCAGAAGTGCGATCTGTCCATGCTGTGCCACTGGGTGCACTTTCTTTAATAGCCATGGTGTCATTTCCAAAGAAGGAGAAGATTGTGGAAAAGGCACGAGGAGTAAGGACATGCTGGGAAACTGTGGTGGTGCCAAGGTGCAGAGGAGTGTTGATTTCTTTGAACTCTGTGGCATATAGGAAGTTGGGTATAATGGGCACTGAAAGTCAAGAAGGACAAGTGATGAGGGCTAAGGATACTTTTTAATGCTAATTGGTTCAAAGACATTACTATAGGCTCTATATCATGCTCCATGTGACATGATTTGAAGCCTACTAAAAGACTGTGCCATCCAAATTATCCTTTTAGATTAAGTAAATTCCAACTAACATAAAATTGGTCACATTACTCCTGGATTCTGTATGGGCCAATCACCTACTCACTAACATTTATTTTTAATCACAAAATCATTATTTATGGAGTTTTCACAATTTTTCTCAAACATACATACAGAGAGTGGGGCAATTTTCAACTCACCAGATGCTCACTTTCACAGCTGCGGTTGAACAAGGCAAGCTTTGTCTTACTGTTTCAGCTTTCATACAGAGATGGCAAAGAATGGAGATGGTAGGGTCAGGGAGGTATAGTGCAAGAAGGTCTAGCTCTGGGATCAGTTGGACAGAGCTTGAACCCCAACTTAGCATCTATTAGTAGGGAAGTCACAGAACACTTCTGAACCTCATTTACCTTTTGTGTTTTTCAAGTCCACTCACTGCTAAATTTTAGCAGGGTGTGTGCTCCCTGCTGGAGCCCAGAGCAAATTAACCCCCAGGGCAGAGACATCCAAACATACCCACTACAGTAAGTAGCATGTTGTCCAGGAGCAGAGCAACAAACACCACCACCAGTACCAGCTTCCGGGATTCTCTCCTCTCCTTTAGCAACTGCTGAGGAGCATCCCAAACTATCCTGAGCATGGTGAGAGCTGGGCTGAAGGTGTCTTCTCCAGTTTCTTATGGAAGGTCCTCTTACAGCTATAGGTCTTCTGCAGCCTTTACAGAAGAGGGGAGAAATCCTGCCCAGACAAGTGGAACTCACTATTAAAATAAAAAAGTGCAAATAGTTGCAGATACTAGAATGGTATTTGAACCATTTCCATGCCTGTGTCTCTGTTCACTTATACATCTCAACAATTCTACTGGGTTCCTGGAATGCCTTATAAGAAAGCACTGCTTATCAGCTTTTTATATCTGGAATTCTACCTAGTATATTTTTTTTTCTTTTTTTCAAATTTTTTTAAATTTTTATTTGAATTCTTTATATATATATACATATATATACATATTTAAATATATAATATATTAAAAATATAAATATTATTCTATTTAAATTCTACTTAGTTGCACTAAATACAGTACAATGTTGGTTTCAGGAGTACAATCCAGTGGTTCATCACTTACATACAACACCCAGTGCTCATCATAACAAGTGCCCTTCTTAATACCCATCAGCCTTCTAGCTCATCCCCCACCCACCTCCTTCCATCAACTCTCAGTTTGTTCTCTATGAGAAAGAATCTGTTATGGTTCATTCCCCCTCCCTTTTTCCCCTTTCCCATATGTTCATCTTTTTGTTTCTTAAATTCCACGGATGAGTGAAATCACGGTATTTGTCTTTCTCTGACTGACTTATTTCACTTAGCATAATACTTTCTAGCCCCATCCATGCTGTTGCAAATGGCAAGATTTAATTCTTTTTAAAAAATTTTTTAGGTTTATTTATTTATTTTGAGAGAGAGACCACAAGCAGAGGAGAGACAGAGAGAGATGGAGAGAGAGAATCCCCAGCAGTCTCTGCACTACCAGTGCAACACCAGGGCAGAGCCTGATGCAGGGCTCAGACTCACAAACTGTGAGATCATGACCTGAGCCAAAGTCAAACGCTTAACCAAATGTCAAACTGAGCCACCCAGGTGCCCCAAGATTTCATTCTTTTTGAATTCTGTGTAATAATCCAGTGTGTGTGTGTGTGTGTGTGTGTGTGTGTGTGTGTGAGCATGTGTGTATCACATCTTCTTTATCCATTTATCAGTTTATGGACATTTGGGCTCTTTCCATAGTTTGGCTACTGTTGATAATGCTGCTATAAACATCAGGGTGCATGTGCCCCCTTTGAATCTGTATTTTTATATCCTTTGGATAAATACCTAGTACTGCAATTGCTGGATCATAGGGTAGTTCTGTTTTTAAATTTTGAGGAACTTCCATACTGTTTTCCAGAATGGCTGCACCAGTTTGCATTCCTGCCAAAAATGCAAGAGGGTTCCTCTTTCCCGATAGCCTCACAAACACCTATTGCTTCTTGTGTTATTAACTTTAGGCATTCTGATAGGTGTGAGGTGGTATCTCATCATGGTTTTGATTTGCATTTCCCTGATGATGAGTGACATTGAACATCTTTTCATGTGTCTGTTAGCTATCTGGATATCTTCTTTGGAAAAATGTCTATTCATGTCTCTGCCCAATTTCTAATTGGATTTTTGTTTTTTGGGTGTTGAGTTTGAGAAGTTCTTTATAGATTTTGGATACTAACCCTTTATCACATATTTCATTTGCAAATATCCTCTCTCATTCCATAGGCTACCTTTTAGTTTTGTTGATTATTTCTTTTTGCTTTGCAGAAGCTTTTTATCTTAAGTTCCAGCAATTCATTTTTGCTTTTCCCTTGTCTCTGGAGACATGTCTAGTAAGCAGTTGCCATGGCTGAGGTCAGAGAGGTTGCTGCCTCTACTCTTCTCTAGGATTTTGATGGTTTCCTGTCTCACATTTAGGTCGTTCATCCATTTTGAATTTACTTTTGTGTATGCTGTAAGAAAGTGGTCCAGTGTCATTCTTCTGCACTTCACCGTCCAGTTTTTCCAACATCATTTGTCGAAGAGACTGACTTTTTTCCATTGGATATTCTTTCCTACCTGTTGAATATTAGTTGACCATGTGGTTGTGGGTCTATTTCTGGGTTTTCTTATGTTGCATTGATCTATGTGTTTTTGTGCCAGTACCATGTTGTCTTGATGACTACAGCTTTGTAACGTAACTAGAAATCCAGAATCATGATACCTCCAGCTTTGCTTTTTTTTTTTCAGGGTTGCTTTGGCTAGTCAGAGTCTTTTGTGTTTCCACATAAATTTTAGGATAGGGATTGCATTAAATAGATTACTTGGAGTAGTATATACATTTTAACATGTTTGTCCTTCCAATCCATGAGCTCACAATTTGTTCCATTTCTTTGTATCCTCTTCAACTTCTTTCATAAGTGTTCTATAGTTTTCAGACTACAAATTTTTTCCTTCTTCAGGTAGGTTTATTCCTAGGTATCTTATGGTTTGGGGTGCAATTGTTAATGGCATCAATTACTTGATTTCTTTTTTTTTTGTTGCTTCATTTGTTTGGAATTCTACCTAGCACATTAAGCAGACTCTAGCTCTATTCACCTAACTCTCTTTGTCACATGTCAGACATTTGCCTATCACTTCAATGGTTTATGTTAATATCTGAGGACTACTTGTATTATCACTTGTTTAATCTTTTTCTCTAAATCAACTCTTTTTAAAAATCAAAATACTGTTGTTTTAAGAAATAAATATGCCATACAAAAGAAAAGAAAAAAGTATGGTGGGGTTCCTGGGTGGCTCAGTCAGTTAAGCATCAGACTTCGACTCAGGTCATGATCTCACTGTTTGTGGGTTTGAGCTCCACATAGGGCTTTCTGCTGACAGGACAGAGCCCACTTTGGATCCTCTATCCTTCTCTCTCTCTCTCTTTCTCTCTCAAAAATAAACATTTGAAAAAAAATATGGTTTATGCCTATGTACCAACCCAAAATTATAGCCTATGGTCTGTACCACCCCAAAATATCTCATGTGCCTCAACCTGACCTAGACCAACACTGTCAATCTCACAGATGAGAAATCTGAGACTCAGGAAGTTAGGACATCTGTCTCAGGTGACACAATTAGTATTAAACTGTAATAATGCTCCAAGCTTTTTAACTTGCAGGATTATATTCCACCATCTTCCCTTGCTCTGTGGTACTTGAAGCACTTCTATTTTGTCTGAGCTATAAATCCCTGCTCAGAAAGGTGTGTTACTATGTGTAAATAAAATACTGTCATGGCTAGTTCTTTCCCTAGGATTTCATATCATTAATCAGCATTAAGTCACAGTATTTTTTTTAAACTTCAGGTAATAACAGTTTCTGGGAATACTTTTATTTTTGTGTGTGTGGCTTCTGTTGTGGTATCAACAATGACAATCATATAAATTTTAAAATATATTACTGTCATGAAATATATTAGGCTCTAAAATTATGTAACCTTTGATTTGGTAACCCCACTTCTAAGAGCCTATCTTAAAGAAAAGATCAAAAGTGCACCCAAAGATTTATGTTTAAAATTATTAATTGCCAAATTATTGATATCAGTGAAAAAATAAAACATTTTAATGGTGGAATATAAACAGCTCTTAAAATCATTTTTTTCCAAATGATTTTAATGACTTAGAAATACAGTTAAAAAACAAACTGTATTTGCAGCTTGATCTTAAGTACATAAAAAATAAAAAATGTGCATATTTTGAAAGATTAGAAACATACACACCCAGTGTCAGCTATTATAATCACTGCTTAAATTATTTTCTTTTTGCTTTTCTATAATTTCTAAATATTTTAAACTATTTTCATAATATAAGAAGTAAATAATTTAAATGATTATCACTGGAGTTCAACAGTGGGCCTCAAATGTTGGGAGTATCCTAAGTACTGAGCTACTCTGTTCTGTTCTAAGACCAGAGCTGAGAGAAAAACATCATCCATATGACAGTTCTAATTGACCAAGAGGTTCCCCCACTGAACCAAATTCCCAGATAAGTTTTAACCAGAAAACGCATGCAATCATTTAAGATCCTTCATTTCTCTATATAAATAAGGTATTTCTAAATACAAATTTAACCTGGGATACATAAGGAAAAAAATAAGAGACTAAGAAAAAAAAGCAATAGAAAACTACATGTAAAATGGAATAAGTACTATATGGACAGATCAAAAAATATATAACGAAACCAACAAAACCAAATCAAGAATTTGCCAACCAATTGTAGTAAACTTAGTTTACTAGGGAATTTTAGTCAAAATTCTTTGTTGAGGACGCAAATTATAAGGAAGGATTAAATGTGTTCAGGAAGAGAAACATCTTACCTTAAAGCCCATCTTTTGTGAGGTACTCAAGGAGTTATTGGCAGCTGTTAGCTGTTCAGCAGGGACTCTGTTCTCTGAGTAGATGTGCTGATGTATTTATTGCCACCTGTTATCTGAGGATGTCATGTGAGCCCTTTGTCCACAAAGATTTAATTGGAACCTCCAACAGGTTTCATTCAGACCCTTTGTTCCCTGCAGTCAGAAGCAGGAAGGCAGGACTAGAGAGGATAAAGTGAAGGGGAAATTATCCTATGCGAAGATGGACTGGGCTGTGTTGTTTTTCCTCTGTGCTTATCTATCATTGAACTAATTAACTCTTGCCTGGATCTGAATGTAAATTGGAAGATAGAATGAAGCCACAGTACAGCTCCTGTCTCTTGCTACCTAGTCAAAGAGACTCCATATACCCCAATTGCTTTCTGGAAAGAAACAAATCCTGGACCACCCACAGGATCAAAACAACAACAACAAAAAAAAAACCAAAAAAACAAAAACTATGCAAGTTGTTCTCAAATCATAAAAATCCAACTTCTATGGCTTCTGTAAAGACATAGTTCATGCTGCCATTTTTTGCATAAAGGTGCTAGCTGATTGCCAGGCACATATTGGCCTTCAGTAAATATTTCTTGGATGGATGACTGAATGAATGGCTACATGAGAGAGTTTGACTCACTGTGGGGTCTTGGAGTGGCACTACAGATTTATATTTTCCTGACACTAAGAGTCATCAGTGGGTCAAAGAACATTAACAGTTTACAAAAGAGCAAGAGTAGCAACAGTAGTTTCCACCTTATGGTTTCTCCTAATTGTTTTAAATAACTTGAAGACTTTCGATTTAGGGGCAAAAAATAAGGAAAGAGCTTTAAAGGAAATCTAGAAAGAGAAATAAGGTGAAGAGGCAAGGATATTTAAGGGAGCATATGAGTTTCCTGTTGCTGCTATAACAAATAACCACAAATTTAATGACTTAAAACAACACATATTTATTATCTTAGAGATATAAAGGTCAAAACTTCAAAACAGGCTTTATTGGGCTAAAAATCGAGGTGTTGGCAGAAATGCAGTTCTTCTTGAAGCTTTAGGAGAAGCTCTGTTCCTTTGACTTTTTTAGCTTCTAGAGATGGCCTGAGTTTCTTGGCTTGCAGCTCCTTTCTACCTTCAAAGTCAGGAACAAGGCACTAACTCATTTAACTCTCTCTCTCTCTCTCTCTCTCTCTCTCTCTCTCTCTCTCTCTCCCCCTCAATTCTTAGCTTCTGTCTATTCCCTTAACTTTTAAGAACTCATGTAATTGCACTAAGCCCATCCAGATAATCCAAAATAATTTCCTCCATCTCAAGATCCTGAATTTAATCACATCCATAAAGGCTCTTTACCATGTAAGGTAACATATTCACAAGTTCCAGGATTAGAATGTGGACATCTCCAGAGGCATTATTCTGCCTACTGCAGGGAGCATGATGTACTTCCCCCCTTACATACCCTGTGGCCTGAGCCTTTGTGAAGAGAGGGGGTTGGGGCCAAAAGATGGAGGAGCCTTATTAATATAGACACTCATAAGGTGATGTCCTATTTGAAGCCCATGTGACACTTCTATCATCATGCTGTCTACCCTTAGTGTGGTTCTGGAACTCTGGGAGCTTAGGGAAACCACCAGCAAAGCAAAGCTATGACTAGTAGTGAGCACCAACAGCAGAGGGCTCAGATGAAGCATCTTTGCAGGAAGAAAAAGCTGTTCTGAGATACTTTAGAACTGGGAATACCCCACATAACCAGAAAACTATGGTTTACAGGAGCTGAGGGCCTGAGAGACCAGATACAGACTGAAAATCATCATACTTGGGGCATTAATAGAAACAACAGAGACAATAATAATAGCTACCATTTATTGAGCACCCATTATGTAAGTCATGTTTCTAATACATATATATGTTTATATTTATATGGATTGACTGTGACCATATTAGCATTTATAGGCTAGCCAAATCTGGGGTATTCTCACAAAGACTCATCATTGTTAACAGTCAGAGTTTTGTCTAGTAAATAGGAATGAGCTTTTATCTTCCTCCTGTTTAATTTTATTCATTTTAATTCCAATGTAGATAACATACAGTGTTATATTAGTTTCATGTGTACAATATAGTGATTCAAAAATTCCATACATTACTCAGTGCTCATCAAGACAATATACTCTTAATCCCCTTTAACTTATTTCACCCATTCCCCACCCATCTGCCCTTTGGTAACCATCATTTTGTTCTCTATACTTAAGAGTCTATTTTTCTTTTCTTTTTCTTTCTTTTTTTTTGGTTTGTATCATTTTTTTTGTTCATTTTTTTGTTTCTTAAATTCCCCATTTAACTGAAATCATGTGGTGTTTGTCTGTCTCTGACTTGCAAATATTTTCCCCCATCCAGTAGGTTCCCTTTTAATTTTAGTGATTGTTTTCTTCACTGTGCAGAAGTTTTTTATTTTAATGTAGTCCCAATAGTGTTGCTTTTTTGCTTTTTGCTTTTTGCTTTTGTTTCCCCTGCCTCAAGAGACATATCTAGAAGGATGTTGCTACAACCAATGTCAGAGAATTTACTGCCTATGCTCTCTTCTAGAATTTTTGTGGTTTCAGGTCTCACATTTTAGGTCCTCAACCCATTTTGAGTTTATTTTTGTGTATGGAATAAAAAGTGGTCCAGGTTCACTCTTTTACATGTAGCTGTCCAGTTTTCCACTACCATTTGTTGAAGAGACTGTCTTTTTCCTATTGCATATTCTTGCCTCCTTTGTCAAAGATTAATTGACCTTATAATTGTAGGTTTATTTTTGGGTTTTCTATTTTGTTCTATTTATCTAGGTCTCTGTTTTTGTGATTGTACCATACTGTTTTGATCACTATAGCTTTGCAATGTAACTTGAAGTCTGGAATTGTTTTACCTCTAGGTTTTATTTGTTTTGTTTTCAAGATTGTTTTGACTATTCAGAGTCTTTTGTGGTTCCATACAAATTTTAGGATTGTTTGTTTTAGTACTGTGTAAAAAGCTGTTGGTAATTTGATAAGAATTGCGTTAAATGTGCAGATTGCTTTGGGTAGTATAGACATTTTAACAATACTTATTTTTCTGATCCATGAGCATGGAATGTCTTTCTTTTTCTTTGTGTCATCTTCAATTTCTTTCACCAGTGTTTCATAGTTTTCAAAGTACAGGTCTTTCACCTCTTTGGTTCAGTTTATTCTTAGATATATTATTTTTGGTGCAATTGTAAATGGAATTATTCAGTTAATTTCTCTTTCTTCTGCTTCATTATTAGTGTATAGAAATTAAATGGATTTCTGTACATTGATTTTGTATCCTGTGACTTTACTGAATTCATTTATCACTTCTAGTATTTTTTTCACTCTCCTGTTTAATTTCTTAATGTAAAAAAAAATAAAGCTGATGTGTGTATAATGAAATAGAAATTCATATATACTATTAGAAGCTATGCAAACAGATACAATTCTTTAGAAAGCAATGTGGGTTTCTAACTTTTGTCATTTAAGTCATAAAATATTCATAGCTTTTGACCCAAAATTTCACTTCTAAGAAATCTATTCTAAAAAACATAAGCTAAAATATGGAAAGAACATGATAACTACAAAACTTTTACCATAGCATTTAGGGGGAAATTGGACATGTCAAACATCAAATATTCAACTATAAAAAATGCTTAAGGGCCATCTGGGTAGCTTAGTTGGTTAAACATCCAGCTTTGGCTCAGGTCATGATCTCACAGCTGGTGGGTTTGAGCCCCATTTTGGGCTCTGGGCTGGCTGGAGCTGGCTTCAGGGTCTGTGTCTCCCTCCCTCTCTCTCTGCCTGTACCCCACTAGCACTCTGTCTCTGTCTCTCAAAAATAAATAAATGTTAAAAAAATTTTTAGATGTTTAAGTACATGGGATTGAAGAACTATCATGTTGCTATTAAAACAGAGAAGAAAAGATTATTATGAAAACTATATATATCAATCTAGAAAAATTTATCTATGTTTATGCCTAGATATAATGGGAAGTGAAAGGTAGGACATAACACTTTATGTAAATTCATGACAGAATTATGCACAATTTCCAAAAGGTAGGCGTAACCCCAATATTCATTGATGTGTGAATGGATAAACATATATGGTATATCCATATAGTGGGCTATTATTCACCCTTTAAAAGGAAGGCAATTCTGACACACGCTAATCTTAAGGGTGAATCTTGAGGACCTTATGCTAACAAGTAAAATAAGCTAGTCACAAAAAGATATATACTGTATGACTCCACTTATAGGAGGTATCTAGAGTGTCAAAATTCATAAAAACAGAAAGTAGAATGGTAGTTTCCAGGGTCTGGGGAAGAGGAGGAAATGAGGAATTGGTGTTTAATTTATATAGAGTTTCAGTTTTACAAGATGAAGAATAAGATTGGTTGCACAATAATGTGAGTATACTTAACACTACTGAACTTCATGTCCAAAAAATGTTAAGATAATGAATTTTATGCATATTTTGCCATGACCAAAAAAGTGTTCAAAATTTTATGTATATTGTAATTATATACCTATAAAAACTCCATATCATAGGATAAATATATTTAAATTATATTAGTGGTTATGCTAAGTGGCAAATTATGGGTGATTATTTATTATCTAAATTAATAGAAAATGTAAAGATAAAAAGTCACCAGTCTATATGCATTTGAGCTGGTGAACTCTGAATCCTTGATACAAACTAATGATTTCTAGCCAGAGCAGGTTATTGAGAGCAATTTGGGATGGAGATGAACGTTTGAGGCTCTTTGAGAGTGGTTATCACTCCAGTTAAAGTGGCTAGCACACAGCATCATCAGAAAAGACAGCTCTTTCTCCAGACAAATAACATGCATAACCTAATTATACTTACCTTTAATTGTGCCTGACATGGCCTGCCAGAGCAGATAGTCCTCTAGCTCAGAACTAGAGGGTGCTTTTGTTTTTCATTGCTTCCTGTTTTTCTTGCTGTTGAAATACTTAACAATCAGTTCAGACTTCCTCTTATACCAAGTATATGTCAGAGTTCCAGCCTCAGACTAGAAGCTTTTGGTTTTGGTCATAGGCTTCTGAAAAGAAGGCCAGGAAGATGTTACTTTATGGCTATGATATACATGGCATTGTAGACCCTGTAGGGGTGGATTTGTGTCCAAAACTGTAGGGAATTGCTATGCCTGGTAAAGTGAGGAAAGAGTTTGTTTCAGATCAAGGGACACAAAGTGGTTTAAAACCAAACCTAAAACAAGCTGGAACTTCATTGAATAACTGTATTGTAGGGACCCTGGTGACAAACTGGATAGTAAATAAATAAGTACACTGGAGCTAGGGAAATTCAGCACTCCCCCACTCCCAACCAACATCTCTTGATCCCTAGTGCTATTGAGAAGATACCCTTGCCTATAGAGACAGCAGACTTAGAAATGTTTAAGACCAAAGAAGGTATAAAATCTGCCTCTGTGAAACCAGCTTTCTCATCTTTAGAGCCAGGTGCCTTCAAACTCAGTCTGGATTTCCTTTAGCCAGGGCTACCAGGAGAAGCCTGCATCTGTCCCATTACAAGGCAAAACTAAGTGGTAGATTGTCTTTGCAGAATTTGCCCTTAAGAGGCTTTTCTGGCTGTTGCTTCTCACCTGCTACCTCAGTCCTTTGTTTCCTTGGTAGAGACCTAAGCTTCTTTTCTCTACATGACTGTCTATCTTATACTTTCTACATTCTTCTAACTTAACCTGGTGAAGTCCCTCCCTTCTTTCTAGTTTTTTATTGCCTCTCAGTATGTCACTTCAAAAATCCTCCCTTGTTATCAAGTTTCAGCCTGGGTGTTTCCCCCAAATTATCAGTGTGTATCATCTCTGCCCAGGGTGACTCAAGCCCACTGTGACCCACCATGCTTAGGAAATGAAGCCCCAGTACAGTTACCAGTGAGCACTTTTCCATCTCCTTTTCTTTAGTGCCCACTGCCATGCAGGAATTGGTTAAGAACAAGACTGGCCAAAAGCCAGAAGCAGAGATATAATACTTTATTCCACTTGTGGCATTTTTCTTTGCATTGCAATTATCTGCTCCTAGAACGTATACTACTTAAGGGCAGGGGTTTATCTTCCTTATCTTTGCATTCTACATAGCATCTGGCATCTTCCCCAGTTGAAGTACTCAATATAACTATTTGTTGTTGCTGTTGGTGATAATGATGATGAGATGCTGATGAACTTTTTTGCTTCACTGAGCATCACATAAGACTGGCAAGGTATTAGATACCCTGAAGGACACTTGCACTTTCCAGAGCCTCATTGCTTAAGAATGGGAATAAGGAGGGGTGCCTGGGTGTCTCTGTTGGTTAAGCTGTTAAGCATCTGACTCTTGGTTTCCACTCCAGTCATGATCTCAAGGTTCATGAGTTCAATCTCCATGTGTGATTCTGTGCTGACAGCCCAGAGCCTGCTGGGGATTTCTCTTTTCCTTTCTGCCTCTCCCCAGCTTTCTCTCAAAAAAAAAAAAAAGAAATATATATATATATATATATATATATATATATATATATATATGTGTGTGTGTGTGTGTGTAAACATAAGAAAATTCCACTTTCTATATGGAATTCAGCTCCCACCCATCTTGACTGTGTGAGCAGAATTCAGCAAGCAGAGGTGAGAGTTTTGAAATCCACCATTGACCCTTGGGATCTTGGCCTTAGCATTGGTTCCTTATTAACTTTAATTCATAGACCAGAGATGAAAAATCTATTATCTCATGCACCATTGCACTGGATCAAAGAGTCTGTAGAAATATCCATGACTTCAGAAGGGTATGAAAGGCCAGTGGTACCATCTTAAAAACAAGGGCCATATTTTCTGTAAATATCTTTCTATAAACACCAGGAAGTCTAAAAGAAGCACCAGTGGGGCACCTGGGTGGCTTACTCAGTTAAGCATCTGACTTTAGCTCAGGTTATGATCTCACAGTTTGTGAGTTCGACCCCCACATCGGGCTCTGTGCTGACAGCTCAGAGCCTGGAACCTGCTTCAGATTCTGTGTCTCCCTCTCTCTGCCCCCTCTCCAGTTTGTGCTCTGTCTGTCCTTCTCTCTCTCAAAAATAAGTAAAAACATTAAAAAAATTTAAAAAAAAGAAAAGAAAAGAAGCACCTGAATTAGCAAGGTTTGGGTCTTGGTTCTGCTATTCACTAGCTATGAGACTTTGCACAAACTACCTGTTTTTTGTTTTTTGTTTTTTGTTTTTTGTTTTTTGTTTTTTGTGCCTTGGTTTGCCAACTTATAGAGTTTGTGGTGGAGGTTCAATGAGTAGATTAGCAATAAGTGCCTGTAAGAGTGCCTGTCACATAGTAGACACATAATATTAGATTCCATGAATTTATTTATCAAAGAAACAGTAAAACATTGACTTTGCTCCAACTAAACTCTGTTTTGGGATGGAATTTACAAACACTAAGTTCCCTAAAATAAATTTCTGTTCTAAATTGAATATCTACCAGGAACTGCTTCAGAGCTATTACTTCTTGCTTACCATGAGAATTTATGTGCCTTGCTCAAGACTCACATCAGACACCTGACTAACATTCTTCTAATCCAAATCCTCTCAAAGATCTGCCTTTCTGTGGAGACCACCCTAACCTACGCAAATCTTAGCTGACTTTTCTCTTACTAGTTAGACAATCAGCATGACATTTCATGCTGTTTTGCATGTTATTTTTGTTGGATCAAGTGTGCTAATCTTGTCTCCACAATTTAACCTTTAGATTCTTATAAATAACATTTTACAAATATGTCACCTTTGCTTTAACAATTTGTTACAGGCTTAAAGAAACTGTTTGGCTAAAAGCACAAAGCTCAGTCCAATGCACTTACCACTTGGGAGCAGAAACATGTCCTTCAGTGTTTCCAAGGTTTTCCAGTGCCTAGAACCATGCTGAGTTCATTATCAGTATTCACTTATGCACTTGTTGATAGAAAATATCATTCAAGTTTTAACCATACTTCTCTAATAAGTATGTTGTAAGTAAGCTGGGACATAAGGCCTTCCTAGTGAGGGTCAGATTCAGACATTGAGATAGTACAGGCACACTGCCATGACAACTATTGGTAAATTAGAGTTGATCCAGAGCAGAATAAGTCCCTAGGTTTTTTCCTGAGAATCCCAGATGTTCTAAGTGTAGCTTGTCCCCAGGTCATCTTTGCAACCAGAGTAGAGGTTTCAGACAGACACCAGGTCAGTGCCTGGGCCTTGGATTCTTATTTCAAAGAATCAGAAACCCCCACCTCTCTTAGAATTAATTTGGTCTTCCAAAAGCCTCCTAAATAGGGATAGAACAGACCCTATATTTGCCCTGCATCAGAAGGAATCTGCCAGACTTAAAAGAAATGTATACACAGGTGATAGAGCCAGAACTGGGCAGCTATGGAAGCTATGGAGCAAAAACAAACAAACAAACAAACAAACAAACCAAAAAGGATGATCTAAGGTCTAGGAAGTTCTAAAATCTAAAGTCTAGTGAAGTAGAAGGTCTTAGCCCTTCTACAACCTTGCTTCTGGAACTTGGAAAAATCACTTTACTTCCCTGAGTTTCTTAGCCTGTAAATTAGAGAGTTAAGTCTAGTTGATTTGTAAGGTCTATCCCAAGACCTCTAGTCTTTGAGGTAAAACAATGAGTTCTCATCAAATGCTGACTCTGTGTCATCTGTCACTACTTTCTTTGACCCAGCTTCCTCTCAAATCTCTATAATATAAAACTTTTCATTTGCCTGATTGTATGCTTATTTACCACTAGTCAAATCTGCCCGTTAAAACAAAAACTGTACCATTTTAAACAGAAGCATCTTAACATTCTTAATTTTATTGCAGATTAAAAAATGCAATGGAGGCTCATGCTATATATATATATATATATATACTGTATATATATGTATATATGTGTGTATATATATACATGTATATATGTATATATATAGTATATATATAGTATATACTATATATATAGTATATATAGTGTATACATATAGTATATATATATGTATATATATACCGTATATTGACAGAATACAAAACCTTCCATAACTCAGAGATTGTCACTATTAATATGTGTATGTATTCCTTTCCAATATTTTCTCTGAGGGTTTGTATTCACATACAGATAATAGACATTATACTGTATATGCCATTCCATATAGAATTTTGACTTAATACTGTATTGTGAAAAATTTCCCATGCTTAAAATATTTTTCTATCTGCCTTGGTGTCTGAATAATACTCCATCAAATAGACACATCAGCATTTATCCAACTGATGGATAAACGGATGGATACATTTGGGATGAGAAAAGGCCGTTTTGATCTGGCAACAAAAGAAAGGCTTTGACAAAAGTTACCTAGAGTTTCAAACCTCTTCCCATTTCACACTGCTAAGCAATGATACAAGCAGCACCTGATAAAGGAACTTCCAACCATTGTCTTTGTCTCGGATTTGTAAGTTTAAATATTTGCACCATTTGCTCATTAGTCATTATTCTGATTGTAGGGGGCCCTCTATTGTTCCCTCTCTTTCCACAACACATCAGTGATCTTAGTGACAATGAAAATAATATAGAATAGAACCAGAGATCTGTTTTCAGGAAGTCAATAGTTTTCAGCCTATAAAGCTCACTTTGCATCTGATGGTCAGAATTACAAAATAACCAACATTAACAACAAGAATGAGAAAATACACACACCTATGCAGGAATTAATTTCCCATCTGATGCCCAAAATTCTATATTGATGATCTCATGCTAGTTTTTGCCTTGTTGCCTGGAAATGTACAGCTCTGTTTTATACTCTGTTGTGGTTTGTCTTTATAATGCTTTCCTTGATCAAAATTTTCCAGCAAATGAAAAGAGACACACCTTCTATGGGGAAAATTAGGTCACTAGCATGAGCTTTTTTTTTTTTTTTTTTTTTTACTTCCCTTCCCTGATTTTCTTCCACAATAATCTTTTGTAATAAAAGAATAAGCTTTTGCCTTTTTTTCTGAGATGTTGATTTCTAAAAGCCCTCTTTTTAAATCCTTGAGAACTATCACATAAAATCTTCCCAACTGACATATGGAGACTCAGAGACAAAAGGAATTGAGGATCAGCCCACAGTTACACTGTGCGTTAGGAGATAGTCCACACTGAATCTGGGGCTGGTGACTCTGAGTCTCATGTTCTGACCACATTCCCTACTGCTAGGGCCAGCTGGTCTTGCATTCCTTGTGGGTAAAGTCAGGACAGGATTTCAACAAATAAGAAAAGGACAATAACCAGCATAAGGGTGAGTATTTATTAGGAAGGTAGTATTATGATTCTCAGTTTGCAAATGAGACCTAGAAAGAATAAATAAACAAATTTTTGTTCAAGGTTATAGAACTAATAAAATCAGGATTTAAATTAAATCTGTCTAGCTCCAGAGCCTCTTAACCCTAATACTGAAATTCACCCCTTTCCTCAGGTCAAGCTGTCTGTGTGAGTGTATGTGAGTTTGGATTATTAATGTCCATTTAAAAAGAAAATAATGATACCTCCTAAAAAATTGCAATATCAATTATTTATATCACTGCACAATGTCTCCTGATTTTTATCAACGTACAAAGGTGTTTTATGTTATTACAATTGGTCTATATCTATGTTTAGCTCATTTTACTCACTATTATTTTGTACAAATAGTTCCATATACTTAAAATCCACTAGCTAGGGGCCCCTGGATAACTCAGTTGGTTAAGCATCAGACTGTTGATTTTGGCTCAGATCCTGATCTCATAGCTTGTGAGATTGAACCCTGTGTCACGCTCCACATTGACAGCATGGAACCTTACTTGGGATTCTCTCCCTCTCTTTCAGCCCCTACCTTACTCTTTCTCTCTCTCTCTCTCTCTCTCTCTAAAAATAAATAAATAAACTTTAAAAAAAGTCTACTAGCTATATATTATATGCATACCAATATCCATTAAATGTAGAATCCTTCTACCAAAAATCTATTAGAAGTAATAAATGGATTCACTAAATTTAGAACATAAAATTAGTATATAGAAATCTGTTGCATTTCTATATACTAATAATGAAGTAGCAGAAAGAGAAATTAAGAAAACAATTCTGTTTACAACTGTACCCAGGAATAAACTTAGCCACAGAGGTCAAAAACCTGTACTTTAAAAACTATAAGACACTGATGAAAGAAATTGAAAATAACACAAACAAATGAAAAGATATCCTATGCTCATAGATTGGAAGAATTAATGTTGTTAAAATGTCCATACCACCCAAAGCAATCTACAGATTCAATGCAATCCTATAAAAATACCAATAACATTTTTCACAGAACTAGAACAAATAATACTAAAATTTGTGGGGAGGTACAAAGACCCAAATAACCAAAGCAGTCTTTTTTTTTTTTTTTTTAAGGTTAACACCTGATTTTTATTTTTATTTTTATTTTATTTATTTTTTTTTATAATATGAAATTTATTGACAAATTGGTTTCCATACAACACCCAGTGCTCATCCCAAAAGGTGCCCTCCTCAATACCCATCACCCACCCTCCCCTCCCTCCCACCCCCCATCAACCCTCAGTTTGTTCTCAGTTTTTAACAGTCTCTTATGCTTTGGCTCTCTCCCACTCTAACCTCTTTTTTTTTTTTTTTTCCTTCCCCTCCCCCATGGGTTCCTGTTAAGTTTCTCAGGATCCACATAAGAGTGAAACCATATGGTATCTGTCTTTCTCTGTATGGCTTATTTCACTTAGCATTACACTCTCCAGTTCCATCCACGTTGCTACAAAAGGCCATATTTCATTTTTTCTCATTGCCACGTAGTATTCCATTGTGTATATATACCACAATTTCTTTATCCATTCATCAGTTGATGGACATTTAGGCTCTTTCCATAATTTGGCTATTGTTGAGAGTGCTGCTATGAACATTGGGGTACAAGTGCTCCTATGCATCAGTACTCCTGTATCCCTTGGATAAATTCCTAGCAGTGCTATTGCTGGGTCATAGGGTAGGTCTATTTTTAATTTTCTGAGGAACCTCCACACTGTTTTCCAGAGCGGCTAAAGCAGTCTTGAGAAAGAAGAACAAAGATGGCAGTATCACCATCCCAGATTTCAAGATATACTACAACACTATAGTAATCAAAATAGTATGGTGCTGACATAAAAATAGACACATAGATCAATAGAACAAAATAGAGAGTGCAAAAACAAACCCACACTTATGAGATCAATTAATCTACAACAAGGAAAGCAAGAATATCCAATGGGGGAAAGACAGTGTTTTCAATAAACGGTGCTGGGAAAACTGAACAGCTATATGCAAAAGAATGAAACTGGATCACTTTCTTACACCATGCAGAAAAATAAACTTGAAAGGATTAAAGATCTAAATGTGAAAGTTGGAACCATTAAATTCCTAGAAGAAAACATAGGCCATCATCTCTTTGACAGCAGCTTTAGCAGCATATTCATGGATCTGTCTCTTGAGGTAAGGGAAACAAAAGAAAAAATAAACTATTAGGACTACACGAAAACAAAAAGCTTTTGCACAGCAAAGGAAGCCATCAACAAAACAAAAGACAACCTACTAACTTGGGAGAAGATATTTGCAAATGGTATATCCAACAAAGGGTTAATATCCAAACTATACAAAGAAATTATACAACTCAACACCAAAAAACCCCCAAATAATCCAATTAAAAATGGGCAGAGGACCTGAATAGATACTTTCTCAAAGAATGCATACAGATGGTCAACAGACACATGAAAAGACACTCAACATTACTAATCATCAGGGAAATGCAAATCAAAGCCATAATGAGGTATCACCTCACACCAGTCAGAATAGCTAGTTATCAAGAAGAAAAGAAATAACAAAGTGTTGGTAAGGATATGGAGAAAAACTAAACCCTATGCATTCTTGGTAGGAATATAAATGGTACAGCTACTGTGGAAAACAATATGTAAGTTCTTAAAAAAATTAAAACTAGAAATACCATACAATCTGGTAATTCTACTACTGGCTATTTTATTTACCCAAAGAAAACAAAACCACTAATTCAAAAAGATACATGCATCTCTATGGTTACTGCAGCATTGTATACGATAGCCAAGATATGGAAGCAGGCTAAGTGTCCATTTGTAATGAATGGATATAGAGATGTGATGTGATGTGATGTGATGTGATGTGATGTGATGTGATGTGATGTGGTATGTGTGTGATGGAATATTACTCGACCATAAAAAAGAATAAGATCCACTTGCAACATGGGTGGACCTAGAGGGTATTATGCTAAGTGAACTAAGTCAGGCTGAGAAAACAAATATCATATGATTTCATTTATATGTGGAATCTAAAACAAAACAAGACAAAACAGACAAACAAAAAAATCAGAAACCCCTCTGGTGGTTGCCAGAGGCAAAGGGGGTTCAAGGATGATCAAAATGGGTGAAAGGGAGTGAGAGGTACAGGTTACCAGTTATGGGAAGAATAAATGATGGTGATGAAAGCTACAGCATAGAGAATATAGTCAATGGTACTGTAATAGCATTGTATGGTGACAGATGGTAGCTACACTTGTGGTGAACATAGCATAATGTACAAAATTGTCAAATCTCAATGTTGTACACCTGAAACTAATGTAACACTGTGTGTCAACTATACTTCAGTTTTTAAAAATTAAGTTAAAAATAAAATTGTTAAAAGCCATATATAGATACAGATACAAATTCCTTGTCCAGTTCACTACTATTATTTAGGTTATTACTTCATTTTTGCTATGATGGATAGTAGTATTATTATAACAAGCTATAAACATATTCCTTTGGTTCATAATCCTGTTCTTGAGATTACCAAGACAAATTATTGGATCACACACTATGAACAGTTTTGTGATCCCTAACCCATGGGACTGGTAAATTTACAAAACTGGGAGAAATGTTTTGGTGCACTTCTTAGTCCCTAATCCTGCCAATACTTAAAAAAAAAAAAATCATTTGGTTAGTTTTCTTAATTTTAACAGATGCAGTAGAACTTTATGGTTTTCTCAGTTTGAATTTTTTCATTATTAGGAAAACTAAAATTTTTCCATAATTTCCTACTTTCATTTTTCTATACATAAAATATTTGTTTTAACCTTTGTTTTTTTATATATTAAAAAAATATTCTGCTCCTGAAACCAATACTACACTTTGTGTTAACTAACTTGAATTTAAAGAAATAATTTTTTTAAAAGAAAATATTTTAAAAATATTTTTAAAACATGTTTAAAGTGTTTAAATATTAATGCTCTAAGCAACTGAGAAACTCTCATGTTCAATTTCGATTGAGTCATATTTTGAGATATCATCATAAAACCCTAATAAATTATAAAATAAAAATAATTATAATTGTCCAAGACATTAGAGAAGATGCCAAGTAATACTATCTGACACTACCATATGGAAATTTGATTTAACACCTATGATTCTATAAATGGATATACCACTTATCCAATTACTCAGTTATGCTTACTTATTTCTTTTCTTTAAGAGTTTTGGTTCTGGAGTTCCTGGGTAGTTCAGTCCATTGAGTGTCCAACTTCTGATTTTGGTTCAGGTCATGATCTCACAGTTTGTAAGATCAAGCACCTCATCAGGCTCTGCACTGACAGCATGGAGTGTGCTTAGAATTCTCTCTCCTCTCTCTCTGCTCCTTCCCCTGCTCATGCTCTTTCTCTCTCTCTCAAAATAAATAAATAAACAAATAATTATAAACAAGAGTTTTAGTTTTCTTTAAGAATCGGATAAAACTCTATTGGTCATCTCCCTGGAAAATGCCCATATGCATAATATTCTTTTTGCATAAGGATTCACAGATTTCCATGTATTCCCAGATAATGACACCTGTTTTACAGTAGTCTTAGACTTATCTCTATCATTTTTCCCTTCAAAATTTTCCTAACTATGCTCTTATCTACATCCTCCTGCCAATCCCCTTGTTCTGTATGAGGTTACAGAGAGGAACGGTAGAGGAGAAAAATATAAATGGACACTTGTCAGTGTTGTCATTACAGCACTGAGTTCTGTGACAAAGATAAGGCCAGAGAACTGTGGAGGTATTGGAGGAGAGCCACAAGCTATCATTGCTCACCCAATTACAACAGCACCCTAACTGATCTCTCAATTTCTCTCTTGCTTTCTGTCTCAGTTCATTTTTTGCTCTTGCCTTCTGTTTCAGTTCATTTTTTGCCTGGTAGAACAAGATGTCTTTTTAAAGCATAACCAGATCACATTATTCCTTCAAAAACCTCTCTACTCACACTAATAAAATTCAAACCCCCTATTCATATCTTCAAGGCTCTATCTGATCTGGCCCAGCCCTTTCTCCTACTGCTGTCTGCTTAGCTTAATTCATTCTAGTTCCACTTTAATTCTGCCTCAGGACTTTCCACTTAACTTTTGTCTGCCTGTATCACACATCTTCTGACCATGACTATCTTTCTCTCTTTATTTAGGCCTCAGGTGGCTGAGATCCTGACCACACTACTTCAAATCTGTCCTTCACCCTGTTTTGCTATTTTTCATCACACTTGTTACTAAGCACTTCATTAATGTGTTGTTTGTTTTCTGATTTTCTCACTCTTATAAGTGCCATGAAGACAGAGACTTTGCTTATTCACTGGTGTATCTCTAGGGCTTAGAACAGTATCCAGTACAGATGATAAATTGTCCAAATATTTGTTAAATAAGTGTTGAGGTTAATACTTTGTTCATGCACTGTAGACCATAATTGAGTCTTGCACATAAACAATAAAAGAAAACTTTTTAAAAAGTAAAAATTTGAGGAGTGCCTGGGTGGCTCAGTCGGTTAAGTGTCCAACTCTTGATCTCAGCTCAGGTCATATCTCACGGTTTGTGAGTTTGAGCCCCATGTCAGGTTCTGCACTGACAGCACAGAGACTGTTTGGGATTCTCTCTCCCTTTTCTCTCTGCCCCTACTCTACTTGCACTGTCTCTCTCTCGAAATAAATGAATAAACTGGAAAAAAAAGTAAAAATTTTAAACTACTCCTAAAAGAAAAAAAAGTGTAATTATATTAATTCACATGTATTTTTTTTGTTATTCAAAATGTAGAGTCAGCCTAAATGTCCATTAATAGGAGATGCTAAATCAACTACTGTAGATTCTACTATGGAAATATTGTGTAAAGTTTCAAAACA
This sequence comes from Lynx canadensis, assembly GCF_007474595.2. NCBI lineage: Eukaryota > Metazoa > Chordata > Mammalia > Carnivora > Felidae > Lynx > Lynx canadensis. Next base: position 37,340,462 of record NC_044306.2, on the reverse strand, counting down.
ATGAAATAAACTTTTATTTATTGATATAGAATGATGCCCAGGATTTATTATTAAATGAAAAGAGCAAGTTACAGAACACAGAATGGTGTGCACAACATGATCTTATTCATATTAAATACACACACACTTGCCCCAAATCTAGATAGATACCTATCAAATTAACAAAAGTGGCTCCCCCTGGGTGGAACTGGGTGGGAATCAAGAGGAACTTTTGACATATTTGTATTGTGCACATTAAAAAACCAAAACAGGAAAAAACATGAAACAAGAATAAATTACTGTATTACTTGTTTGATTGAAAATAAATTTTAGAAAACAAGAAAAACAGGTATGGCAATAGCTAATAGTCTGATATTCATATTTGAAACATACCTACTATTGTGAAAAATTAGCATGAGAAGACCTAATTGTAATTTTTATTAAAACAAGAAGCTGTCATACATTGTATTTTGAAAAAAAAATCATTGCAAACACCTAATAAAGGATTGAAATCACACAGAAAGATTATTAAATTAAAAGTAGAATTTTCTTGGGGTGCCTGGGTGGCTCAGTCGGTTAAGCGTCTGACTTCGGCTCAGGTCATGATCTCACAGCCTGTGAGTTTGAGCCCCGCGTCGGGCTCTGTGCTGACAGCTTGGAGCCTGGAGCCTGCTTCGGATTCTGTGTCTCCCTCTCTCTCTGTCCCTTCCCCGCTCGTGCTCCGTCTCTCTCTCTCACTCTTTCTTTTTTTTTTCTTTTTTCAACGTTTTTTTTTTTTTTTTTATTTATTTTTGGGACAGAGAGAGACAGAGCATGAACGGGGGAGGGGCAGAGAGAGAGGGAGACACAGAATCGGAAACAGGCTCCAGGCTCCGAGCCAACAGCCCAGAGCCTGACGCGGGGCTCGAACTCACGGACCGCGAGATCGTGACCTGGCTGAAGTCGGACGCTTAACCGACTGCGCCACCCAGGCGCCCCATCTCTCTCACTCTTTCAAGAATAAATCAACATTAAAAAAAATTTTTTAAAAAAAGTAGAATTTTCTCACACATATGTGCATACATTTTATATATGTATTTATGCATATATATGGAGATATATGCATATATACATACATCTATACTTATATAAATATATACATATATACTTAAAATACTATATATTTGTATACTTAAAATGTATACAAATTAATCCACTCTACCTACCATTTGGTAATTGCTTTTAAAAATCTTATAATTTATTTTGAAGGATTTCTTAACACTTAAGGCTATACTGAATTCTTCAAAGGTTAAGGAATACCTTTGGCTGGGTAGGCTGTAATTTAGGAATGGGCATCTAGATTATTTCTAGATTTTTTCCTATTTCAAAATGCTTCAATGAATATGTCTGTATATATCCATGTACATGCATATAGATCAATATAGATTACATATCATATAATAATATACATGATGTATATATGCAATTTAAAATATTTATCACATATACTGAGATAGATAGATGATAGATAGATAGATAGATAGATAGATATACAGAAAGATAAATAGATGAGTCTGACACCACCAAATTGCTTTTCTAGATATCATACCAATTATGCTTTTAGCAATAGAATATGAAAATTCTTGTTTCCTTATGCTCTTACCAACTTTGGACATTAGTTCAAAATTGCTGTCATTCTCACAAATTAAAACAAAATGGTGTCTCATATTGTTTTCCCTTTCTTTTCTTTAATTATTAAGACATACTAAATGATACTTAATCTCACTCAAAATTAAGGAATGCTTGCTTCAGTGTTATAGTTCGAAAGAGCTGTGGGTATTTATACCAAAGGCATGGAAATGAGATTCACCTAAAATAGACTAAATAACCAAGTAATGTTCACTTAATTTGTAATATATGATCAGGTATGTAGTTCAAACTCTAAAATTTTCACATATGTGAAAAAGTTTATTGTTCTCCGTTAAGTATCTATCTCTCATTATATCACAATGGTTTTCTAGAGGCTACATACAATGTATATTTGTAGTACTTCTATCCTTTGCCTTCTCTTCAGTTTTTGGTATTATACAATAATCCTTCCTAAAGATTTTCTCTTCCTTTTCCTTCTAAGACATGTGCTTTATGTTTTCTCCAACTCTAATATCATTCCAAATTTGATTGCAAGATATTCTTTGTTTGTTCATCCCCTAATCTTAGTGAACCCTTAAAGTTGGTCTTTAGCATTTCCCCACTACACACACTGACTTACTTCTTTTATTTCCATATTACCTACATGGTGATGCCACAAATTTTTATCTCAATTCAGCCTGTATATATTCTTGTGGGATATTTACCTATACAATTCAATAGAAATCTCATTCAGAATATTCCACTGGAAACAACTAAACAGATCCCCAATTAGCTTTCATCTTTTCCTTCACCACCATCTGCAAAGTTCCACACTTTCTTCTCTATTCTCTGCACTATAAACAGCACCACAATCAATTCAATCGCTCAGACCCTAAGCCTGGACGGTCACCTCCCACAACTAGCTAGTCGTTCTTGTATCAGTTCTGTCTTTTAATTTTTAAAAAATGTTTACTGATTTTTGAGAGAGAGATGGGGGTGGGGGTGGGGGGCGGAGAGAGAGAGAGAGGGAGACACAAAATTCAAAGCAGGCTCCAGGCTCTGAGGTCTCAGCACAGAGCTAGACACAGGACTGGAACTCAGGAGTTGTGAGATCATGACCCAAGTCAAAGTCTAACTTTTAACCAACTGAGTCAGGTGACCTTCTATTTCTGAAATAGTACTGGAATATGTTACACGTGTCTTACACTGCTATCACCACCCTAAACATTCCACCAAATGTTTTTTTAAATAGATACATGAGGGAATAAATCGGACAGGAAGACAGTAAAGTGAAATAAATAATGGCACATAGTGCCCTATGTTAATCACGGAATAGGTTTAATATCTTTTCCGTTTTTCAAAGTGCTTTTTCAGAACTTGAGTTTTCCTCATTCAGTGTCATGAAAATGGGTGACCTTTTTTTGTACGTGCTCGCCTTTCTTCCCCCTCCTTCCCTTCATGTGGAGCCCTTTCGTGTTCATTTCTTCTCTCTCTCTTAAATCTACCCTTTCTTTCTGGGACCCACTTCCGCTTCTCCTTCCCTTTCCCTGGTCCGGCGCCTTCCCTCACAGCACGCTGGTCAGCTCCTCTCGCTGGTAGGCGGACTCACACCCGCCCACACGGAGCCGGAGTCACGAGTCTGCGGGCGGTGAGCTACGAAGCAGGCGGCTTAGCGGGCGGGGCGAGGCCGGGGCGAGGCCCTGGCTCCGCAGCGCGCGTGGGCGGAGCCAGGCACACCGTCCGCCCTTGCTATATCTGCGCCTGCGCCGGGCAGCTGCGGGGCCAGTCGGGACGGAGGAGACAAGATGGCGCTGCGGGCGATGCGGGGAATCGTGAACGGGGCCGCACCCGAGCTACCCATGCCCACCAGCGGGCCGGTGGTGGGATCTCGGGAGCAAGCGCTGGCAGTTAGCCGGAACTACCTTTCCCAGCCTCGCCTCAGTGAGTATCAGAGAACAAGACGAATCTTGTTTTTGCTCCTTACCCAGTCCCGTGCTCTCATTCACCTGCTTAGCGGGGGAGGGGGGATTTATTTTTCCCTCTCTCACCGCCCCTACACTGACCCAAAAGTCTGTTCTTAGAAGGAGATATGAGTGTACCTAACGTTTTCGTAACATAGGTAGGCCAAGGGCAAGAGAACCGCCAGGAACTTTTTCCTGGGGGTGGTGGGCTCCAGGCTATTTGCCCCGCCCTCTCCAACTTCCCTAGACTGGAGCTTTTTCAGGCACTTGCTTCCTGTCTCTGAGGCAAGGCCGCTTCTTGTGACTTCAGTCTTCAGCTGCCCCCGCCCCATATCATTTGGATATGTACCCTCTCCTCCCTCTGGTATAGACCTTTAGGGGTAGTCTGGAGTTCCTGCCTAGGGAGACTCTGTAATGCCATCGCTGACATGGTCTGGCCTTTACCTGATGGAGGTCAGGCCCACAGCCAAGGGAGATGTTTTGTGGAAGGGCTGCTCCACGGGAGGACACCTTGATATCAGAGAATGCTACAGCTGAAAAGTATTCTGCAGGTCATCTAGTCTAACGCTCTCATTTTACAGTGTGAAGCTTACAGTCTGGGTAGTACACGACTTCCAGACTTTAAACGCTTAAATGATTGGCAGAGCAGGAATTAAAATTCCGTTTCTTAATTTTCTCTGGGCCCTTTTCTACCATTGTCTCTTCATTTACTGATGAGTTAAACCTAACACGATTGAGTGCAAGGATATCCTGGGGAAGCCAAGCAGCTTTGCCCGTATTATATAGTCTATGTGCAAAGCATATCATACATATGCATGTTTAAGTGTTGTTGTGACTGTTAAAAAAAAACCTGCCTTAATAAACCATGTTTTAAGTGGACTACCAAAAGAAATGTTTATTTATTTATTTTTATTACTAAACAGTACAGTTGTGTAGCATCAGATGTCTTCACAGCTTCCTTAGAAATTAGGGATCAGCCCTGGAAATTGACTCTTTTTAAAACCTGGGGAAGCACCTGATGTTTCCCCAGGTGGTGAGACAATAATTTGCACTGGTTAATTGCCAGAATGCCTGTTTGTGGGCGGCTCATTGGTTAAAAAAAATTTCAAATGAAGGGTTCCAGTCTAGGGCTCTCCAGTCTGACTAATCCTATCCTGATCTATCACTAGGTCATATGACAGCACTGCAGTGAGAGGAAGAGGGAAAACACAGTTGATTCCATGGTTTACTAAAATGTGCTTTTTACATTGAGAATTATCTGAATTAGAAAATGCCTGTTGGAGGTTTATATAAATGAATGTTTCAAGAAATTGACAGATATTGCATTCTTATATAGATTTTGACAATAAATTTATACCCAACAATTACACATTTTATTTTATGAATTGCATTTGCATGCTTTGCTTTTCTGGGTAGAGCAGGTAAACATTAGTGACTTGTAGGAAAAGATTATAAGGGTGCAATAGTTTCCATATAATCTTTCTTTCAGTGTTAATTCAGAGAGTATCAACTGAAATAATAAAATTGTTTAAAACATGGTTGTTAATCCTTAAGAGAGGAGTGTGGTTTTTCACTATTCTTTGTGTGCTTAGCCAGCGGCAAAAGAACTCCAGAGGAGATGCCTCCTGACAGAATTGTTACAATATAATGCTTAAAACTGAACCTCAGGAATCCTTTTTGTGTCCTCAGTGTAGCAAGGTGCTTGACACATAGAAGGTGTCTTGTAATTGTTTGATAACCTGCATTTAAACCCCTTGTTTTAATAGTTTAGGAGATTCTTAATGTGGGTGGAATCAGAGTAGGGAGTTGGGACACTTACTTGAGTTGCCCTTCTGTGTCTGGGTTATTCTGAAAAGCATAAATGATACTGAATTTAGGCTAACAGTTAACTATATTTGAATATCATCCTTTTCTTATATTGCCATATTCTTGATTCTAGTCCCACAGTTTTAATTGCTTCTGAATAAATATTGATTAACTTCTTAATTTTTCTAAAGATTGATTATACCACCTTAGGTGATATTATAGTAATTTAATGTGTGCTTTTTGAATAAAGGAGTGGAACTAATTTGGCAGTTCCACTGTAAAAATTCGATCCTGTTTTAAAACAGCATCACAATTATGGGTCTGTTAACGAGAAATGGAAAATGAGATATACAGCCTTGAAGTAATCATGAGATATACAGCCTTGAAGTAATCATGAGCATTTTAGTTGAATTTCTAATCACAAGGAAAGAAAACTTAATTTTCTTTTAAATTGTGAGCAAAATTCAGTAATACATATAGAACTTTTATACATTGAACATTTTGAATTAGATGATCTCTATTGTTCTTAAGACCTTACTTAGATCAGAGCTAACCTTAAGTTTCTTATTTCATAGTGCAGAGTTAGCCTCAGAACTAACCTTATGTTTCCTATTTCATAGAGCAGAGTTAGCCTCAGTGAAAAGTCAAGTAAAGGAATTATCAGTTTGCCTTTTTTTAGAACCTCTCAGTACCCACCTGTCAGGGTGTGGGTCTCTACTATTCTTGCATAATTGAAGATGATTGCTTGGGGTTTTTGTTTTGCTAATAAGGTGGAGGCTAGAGCACTGGATCTGGTATTATGCAATGACTAATTTTCTCTGAAAATTTCACAATCATTAAGTGGCGTTACTAGTGTTGAACAATATCATATCCTGCAGGAGGAAGAGGATGTCATCTGACAAAATAAGTGCTTCTTAAAACCTTTGTAAATTTAGATTTTAAAATATTACTCCATAAATATTACTTGATAGTACTTGCTTGATAGTTAAGGATCAAAGATGTAATGTGTTCAACATGTAATGTAAACATGTATCTATGTAGGGGCGCCTGGGTGGCGCAGTCGGTTAAGCGTCCCACTTCAGCCAGGTCACGATCTCGCGGTCCGTGAGTTCGAGCCCCGCATCGGGCTCTGGGCTGATGGCTCAGAGCCTGGAGCCTGTTTCCGATTCTGTGTCTCCCTCTCTCTCTGCCCCTCCCCCGTTCATGCTCTGTCTCTCTCTGTCCCAAAAATAAATAAACGTTGAAAAAAAAATTAAAAAAAAACAAACAAAAAAAACCCAACATGTATCTATGTTGTCAGAAGTTCTGAATATCTCCTGCAGACTCAACTTACTCATCTGGGAATTTTCATAAGAAGAGTGGTCATTATTTTGGTAAATACAAACGTTTATATAATTTGTGAATAGGTTTTGACTTTTCATAGAGCAGCTTAATGTCTTTGGCAGCCTTACTCTAAACTTTTCTCTCTGCTTTGGGCTGTTAATAGTAATTGTGAGGAAGGCTGGGTAAACACTGTTGAGAGGTAAAAAAGTAGTGTTGGTATCATTTTCTCTGCTTGTATTTTTGTTAAAATAGTTTTATTATGGAAAAGAGCTATAGTTGGTATATATAAACTGTCTTACAGTACCTGTTTGTAGTCAAAATGCTAGGAACTGTGTCACCTCTATATTTATTAAATTATATAGGAGACTAAGTTCAGAAATACAGGGTCATAGAATACCAACCTTAGAATTAGGGGGAGAAAAAGCCAAACAAACCAAAAATCCAATTCTAAGTCCAGTTCTTACATTTAGTAACAAATTTGTCAGAGCCTTAGTTTAAGTGTAGAGTGGCTTTATCAGCCTTGCTGATCTCCCAGCATTTTGTGAATCTGAAATGAGGTAACTTCTCTGACGACACACTGTATAGTGTGAAACACTCTCTAAATGTAAAGTTTGGTAATATTTTTATTTAGTTTGGGTTATAGCTTTTATTTGTTCGGTTTGTATATGTCAGTTTAATTTAAATCAGCATGTTGCTTAAGCTCTGATTTGTATCTGAAGTAGTCTCCTTGCATTTTTTAAGCTTTCCAGTGAGGGGAAAGAAGTAAGCATCTCCATTAGATTCTCCCACTCTGCCAGTGGCTATATGCCATTGTAGAAAGACTGTGTAGCAGTAGTGACAAAATTTAGACACAAGAGAAGTATTGTCCAGTGCATTAAATAGCAACAATAACTTACTTTTTCATAGCTAAAGTTGCAGACTTGTGAAATTGTTTTGAGTGGTATAGCTACTTAAGTCTTACTAATAATTACAAGAGTGTACCAGACCACGGAAAACAACCAGTTCGGTTTTGGAATTTGAGCTGCAGTACAGAGTTAAAAGAACAAGTGGTTCTGGGTCCAGGCTATATATAATAAGTTCAGATTCTTGGGGCACCTGGGTGGCTCAGTCGGTTAAGCATCCAACTCTTGATTTCGTTTCAGCTCATGATCTCAGGGATCCTGGATTCGAGCTCTGAACTGTTAGCACAGAGCCTGCTTAGGATTCAATCTGTCTCTCTCCCCCTCTCTCAAACTAAATAAACTTAAAAAAAAAAAAAGTTCAGATCCTTGTCAAGTTACTTGACTACTTATCTGAGAGTCCTTTTTCTCTTCTAAAACTTGGAATAATATTAGTTAACTCTGATCTGTTAATGGAGATTAAGTGAGAATTCCTGACAATTACTTATTAACTGTATATTGGTGGTGTTGGTATTAAACAATTAATTTGAATGGTTATTTATAGACTTTTTAAAGTAGTACATTGTTGCAAATTTAGAGCTGCTTGTGATGAAATAGAATTTTCTGTAATAGAAGTCAACTTGATTCATTGTTTCCAGCAAAACCAATGACTAGTGGTTTCTTTTCTTGGTCAGGCTTTTGCTTGTGACTGGCAAACTTCATAATTTGAAATGAGCTTGAATTTAAACGGAGATTCTGAAGGATCTGGTTGCGGAGGCTAAAAGTTCAGAGAAGATGCCAGTCTTGGTGAAAAAGTAGAGAGAATTTTCAGAATCTGAAGAATTTTGTTGGTTACATTTTATTCAAAACAGTTGCCTCTAGGAGCACCTGGATGGCCCAGTTGGTTAAGCTTCTTTCTGACTTTGGCTCAGGTCATGATCTCACAGTTGGTGGGTTCTAGCCTTGCCTTGGGGCTCTGCACTGACAGCACGGAGCCTGGAGCCTGCTTTGGATTCTGTGTCTCCGACTCTCTGCCCCTGCCCTGCTTGTGTGCTCACTTGCTCGCTCTCTCTCTCTCTCTCTAAAATAAACATTAAAAAAATAAAGTTAAGACATAGTTGCCTATAAATCTCAAAACTAGATCCTCACCCCCACCCCACCAGCTGACACCCTCCTCTTATCCCTGACTAAGTGAAGGTTTTGAAAATGTGTTGTTCCTATATTTTTAAAAGCTGTGTTCTAGGAAAACATGTTTCAGATGTAGCTCCCTTTGCATTTCTACATAGCAGTTTTAGAAAGTCATTGAAAAACTGAATGTTCAAATTCACTCAAAATGAGAAAAATTAATTTTTTTTAGGAGTAGGAATTATTTTTAAGAGTATCAGATTATTTTCATATAGTGGGGAGGATTTTCATAAAAAGCCTCTGTTTTTTTCTGTTTCTGTAATTTAAAGAGAATTGGATTAATTGTTTTACATTACCATCCATTCAAGTAACTTAGCTTTTTAAATTTGTGACTTGGTTTTTATTATCCAAGGTTAAAAAAGTCATTTGGGGCCCTCTGTTGAGATAATTACAATTACAGATATTCAAGCAAATACCTAGTATCAGGTTTAAGTGTCCTATGAGCATGAAAGACAAATGCCCCTGATAGTGCTTTCCTGCTTTCAGCATTTGTCCCAGGGTGCTTGCTTTCTGGTTGAAGAAATTGTTTTCAAGTTTTTAAGCCCCTTGAGTGGACAGACTAGTTATATTAAATGGTTTCCTCATTCTTGGAAGTCTATATTTGTGCCAAAAATCTCTATCCCAAGGCCTCACAAGAAATGAAGCAAATGAAAAATTCTCAGATGACAATTTCTTAAAATGTATTTAAAGCCTTGTATTAAGTTTTCTTCATTTATTTCATTTTTTCAGCTGTTCTGATTATGAAATTTAGTTAATTGTGAGATTAGAATTATTGTCTCCTGAGTGTTCTTTTTTATACCTAAATAGCGTTACATTTGACATGTTTGTCAGTGTAGGATAGCTGGCTCCTTTCTGAAATGAAGGATTTGGGTAGTACCTTATTGGCTGGTAGTTTATTCCTAGAGAATAATTGCAGTAGAAAAATACAGGCCTCTAAACTGACAGTAACCATTTTACTTTTTCTAAGAAAAAAAAAAAAAAGGTCTTATTTGACCTCTTCCATTGCCTACTCCCCTCTTCCTAAAGTTCTTTCCCTGTAATTTTATGAAATCATTTAATTATGGCTTTTTACCTCACAGATTACATTTTCTCACATTCCTTTGTGAGTTTTGTCATTTGTGTTTAAAGTTGTTGAGGCCTTCCTTTCCTTTCCTTATCTACTTTGCTAAGTGCCACCTCTTATTTAAAGCATTATCTTTTCTCTTTGAAGTAAGAACTACTGCTAGGTTTTTCCTGTGCTCCCACAAACCCTCTATGTCTGTTATAGCCCTTAACTCTCCCCCCTTCTCCATATAAAACTGGGAACTTGTGAAAGAGCTCTGCCCCTCTGTGCCATCTTTGTTTTTGTGTCCTGGGCCCATAAAATAAAGTGACTTACAGTAAGAACACAAAATGTTTTTGGTTGGATGAGGATGGATTATGAAAAGTTGTACAGGCACAGGCATATTTCACAAATTCAATGAAAAGTTTTTAACTGTTTCACTGCTCCATATTATAATAGGTGCAGTAGAGAGAGTAGCTTTTTGGTAATACTACAGAGACAATTGTAGGTTGTTCTCTTTGACTAAAGCTGACTCTTCTGTGTTTCTTTCCAGCGTACAAGACAGTATCAGGAGTCAATGGTCCACTAGTGATCTTAGATCATGTTAAGGTAATACCACTATTATTATCATTTAAACATTTATGTAATTAAAGACATGGCATTAAGTCCTGTTCAGCACACTTTAAATTTTGTGTTACTGTTTTTAAGCCATTCTTTGGTCTGAATGTCAGTGCTATCTAGGAGACTAGTTTTAAAATCAAAAGACAGAATATTGGATTCCAGTAGTGGATCTACTGTGGATTCTGTTTATGGCCTAGAATTCCTCATTTGCAAAATTAAAAAAAAAGAAGAAAGAGAAAATTGGGGAGCGGTGTCAATCCTACCTCATAGGTTTATTGAGGAAAAACAACAGTAATCTATGAATGTGTTTTATAACCTATAGATTATTATTAGCTATGTGATATCTTTTGGCTGTTGTCATAGACTGCCATGTGTTATACTTATTTGTTAATAGTATTTGTCGTCTTTACTAAATTTTAAGGTCTTTGAGTGAATAAACAAAGTTACTTTTATCTTTGAGGGCCTGACACTGGTTTTCAAGTAATAATAAACAAGAACAGGTTATCTCAGCAGTGACTGAAACTCTAAAGAACAGTTTTTACTTAGTCTGTTGTAAGGATCTTTAGTTACATATTGGTTATTTAGCTACACCTATGCTTAAGAATTAAAAACACTATTACTGTTATTATAGAAAAAGAGGCATAGGATATAGACTGTAATTGAATATCCTAGGGAAAGCCTCCTACCTGAGCTCTATGATCAAAATATTTTCCAAGAAAATAATTTATATAGTATACTCTCTAGAACAGTAATTCTGTATTGGTTGGTGTTGGGGTGGATTAGGGGAGAAGCACACAATTATTAGTTTGTTGGGAGAAGTAATGGTGGAAATATGTTTGACATGTGACCTCTCTGGAAGCAGAAAATAAATCGAAAAACGTTTCCTCAAAGAAAGGGCAAAGTGCATTGTCTCTTCAGCTTTATCACTAAGATTATATTTTTATGCATGACAAGGTTCCTTTACAAATTTTAACCTTAAGATTAAGTATAACAAACGCATCTTCTGGCCACAGTCTCATGCTAGTCTGCAATTTGATATAAAGCCTTAATTTATTGCACTCAGTTTGTGCAGGATGTAGGCAGGTGCCCATTAATGTTTTGTGAAGTGGAGCCTACACTTTTATTTTTGAGGAAAAGATTGGATGCTTTCTTTTTTTTTAATCCTTTATTTCTCCTTTTTTTTTCTATGTTAGATAACATTTTTGACTCATTATAAATATGTTATTGAAAACAATTAAAAATATTCACATTTCAATTATGTTAAGCGCTGAGCTCAGAACAGAAGATATGATGGTGAACAATGGGCCCTCCCCTGTGGAGCATCATGTAGTGGAGAAGCAAATATAATACATATATATATAAATATCTAGTTAGTATTGCTATGAAGGCTAAGTGTGGGATGCTATAAGAGTCAGTAACAAAAAGAATTTTTATTTTTAAGTGTATTTATTTTGAGAGAGAGCACATGTACGTACACAAGCTGAGGAGAGGCAGAGACAGATGGAGAGAGAAAATCCCAAGCAGACTCCACTGTCAGCATAGAGCCTGACTTGGGATTCGATCTCACGAACTATGAGATAGGACCTGAGTCGAAATTGAGTCAGATGCTTAAGTGACTGAGCCACCCAGGTGTCCTGAGAAGGACTTTAGAAAATATCTTTCAGGAAGTAATTTTAAGAGTGATCAAAAAGTTTCATTGATGTTTGCTCCAGTTGAGGAAAAACTGGTGAATATATGTAGTTGTAGAATGGGTTTATAACACCACATTTAGAGTAGCTTTTAGAATTTAAAGGTTAAGGAACAGATAATTTTATGCAAATTGTGTCAGAAAAGAAGAAGATGGAGACTGCTCAATTCATTTTATGAAATTGGCACATCTTTGGTTTCCATACCAGACAGAGGGTAGTAGTGGAAAAGAAAAAAAGACAACTATCCTCGCTTATAAATACGGATTCCAAAATTTTTAATAGTCATGTATTGGAGATTAGCAAAAATGAGTATGTAAAAAATCAATAGAATTGTGACAAAGTAGAGTTTGTCCCATTAGCACAAAGATAATTTAATGTTAGGAAATACATCAGTCATTTAGCTTAATTCAGCTCATTTATGGATTAAACTAGAAAGTGCTTGTGCTCCTCTAAATTAATAAAGAAAAGGTGATAAAGTTACTCATTTCTACAAAAACAAAAGGTTTTAACCTCTTAAAGGATATTTACCATAACCTACAGCAAACAACATACTTAAGGAGAGACTCGAATAACATTCCCATTTAAATCAGGAAAAAGCTGAGGATGCCTGGTTGTCACCACCATTATCTATCTTTGTACTTGGAACCTGACCAGTGCTGTGGCTAAAAGAAAGAAGAGTATAAAGGTATTAGGGGAAAGGCACAGGTGTCATTATTTCTTGGTAATACCATTAACTAAAACCCAAGTCATTCAGTAGGCAAACTACTAGAAACAATGGTGTAACACAGAGTTGCTGGATACAAGAATCAGTCTATAGAAATCAGGAGTGTTGTATGTGGCAGAACTCCTTATTTACAGAAAACCTTAAAACTTTGTTGGAAGACAAAAAGGAAGACTTAAAATAAGTGGAGATTCCATGTTCATTAATGAAAAGACTCAGAATAGGCAAGATACTGATTCTTCTCAGGCAACAGAATCAGAGAGAGAGTAATTACAAATAAAGATTTGGTGCAGGCATAAGCAATTGTTATCAGTGGAGCAAAATTAAGCTCCCTCAAACCAACTCTTGTCACAGTGCAGATTGTGACTTGGTAAATGATAAAAGCAGCATTGCAAGTCAATGGGGGACATTTTGTGCTGCATAAATATTTTTGGGGTAATTGGCTTTCTATGTGAAAAAAGAATAAAAATGAGAAAAAAAATGGATACCACAAACAAAGGCAATTGGATTAAAGTTAGCCTAAACCTGAAAAACTTACTAGAAGACAGAATTGAAGACTATTTGTACGACTTAGATTAGATGGTTTTCTTTCCTAAACCAGACACAAAAGGCACCAACATAAAGGAAGACAAGTCATTTTCTTACATAAAAAGTTTTGATATGATACCATAAAGAAAATTAAAAGACAAGAAACAGTAGAACCACATACTTACAGAAGGATTAATATCCAGTACCTATAAGAGAAAGAAAAAACAGATCCATTTGAAAAGTGAAGAAGAGGGGCGCCTGGGTGGCGCAGTCGGTTAAGCGTCCGACTTCAGCCAGGTCACGATCTCGTGGTCCGTGAGTTCGAGCCCCGCGTCGGGCTCTGGGCTGATGGCTCAGAGCCTGGAGCCTGTTTCCGATTCTGTGTCTCCCTCTCTCTCTGCCCCTCCCCCGTTCATGCTCTGTCTCTCTCTGTCCCAAAAATAAATAAAACGTTGAAAAAAAAAATTAAAAAAAAAAAGAAAAGTGAAGAAGAGATATAAGCCAATCATAGGTAATGAAGTCTTAATTGTCAATGGAAATGAAAAGCTGTTCCATATTAGGAGAATCTGGAAAATACATATTGAAAAGATGCTATTTTTTACTTCATTAAAATGGCAAAAATTAAAGTTCAAATAATAAAAGATTGGCACAAATATAGGGAAAAGATAGCTTTGTATACTGCTAGGGAGATCTTAAAAAAATACAGTTCCTTTGTAGAATAGTATGAAAATTTAGAGAAAATGGACACAGCCTCTAGCCCATCACTTGGTAACCAAATACCTTATGGAAAACCCACTTGCATGAGGAGCTGCATGCAAGAATGCTCTTGTAGCATATTTGTAATAGTGTAAATTTGGAATAACCTTGAATAAAATGTGGTGTCATTTGATTTTAACTACATTTGTTTTGTTTTAACATTAATTTTGGGATGCCCATTTATTCACATGTTAGCATCCCCAGGTGTCTTATGGGTACCTGTGTGGCTCAGTCAGTTAAGTGTCTAAGTTGGGCTCAGGTCATAATCTCATGGGTTGTGAGTTCAAGCCCCACGTCAGGCTCTGCTCTCAGCACAGAGCTCGCTTCAGATCCTCTGCCTCCCTCTCTCTCTGTCCCCCCACTCGCATGTGCTCTCTCTTCTCTCTCAAAAATAAAAACATTAAAATAAATAAAATTTTTAAAAGAGTGTTTTAAAATCAGTGATGCACCATTGTTTAATGGAGAGATGTTTTCCTTCACATCACACAGGGAGCGATGCACTTTGCAATAGATTGTGTTGATAAAAGAGGTAAGTATTACCATGACAGATCTAAAACATAAGATCAAGTGAAGAAAAAGAAAAGCTTCAGGATGATATATATAATATGTTGCCATTTATGTAAATGAAACACTAAAATATATTTCTGGGAAATCTGCATTTTAAAATATTAAAAGTGGTGGGGGGTGCCTGGGTGACTCAGTTGGTTAAGCATCTGACTCTTCGTTTTGGCTCAGGTTATGATCTCAGTTCATGAGTTGGAGTCCTTCAGCAGGCTCTGTGGCTCTATGCTGACAATGCAGAGCCTGCTTGGGATTGTCTCTCTCCCTCTCTCTGTGCCCCCTACTCATGCATGCATTCTTTCTATCTCTCAAAAATAAATTAACTTAAAAAAAATAAAATATTAAAAACGGAAGAGGCATACATACTTGGTTAGGAGAGTTTGAGGGGGAACATTTATCTTCTTATTTTCAGTTGACATTTTTATCCCCTCCCCACAAAGTATAAGGGTGAGTACACACACAACCCAGAAATAAACGTCAGTTCTGAGTACTGGGAATGTGGTCATTTGTAAGTTTTGTGCCTTTCTTTAGTTTCAAAGTTTAAGACATATACACAGAGAAGAAAAATTTAATTGCTGCGTTTTTATGGATTTAAGACCTTTCTCTGTACCTTATGCTGTGTTTACCAGTATATGTACCAGGTGCTAAGTGTTTAAAGAATGTAAACTACCTGACGATGTTATAAACTCTCAGTATATACCTTTGGGGGAGATTTTACGTGCATACATGCTATGATGGAGATAGAGCATACAGAGGAATTTGGGGAGCTTTTAAAAGTTGGTTATTGATCTTTTATTTTTTCTTATACAGTTTCCCAGATACGCTGAGATTGTCCACTTGACATTACCGGATGGCACGAAGAGAAGTGGGCAAGTTCTAGAAGTTAGTGGTTCCAAAGCAGTGGTTCAGGTAAGCATCATTTTCAAAACCTGGCCAGTTGAACAAAAACATTAGGGGACACTTCTTGTCTTTTCTAGCAATTATTGAGTAAGTATATCTTGATTACTGGCTATTGGTAGAAAAAATTTTTTCTTGTTGTCTTGCCAGATGTCAGCATCTATATTCATTCTAGCCCAATAGCTCCACTGATAAATGGCTTTTTTTTTTTTTTAATAAAACAAAGCAGATAATCACATGGAAAGAGAAAGATGAAAAGACAGAATTTATAGCTTATGGGATGAAACCAAAACAAGATCTGAGTTTGTTTATTTCATTGTCTTGTATAATACCTAGTTTTTAATGTTACCAATTATAGAAATGCCAGTTTTCCTCAAATAACATGTTCCTCTAAAAAGTACTATAGAGCAAGGATCAGCAAAATTTCTGTAAAGGACTACATAGTAAATTTTTAGGCTTTGTGGGGCCACCTAAGGTCTGTGATGCATATTCTTTTCTTTTCCTTGTTTTTGTTTTTAAACACTTTAAAAATGTAAACAACATTCTTAGCTTGATGGAGTTGGCCTAGAGGCACAATCCTTGGTTTAGAGGTTGGCAGTTTGGTTCATCACCAGGGACATTTCTCTGTTTATTATGAAAATAGTATGCATTGATGTATTTTACTTTATATAGGCTGTTTTAACAGACAAAAAATAATATTTAAAGTACTTATGATCTAAATCCCTTTTACTCTTCTGATTACTTTTTCTTTCTCAATAGGTATTTGAAGGGACTTCAGGTATAGATGCCAAAAAAACATCTTGTGAGTTTACTGGGGATATTCTCCGAACACCAGTGTCCGAGGATATGCTTGGTAAATGGATGCTACGCGTTGTGAGCAGAGATCTGTTTTCTTTTAAACATATTTCCATGGAGTCTTTCTTAAAAATTATGACTGTTTGAGTCATAGTCCATTCTGTACTGTCTTGTTACTGTTTTACAGGTAGGGTATTCAATGGATCAGGAAAACCTATCGATAGAGGTCCTGTTGTACTGGCTGAAGACTTCCTTGACATCATGGGTAGGAGCAATAAATGGATTTCTGTGTTTTGAAGAAAATAGCCTCTATTTTATAATATCTTTGTCAGAGAGTGATTTTTTTTTGATAGTTTAAGTAGACAAACAATGTGGTACATATTAATTGTATTATTTAATTTTTTTCTAGAAATCTTAAAATTTTATATAAAATATTTTAAGATTATAAAATATCACTAGGGTATATCTGAAATATAAATAGCTTTGAAATGTAAAGGATTTTGAAATTAGGATTTCTCTCTTATTTATTTTGTTTTAGGAACTTGAGTTCTGCTACCGTGTATCTTGTGTCTACAAAAGACTGGAAATATTACTTAATGGAAAAGTTACTTAAACAATTGCAGATTTTTAAAAATAACTGATTCTATAAGAGTAGAAAGAAATTATTTATATGGCTATAGTCTTAATGTATTAAATGTTATCTTTTGGAACTACTTTAGGCCAGCCTATCAATCCTCAGTGTCGAATCTACCCAGAGGAGAGATTCAAACTGGCATTTCAGCCATAGATGGCATGAACAGTATTGCTAGGGGGCAGAAAATTCCAATCTTCTCTGCTGCCTGGCTTACCACACAATGAGGTGAGAACTAGGATCTGTTTTGTGTGAAATTAACAGGGAGTTTTTTTTTTTAATGTTTATTATTTTGAGAGCTTGTTATTGTGAGTGGGGGAACAGCCGAGGGGAAAGAAGGAATCGCAAACAGGATCTATCCACACTGTCAGTGCAGAGCCCATGCGGGGCTCGATCCTACAAACTATAAGATCATGACCCGAACCGACGTTCAACCACTGAGCTACCAGGCGCTTCATTACAAGGGAGAATTTTCAAATGATTCACTGTTAGTAGAAACCAAATAAAGGGTTTTCAGCAATACTCACTTGTACCCATTGCCCATTTCAACAGTATTGTGTTTTCATGCATGAAGTTTATCTTGCTTACTCTTACAAATCTTTGCAAAAAGTACAAACACTTTTTTGGGTAAAGTCCTTTAGAACATGGGTTTCATTTATAATTCCAATTTCAAAAAGTTAGGGATAAAAACGATTTTGTTGTAAAAATTTAGATTTCAACTCAGTTCGTTTATACTTGTCATCAGATTGCAGCTCAATCTGTCGCCAGGCTGGTTTGGTAAAGAAATCCAAAGATGTAGTGGACTACAGTGAGGAAAATTTTGCAATTGTATTTGCTGCTATGGGTGTAAGTATAATTTTTTTGTTTTAATATGACATATAAAATTAATTGTTTATGTTATTAAAACAGTGCAGAAACAACACATACATTGTTGGATTTATTTCTAGGTAGAGAAGTTGCAATTTGGCATTTTGGGGTAAACTCAGGATTAAAATTTAGCACTTGACTGCAAAATTTAAGAATAATTTTCTCTATGCCCAAAGCAGGCTGTTTTTACTCTGTTGGCTTTTGTGAAATTTTGGGGAGTACTTGAAACTTTAAAAGAAGGAACAGTGTAGATCCATAGCTTAGCCTTCATCAGAAATAAATACTGAGAATTTTTCTTCTCCCTGCACTGATGAAGTCATTGTTATTTAGGTAAACATGGAAACTGCACGGTTCTTCAAATCTGACTTTGAAGAAAATGGCTCAATGGACAATGTCTGCCTCTTTTTGAACTTGGCTAATGACCCAACGTAAGTAAATAGAGCTATTTCTTTCTGCTTATTCAGGCTTTAGATCAAAAATGTTACTAAGCCAAGGGAAGTAAAACGTTACAGTGAAAGCAACATGGGGATAGGAATGGCAGAGCTGTGTTTAATTAAATTCAGCTCTTCTTGCTGGCTAATTGGCTTTGGGCTAATCACCTTGGCTCTGAAGTTCAGTTGTCTCTCTCATAAAATATGACAAATAATACTTGTCTCATACTGTTGTGCATTTTAAGTGAGATAATACATATAAATTACCTAGTACCTAGTAAATGATCTTTTCCTCTTACTTGAGAAACCTAGCCCCTTGCCTATTTCTTCCCTCCCTGTTTCTCTCTCTCTGTTTTAAGAACAATGTAGTTCTGAGAAATTAGGGGCCCGTTTCTAAAATAATCTAACTTTGGTAGCATTAAGTAATTCTTACTATAAAAATATATAAAATAGCTGCTTACTTAAGAACTTTTAAAGTAATAATTGCTTTATCCTCTGCAATCTATTTAAAACTTTGAAGGGAAACTGTACTGTTATTTCCAGAATCATGTTGTTTAGTCTTTGGCCTTTTAATCTGAGTAACAAAGGACTTAATGTTCCATTTCAGTATTGAGCGAATTATCACTCCTCGCTTGGCTCTAACCACAGCCGAATTTCTGGCCTATCAATGTGAAAAACATGTATTGGTTATCCTAACAGATATGAGTTCTTATGCTGAAGCACTTCGAGAGGTAATTTTTTCTAAAAATGGATTATTTTTCAGAGTTATCTTGTCTCTTTACAAGTTTTTATTTTTCTTTAATCATTTTTTTTAAGCTTCATCACTCATATATTAGTAAAATACCTTAATTGGAAAGGAAAACACAACTTTTTTTTTGTTAACCTAGTTGAAATTATTATAGGATAAGATTTAAATTATTAGCCTAGTTATCATACTGTCACCAGCTCCATGCATTTAAGACTTGATTCTAAAAGAGAGCAAATGATGCAAGTTGTTTATTCAGTTATTCTCCTAGGATGTTCTTTGTCCAGATTGTCAATTTTTAACCCTTTTCAGAATTTCATTCTTAATAATGTTAGTATTTAAATAAAACAGCATACTCTGATAGCACCCTCTTTAGAACTTTTTCCTTCAGAAAACTCAGTGTTTTTTTAGGAACAATGTTAAGATTTTCGTAGTTACCACCCAGAAGTTTGGGGTGTTTGTTCTAATACAAGTTACTGAAATTTTGAGTAAGTTACTCTTTTAAACATGTAAAAAGGGAAAAAGGACTTCTGAAGAGACATGCTGTATAAATACCCAGCTTCTTAAAACTCCCTATGATCCATCACCATATCTCATTCTATTGCAGTGCTTTTTCAGCATAGGAGTTTTTTTTTTCCACCCATCACAGACCAGTACTTTTTAAAAGTACAGTTAAAATGAGTTATTAGCAAATTTTAAAGAAGGTATAAACTTACAAGCCTGGAATTTTACTTTTACTAGATTCAACAGATGTCAGATTGCCATCAGAGTTTTTTAAATACTTATTCTACTTTCTGTGTTCTCTCATTACACATTGATAAAAGCTGGTCTGCAGACCATGCTTTGAGTACCACTACTGTAGCACACTCTTTTGGAGGTGCCAAAGTAACACCTAAAAGTTGGGCTTAATACTTTAGAATTCTTGGTGGTTGTAGGTTAATATATATGCCTATATTGTAGTGTGCATGTCTCTAAGAGAAAGACTATAACTATTCTTATTTTGTGTAATGAATGGATTCCTGGCTCTGTTATCTTGGGAAATCATTTAGCCAACCCTTGATTCCAACTGTAAGTTGGAGTTAACAGCATTACCTTCCTCACAGGATTGTTGTGAGGATTAAATTAAATATGTAAGCTGCATCAAATGATTCCTGGTATGTATTTCCTTTCCTTTTGACCTTTTCAGCATTAGTTAGCTTACATAAATATGGCAAGATCCGTGGCATGAAATAAATCTTGTGAACTAAGAATGTTCTCTTAGTTTTAAAATAACTTCCTTTGATTTATAGAATTACAAGCAGATTTTTTTTCTAGCAACATATTTGAAGATTTGCATTATGGTGATATGATTGTAGCAAAAAAAAAAAAGAAAAAAGAAAAACTTCTGCCCCCCCCTTCAACATTTTTGTTACAGAATAATCTGAACTTGTGTTGCTAGGTTTTTAAGTCATCTTCTAGAGACTATTTAAAATTAAAAGAGGATACTTCCCACATTGTAATTGGGCATGTTTAAGAAAACATGTTCTAACTAAGCTTACTTTTCATATTCTGGTATGTGATATTCTCCTTCTTGACTTACTGTCAGGTTTCAGCAGCCAGGGAAGAGGTTCCTGGTCGAAGAGGTTTCCCAGGTTACATGTACACCGATTTAGCCACAATATATGAACGTGCTGGTCGAGTGGAAGGTAGAAATGGCTCCATTACTCAAATCCCTATTCTCACCATGCCTAATGATGGTAAGTTTTGGTCTTTGGATTATAGCACACCTAATCACTGTAAGGACTTGATTCTAAGACAGAAGAACATTTACCTTTTTGAGTTGAAATTCTGCCCCCCCCCCCCCAAAAGTTTTTATTTAAATTCCAGCTAGTTAACATACAGTGCAATGTTACTTTCAGGTGTAGAATTTACCCATTTCCCCCCACTCCCCACCTCCCCTCCCATAACCATCAGTTTGTTTTCTATAGTTAAGAGTTTGTTTCTTGGTTAGCCTTTTTCCCCTGTGTTCATTTGTTTTGGAGTTGAAATCCTTTTGAGAGTTTATCCTTCAAGAGTTTAGTGATTTGTATCTAAATAAAATTTTTCATTTGATAACTGCCTATAATAATCATCCTTTTGTGGAAGAAGAAAAACAATTTTCTTTATAATTAAAATTTTCAATTTTCATTTATTAAATTACTACTGGGTGACTGCTATTATTGGGGACACAGATCTAGATATAAGGAATTCCTTTTGTGTTTTTAATTCAGTCTCTCTTTAATGTAAGTTACTTGATCTAGTTGGATATTTTTTACGTATGTGTACTAGTAAGGTAGCTTAAGTGCCAAATGAAGAGCACAAATAAGAAATTCCACAAGACTTTAGAGACAGAGTGATCACCAAAGGCTGCTTAAAAATGACTCTGTTTTAGAGGGGGAGGCAAACCATAGGAGACTCTTAATGGAAGCGGGGTGGGTGAGGGGACAGAGTAGATGGGTGATGGACATTAAGGAGGGCACTTGTTGGGATGAACACTGGGTGTTATATGTAAGTGATAAATCACTAAATTCTACTCCTGAAACTAATACCACACTATATGTTAACTAACTAGAATTTAAATATTAAAAAAAGGACTCTTATTTTGTGAAAGTACACAGTGCAATGCCTGTGTGAGTGTATGCTCGGGAGTGAAACCATTCAGTAGTCCTCTTCTGTTACTGCCTTTTTGTCCTTACCTCCGTGCTTAAAAAGCACTTTTACAAAGTATTTTCAGAATCAGTAATAACTCACTATAAGCACTGTTTTCAGTGTTTTATAAATATTACCTCATTTGATCCTCATAGCAGTTTTGAGGTAAATGTTCTACTCTGAGGCACAGGGAGGTAAAGTAACCTATTAAAGTTAAGATATGATAGCTTTAGAACCTAGACAGTCTGAATTTATAATTCACACTATACTGCCTCTCACATGAAAATACTTGTTCCAAGAAAGTACCTACAAAATTACTTTATTCATTTAACCAACTTAAAAACGTCTTGCTTTGTGGAACTTTATTGGTGCTGCCTGCATAGTGGTGGTTTGCTTGTCTAACATTCCTATACTTTCTGTGTTGAAATGGTGTGTATCCACTTGAAATAGCTTATGAACGAAGCATGTTCTCTCAGTATATGTTCAACTGGTAAACCTCTGCCAGGGAACTTTGTGTTTAAAATGGAATTTTATTTATATTTTGGAGAGAAATAACTAGGAGACATGGTACTTTTTCTGAATGCAGCTAATTGACCTTAAATGCCCAATACATGTCTAACTGTGCTGCAACTCTAAATAACGCCAACCAATATAATAACCTCTAGCTACATTTGGCTGCTTAAACTCTAAAGTTAATTAAAATTAGGTAAAATTTGAAATCAAGTTTTTTGCTTACATTAGCCACAGTTCAAGTGCTCAATAGCCACATTAGGCTGGTGACTACCATATTGGACAGCACAGATACAGAACTTTTCTACCACAGAAAATTATTCTAAAGAGCACCATTTTATGTAATGCTATAGGTAATGTACTCTCACTTCTTGTGGGTTTGTTCATATGATATGGACACTTTAATGTCAGATGTTTTCCTTTGGTAGATATCACTCACCCCATCCCTGACTTGACTGGATATATTACAGAGGGACAGATCTATGTGGACAGACAGCTGCACAATAGACAGGTATTTGACATTTGAGCAGTGCTGTAAATCTTACAAATCTATTCTTCAGTTTCTCTTTAGTGACTTTGACTTTGCTTTTAGGAATTATTTTGTCAGAAAATGTCAACTTGAATTGTTTATAATACAGCTATAAAATTGTCATTTCTGTATACTTAAATCCTATTGTGGACAAGAATGCCAATACTAAGAATGAAGTTTCCACTTTTCTTAAAATGGAGTCAGAGGTCTCAAAGAACTTTCTTGGGTATTCTATTCCATAATAGCATAATCTACCAGTCTTATTATTAATACAAAAAATATTTTTTTCTATTTTTTATTGCAGTATCAGTGACAGTACATTTTATTAGTTTTAGGTGTGCCAAGTAATGACTTGATATTTATATGTATTGCAAGGTGATGACAGTAAATCCAGTTACCATCCATCAATACATATAGTTACAAAACACTTTTTCTTTATGATGAGAACTTTCAAATCCACCCACCTGGCTACTTTCAAATATGCAATGCAGTATTATACACACTGTAGTCACCACGCTCTGGATTACATCTTTATGACTTACTCGTTTTATAACTGGAAATTTGTACCTTTTGACTCCCTTCACCCAGTGCCCATCTTAGGCAGCCACCAGTCTCCTTTCTATATCTGTAAGCTCACAGTTTTTTGGGTTTGGATTTTTTAGGTTCCACATGTAAGTGAGAACATAAAAGTATTTATCTTTTTCTGCCTGACTTATTTCACTTAGCATAACGCCTTCAAGGCCCATCCATGTTATAAATGGCAAGATTTTTTTTTAAAGCAGTTCTTTTTTTTTTTTCAACGTTTTTTTTATTTATTTTTGGGACAGAGAGAGACAGAGCATGAACGGGGGAGGGGCAGAGAGAGAGGGAGACACAGAACCGGAAACAGGCTCCAGGCTCTGAGCCATCAGCCCAGAGCCTGACGCGGGGCTTGAACTCACGGACCGCGAGATCGTGGCCTGGCTGAAGTCGGACGCTTAACCGACTGCGCCACCCAGGCGCCCCGCAAGATTTTTTTTTAATGGCTGAATAATCAAAAAAAGATTGATGGTTTTGTAATAGATGTGGCTTCTAATACCAGCTTTTGGGTGGAATTACTTACTGTTAGTTAATCTTTTTATTTCATATGTGATTATATGAATCACATAGAGCTCAGAAGGCTATTTACATTTGATACTGTAGGCAGATGTTGAAAATTCTAGTTTTTCAATATGCTCTTGTACTTTTTTTTTTTTTGTAGGTTTCATTTTGAGTTTGATTCTCAAAAGAAATACTATGCCATAAAGTCTCACTTCCTTTTCTTGCTAGGAAAAGATAGTAGAACTTAACTAGGAAACAAATAATGCAGTTTTATATAATTTAAGGGATAATAATGAGTTTCAAAATGCTTCTTTACTACCAGTAAATCTTGAATTTTGTATTTAAATGTACTTTTTTTTCCTCATGTTCTGTGCAAGATTTACCCGCCTATTAATGTGCTGCCCTCTTTATCACGGTTAATGAAGTCTGCTATTGGAGAAGGTATGACCAGAAAGGATCATGCTGATGTATCTAACCAGCTGGTATGTATGTCATCTTAAGGATGGTGTTTAAAGAAACGAATACCTTTCTTAGTCCATTTGCTGTCTTACGCCTCTTGTCTTTCTCCCATATCACTGTACTTATCTCCCAATCCAAGTAGAACTTTAATAAAGGTTGCATGTGTAGAATATATAATCATTCATTAGAACCAAGTCTTTTTTTTTTCCCCCATTAAGGACAGATGCTGATAGCCAAGTTTAAAACTCATATGCTTGATACCCATGTCTAATGCTATACAAGATAGTTCTAAATTAAAAAAACAACAACAACAATATAAGTCCATTTTCAGTTATTATTAGTAACCTTAGTAATAATTAGAGTATTCCTGAATGATACTGTAATTTCTTACTTAAGATCTTAAGCAATCACCAGAACACTAAGGGATACAGCTTTGTATATTCTGTGAAGTCCTTGGTTTTTGTAGCTGTATGAGATTGTACACCAAGTACCATAAAGAAAAATACTTTTGACCTTAAAGTAGAAATGGTAAGCCTAGGAGCACCTGGGTGACTCAGCCAGTTGAGCATCTGATTCTTGATTTTGGCTTAGGTCATGATCTCATGGTTTGTGGGTTCGGGCCCCACATTGGGCTCTGCGCTGACAGCATGGAGCCTGCTTGGACTTCTCTCTCTCTTCCTTTCCTCTGATCACACTTTCTCTCTCAAAATAAATAAGTGAACTTTAAAAAAAAAAAAAAAAGCAAACCTCATACCGCAAATAGTTTTTCTGAACTTTGAGATGGATTTCTTTGTGGTATGAGTTCTGACTTCACATGCTATTAAAATGTAATCTCTTTGAATGTTGAGGAAGTGTATGTTTTAGAGAATATTAGTAGTGCCTATGGACTGCATGCCAGAAGACTCCTTTCTCAGGGAGACTATAATAAAATTTTTCGTATACTTTCATATGAACTTTATGTGAATTATGTTTGTAAATAATGTGAAATTCCTTCTGTGGTCTCTTACATGAAGATAGGTATAGAAATACTCCTAAATATATAGCCCAGATTACTGTTAACATTTATAAAATCTTACCCTATTCATATAAGCGTTTCTTCTCTTTAGTATGCATGTTATGCTATTGGTAAGGATGTACAAGCCATGAAAGCCGTAGTTGGAGAAGAAGCCCTTACCTCAGATGATCTTCTTTACTTGGAATTTCTGCAGAAGTTTGAGAAGAACTTTATTGCTCAGGGTAAGATGACTGTTTTCTCACAAATATAAAAACCTCATATATAGTTTTGAAGACTTCTTTCCCAGTCTGGACAATTTACATTGGTCTCTACATGATTTTCCTTCTGAGTAGAGAAGAGGTTCTTCCAATTGTCTGTCATGTCTTTTTGCACTTAGCCCTCAAGCTCCTTCCCCTTTGCCTTCAACTCCATTATCCATTCAGCTCCCATCTGAATTTTTCCTTCTCTTTCACCTGGCTTTCTGCTCTGCTGCCTCCACTGCTGGTTCTCCTTCCTCTTAACCCCTCTGCAATGATCTCCTCTTGCTTTGGGGGTTTGGGGCTTTTCTGATTCACCTATTTTCATCTCCTTTTCTGATATCTTATCTTCCTCTTCCTTCTCAGAGGCTTAGCTTCCTGTTCTTTCTGAGCTGTTTTTTCCCTGTAGATTTAACTTTTTTCTTATGCTGTTGACTAAATTGCTATGTAGGATCCTCATCCTCTTTCTAAAGCTCTAATCCCACAACACCAACTAGGATACTTTTGTTTATGCTGCCATCTCCTCAGGCTTAGCATGGTCAGAACCCAGAGTTTTTTGGGGTTTTTTGCTTTTTTGCTGAACACCTGCCTAGCAGTTCTCTTTTTAGTTTATCTATCTCTTGCATGAGCATTGTCCTACTGAGCCCAAGCTCAGTAATTGGGCATTATTCTTCACTTTTATTCATTTGTTCTCCAGTGACCAAATATTTATTAATTTGTGGTGTTCTTATTTAAAATATCCTAAGCACGGAGCCTGCTTGGAGTTCTCTCTCTCCCTTTCTCTCTGCCCCTCCCCTGCTTGTGCATGTTCTTTCAAAATAAATGGAAATAAACAATAAATAAGATATCCTATTCTGGTTTCATTTCCATTACAGTACATTAGTCCAATGTTTCTCAAATTTTAATACACTTTTGAATCAACTGGGATCTTGTTAAATTAGACATTCTGATTCAGTAGTTCTGGATGGAGCTAGAGATTCTGTATCTGGACAACTTCTTGGGTAATGTGGATGCTACTGATCTCTGACCACACTTTGCATCTTAAGGCCTAGTCCATACCCGTTTCCCATCATCCTAGTCATCAGTGCCAGCTTTTTCATCACTTTTCCTGACTCTCTACGTCTCATTGCTAGAATAAATTTATTACTAATTTTATTGATTGTCCCTCTAGTAAAAAAGGCTCTATAATGGTTTTCATCAAATAGCACATGTAGGGTTTTCAAGCTGTTTTGATTGGTCTCTCCTTTGCCACCTGCTAATGCTGCTAATACTCTACATTTGACCTCAGTGGTACTTACAACAAATGTGTTTTCTTTGGAATAATGCATCACACTATACACTTAGGACCCGTGCACTCTTCTATGTATGTGATGCATTTTTTATTAACATTAAACCCAAAAAAATGTGGATAATTTTTTAATGCAGAATCATAATACCTTAAAAAGATTAAAATGAAGTTCTTTTAGTAGAGAAAAGAACCCAGAATTTCAGCCACTCTGATTCTTCAGGCAAGAAATGAAATTTATTTGAGGATAAGAGTGATTCTGCTATTAAAATAATTAGTAACAACTTTGAAAATGACTGACCTATTCAGGGTATTTAGTTGACATTTAAGGTTTCTCAGTGTGTACAACCCTCCCTCAAATTCATCCTCTGTTTCTAGAAAAGTGTCTTTCTTGTAATCTCTGGACAGTATACTGGGTCTAGTTTCCATTGCTCCAGGTATTTAGGATCCTACCCAGTTATCCAAAAAGATGTCCCCCCACACACCAGACTGCCCTCTCTGGCCTGCAGGCCTCTCTCCCTTTTCTCTGATTCCTGATGGTACTTAACTGTATCCTCATTTACACATTCAGTTGCTTTCAGTCTTAGGAGACCTAACTGCTTTGGTTCTGTTTTGTTTTTTTTTTTTTTTAGTTTTTTTTTTTTACTCGATGCTCACAGCCTTACTGTGGCATAAATAATGAATAACACTGATAAGTGGTAAGTAGTTTACCGTTACTCATTCAATCTCATTTTTTTCTAAGGACCTTATGAAAACCGCACTGTCTATGAGACTTTGGACATTGGCTGGCAACTGCTCCGAATCTTCCCCAAAGAAATGCTGAAGAGAATCCCTCAGAGCACCCTGAGTGAATTTTATCCTCGAGACTCTGCAAAGCATTAGCTGCTACTTTATCGCTGGCTCGATACACTTGTGAAATAGTGTTCTGTTTTCTTTATTCCTTTTGCACTCCCTAATCCCCCATCTCTGTGTTGGAGTTTGCCTTGTTACCCTGTAATTAAAAACAAAGAATAGGTAACATGCTGTGCCAGTGTTGCAATGTTTTAAACTTCTAACAGACTTTAAAATATCCCCTGTTGAGAAAACCCAGGTCATCAGTGCTCTTTTTAAAGTAGCTTCAGGGATGGAGGTGAATTTTTCTTACTGATGTGTGTTTGTACATAGTGGTACAGTTAGTTGCCTAATAATGTCTTCATTATTTGGGTCTCCTCTACTTTATCTCTCAGCCCCCTCAAGAGTATCACTGTCTGAAATTATAATGCTTTGATCTCCAAGTTAGGGCCAGGATCAGGTCTAAAAGAAGCCTCCTGTCTGAAGAGCCAAGAGCCTTTTCCCTGAGTATTTGTTTTTGGATTGTTGCTGTGCTCGTAGGTATGTGCTGCTGCTCTAAGCAGATGGTTTTAACTGTCCACCTGCTTTTTCCTACTTAATGACTAGATTAGAAAAGGAGTTTCCTTTTTCTCTTTAGTCCATATGAGTTGGGAATCCTGTGTTTTACTGTTCTCCCTCCCTCTGAGTGACACAGAATCCTGCAGCTTTTGCACAGCTGGCATCAGTCTGATAGTAGTGAGATGCCTTGTCTTAATGATCCTTACTGGGTTTCCCTGCAGAGGAATCATAATTAAAATAACTAATAGAACTGTTGCTTGGAAAGAGTTGGGGTATAATAAAAGAAGAAGGAAAAACCCATATCCATCCTACATTCTGACATGCTGACAGTGGCTTAAGTTTCTAAAGTGTTTACCAGATGCTGAGGGCAAGGTGGGGAAGAGAAAGCTTTTCTGTGTATGGATATTTTAAACTCTGTTGACAGCAGCCTTTGGAAGACCCCCTATTTGGTCCTGTTTTCTGACCCATCTCTGCCTTTTCAGGTTAATCTTGTGATACAAGTGACAGCATTTAAAAGCTTTCGCCTTTTAATTCTCGCTCCTTCCTATTGTGAGCCCTGAGCTGTCTTCTATGCACTTTTGCCATGTCTACTGTTTAGTCTCTTTGTGTTGTTACTTGGGTGCAATAGCAACTTCTCTGTGCATTCCATCTTTCAAGTTGTGTAAAGTTCTTTTTTCTCTGAGGGTGTAGGGGTGGGGGGAGTCCGCATGATTATATTTTAATGTAGAAAATGTGACATCTGGATATAAAATGAAAATAAATGTTAAATGGAAGTTACCTAGAGTGACTCTGTATCTTCTAATCAGAAAAACAATAATAACAAGTGGATATATAATATATAATCACCTCTTTGATTTAGTTTTGAACATCATAACTAGTGTTGTACACTAGCCTCCTGTGTTATAGGGATATGGCCCATGTTTTATATCCTTCTGTCTTCAGGCTGACCTTTCTACCTTCCAAGCTCTTTCCACAGTAATGTATCTTCCAACATACTGTGTTTTGATTCAAGCTTGAGAGTTACTACAAGTGTTTTACAGCATTGTTAAAACATTTTTCAAGACCTCTAGAACCTATCTGCAATGGATGAAAGAGGATGATAAATAGAAAATGAAACACATATTGAAGCATGCCAAAACTTGCTTCAAATAATACCTTAAATAGACATCCAGAATATAAAGAAAACATGGTGGTTAAGGACAAAGGTGTGGCATCATGGAGGCTTCCATTTCTCTCCCTTCTTCAAAGCAGTTGTTAGGAGATATAGAGGAGGAAGGGACCCAATCATGCAAGAACTAGGTAGACCTGTGTTCTAATTCTGGTTCTGCCAGTATTCATGGGACCTTGTTTAGTCTTTAAAAAATTTGACTCTGCCTGTGTTCCTTTTAGGGTTGTTAAAAGGACTATGGCCAGTGCCTGGTCCCTGGTAGGCACTCGTTGTAGACCACTTTTATTAACAAACTCTTACTGAGGCAGATTTGACTGAGTATTCTTACATAATACTTAGGAAACATTGACTTAGTACCACTCTTGTTACTTACTTTTTAGTGGAAACATTAATGTACCTTTTTTTAAGTTTAAGTACTCACACCCAACACGGGCTTGAACTCGCCACCTCAAGATCAAGAGTCGTATGCTTTTCTGACTGAGCCAGTCAGATGCCCCTTAATGTACCTTTTTGTACCAGTAATAAGACCTAATTAAAGGACCAGTTAAAAATGAGACTTTAACATGGACCCTTGTGATTATGTAATTTAAAAAAGGAAATATTTCAGTCGACTTCTGGGAAGAGAAAAAGTATTTTCAAAGGCCAGGCTAACTAGATGACTCATTAAACATTTATTGCTTTTAGTTGATTGTCATTTTGCTTTGCGAGATTTCATGGAAGTAAAAAGATGTTTTCAGACTAATAAATACCTCACTAAGCTGTTTTATTTTCAAATGTCTGAGGTCAACAAAGCATTGTGTGTTAGGTTTTAAAAATGAAAGTTATGTGACTTACTACCAACTGTAGTTTTATTCCATATCCTTTTACCAAGTTGGGGCTGAACACCTACCTAGTGCTTAAGTGAACTGTGTGGTGTCTTCATCCTCTATATGAAGCCCTGCAATAGTTGAGGAGGTGACTCTGTTTAGAAATAATGAGAAATCTCTTTCAGTGACTAATTACTCACAGAGCTTTGTATCCTCAGCAGGAGTGGCCCTGAAGGGCTAGAGTTAGGAATTTCAGGGCTTACACCAAAAGTTAAGCTTTTTGAGGGGAGGTGAGACGGGGTTGTAGGAGCTGACAAGAACCTCAAGTCCATCTTCATTACTTTTGACCAGTTATATTCTTCACTTCCACAAGAGGGCAACAGCTCTTCAACAGCCATGCTCTGGCTAAACACTGAGCCCCAGAAATGGGGACACTTTTCACCTGCAGCAGCGGGACAATCAATGACTCATTGAATCAAATGGTGTTTTAGGGGCTACACCTTAGCCTGGGGGCTACAAGGAAACATGCTGTAATAAAAATAAACCAAAACCAAAATTGGTGCAAAGAGCAACTTCTGACTGGACTCAGAAGTTCTAGATTAGAAAGATTGCAGAGCCTATATGGTCCAACTCTCTCCTGATAATTGAAGGCCCTTTTAAGCATCGGAAACATGGAAACCCCGGTTCTGGTGAACATGGAACTGTCTCAGGAGGCAGTCTACTTCAAGGATTAGCCTCTCTGATGGTTGGGATGCACCCAAGTCAAGGTAAACTGCCTCTGGATAACTTTACCTTTTCTTTTTTTAAATCTTGGCCTGTCCACCAGGGCTCTTCCATGTGATAACCCTACACTGCTCTGAAGATAGTTGCCAATTTTAAGTCTTCAGTCAAATTTTTCTAGTTGACCCCTCACTTTATGGGTGATGGAATTTTTCAGTAACTTAATAGGATCCGCATCTGATCTAGAACGGGAATCTTTGTACTAATGTTCTAAGCTTTATGTTGTCCCCAGAATAAGAAGTTTCTCCAAGAGGCTCAGCCCATGAGAATCAAGTAGTCTCTGGAACTGAAATCATGCAAACACTAAACATGATTTTTTGGACTAACTCCCATTGAGGCTAGGATGCTGATTCAAGCTTAGGCTACTGGAAATCTCAATATGCTCTGAACTAAGACATTCTGTTCTCTGGTTCTATTGTACTTTCCCCCAGGATCTGCTTATTCAGTAGCACTCAGGTGGAACCCAAGCACTAGGGAATTTCATTAATGGTTTACCTAATAGATACTCATTGTACAGATAAGACTCAAAAAGTACAGGTAAGTAAAAAGAAATAAGAATCCTATAATCCTACCACTCAGAAGAAACTACAGTTTGTCATATAGAATCCCTTAACAATTATGGCTTCTTTCCCTAGATACTATGTATACCAGATTATGGGAGTTTAAACTACAAACTCTTAATACATACACTTACAAAACAGCTATGTATTTTAATTGAGTGGTTAAAATAACACGGCACGTAAAACAAAAATAATTTCAAAATAAAGTTCTTTTGTTTAGATTTCTTCAACTACCATGAACACAGTACTTCTTAAAAGCCCCTTCTCATTGGTCCACCACTTCTGTCTCCTTCAGTGCCTTTGATCAAGGCCACAGTCAGGTCTGAGGAAACTTTTCCATTATGCTGCTTTCTAAATTTTTTTTTAATGTTTATTTTTGAGAGACGGAGCATGAGCAGGAGAGGAGCAGAGAGAGAGGGAGACGCCGAATCTGAAGCAGGTTCCAGGCTCTGAGCTCTCAGCACAGAGCCCAACACGGGGCTTGAACCCACAAACCGTGAGATCATGACTTGAGTCAAAGTCAGACACTTAACTGACTGAGCCACCCAGACAGCCCCTCATTATGCTGCTTTCTATGCTCTCTTCCCCTTTTCTATCATGAGACCTCAGGAACCAGGGTGGTCAGGCTGAACCCTGTGGGAGGGTGGAGAAGGAAAGCAGGCTGAGGTTCCAGTAAAGCTAGAAGCCCCCACTCTACTTGAAGTCAGGGGTAGGGGCAGGGTAAAACCTGAAAGGTTGTATGCTCGTTTCTGGGCCACCCAGAGAGGGACTTGGCCCATGAAATGTACCCCTGAGTACTTCAACAATGCCAGGCAGTTACTTGTATGTTTTGCCAAGGATTCTGAAAGATAAAAAACACAAGTATGAAAGATGTTTTAAGCCAATAAGGGCTGGTGTGGAGAAATTTAATCACAAGTTCAGGCTGCATGCCATGGTTTATAGGAGAATCTGCTTTGACAGATCATTACCTGAAGCACTCAATGTGCCCTGGACTGTTGCAGGTCATACGGTTGTAGGTCATGCAGGAGAATGGTTACTCGTGTGTGTGTGTGTGTGTGTGTGTGTGTGTGTGTGTTTTAATAGCAGCTGTACTGAGATAGAGTTTACATACCATACAATTCACCTACTTAGAATACTTGCCATTCAGTGTTCTTAAGTATAGTCACAGAGTTGTGCGACCATCACAATTTTATAACATTCTGATATTCCCCCCCCCCCCAAAATCCTGTACCAATGAGAAGGCACTCCCTATTTTCCCCAGACCCTATCAGTCTGTATGGATTTGCCTATTCTGGACATTTTACATAAATGGAATTATGTAATATGTAATCTTTTATAACTGCTTCTTTCACTTAACCTAATGTTTTTAAGGTTATCCATGTCTAAGCATGTATCGTGCTTCTTTTTATTACTGAATAATACTCCATTGTATGGATATACTAATTTTGATTTATCCATTCATCGGTTGATAAACATCTGGGTTGTTTCCACTTTGTGACTCTTCTAAATAATACTGCTATGAACATTCATGTACAAGCCTTTATGTAGACATATATGTCATTTCTCTTGAGTATAAACCTAGAAGTAGCATTACTGGGTCACATGATAATTCTGTTTAATCTTTTGAGGAACTACACAACTGTTTCCGAAGCAACTGCATCAGTTTACATTTCCACCAGCAGTATGTGAGGGTGGGATTTTTAATACCAAAGAACGTTTTGCTTGAGAAGCAAGTAACTTCTAGAAATCTTACTTACTGTGCTTTTAAAGATGTATTTAATGCCATTTTTAAAATTAGACCTTTATTTACTATGAGACCAACTGCTTAAATACAGTTGAAATTGAAGATATATGAATGTTGCAGCCTGCCTTTTTACTTAATTGCCTGTGAAGCTGCACTTATCAAGCATTCAGACAGTTTAATGACTGTATAATACTTTATTATAAATAGACCATATTTCCTCTATTGTTTAACACTTGAGATAGTTTTAACTCTCACTTATGCTGTGATGCATTTGTTGGTATATAAATAATTGTATTGTGAGCTATTTACTTAAGAGATTTCCAAAAGTATAGTAAAAAGAGTACAAACACTACTAAAGCTCTTGACTTATACTGGCAAACTGCTTTTAAAACATATTTATGACAACTTATGGTCCCACCATCAGTGTATGAGTGTTCATTTCATTTTGCCCACACTCACCTGAGTATTTTTCTTTGTTAAATATAATCAAAAACAGCATCTTGATTTTAAGGAAAAAAAATTCTATTAAGGTAACATATAGACAATTACATAAATCATTAATGTATAGCTTGATGAATTTTCACAAAGTGAACACACCTATATAACCAGATGCAACTCCATGGACTGGACATTTCTAGCACCTGAGAAATTACCATCATGCTCCTTTCCAGTGACCCAACCATTCCCCACTCACTCCCCAGGAAAACCACTATCCTAACTTCTAATACCATGGAGAGGGTGTGGGGGAAGCTTTGCTAATTTAATTCATATAAAATGTATATTATAATAAATCAAGTTACCACAAATCCCTAACCTTTTTAGCCATTTGTGTTTCTTTCAGAAATCTAGGTCCTATACTTTGCAAAGATAGATTTCCTTATTTTCAGTTCAAAACTTGGGTGGGAAACAACACAGCCACATTTCTAAATCCCAGGATCTCAGATTTGACCTGGGCCAGTGTGCCATGCTTCTTAATGTCCCGTATCCCTCCTGGGAATCCACTGGGACTTTCTTATCATCTTGCTTAGGTAATGATGGGTTTTTTTCTGCCCCTCATACATCATCAAGCCAATCTCCAGAGGATACCACTCCATGATTCTAAGCCAGTAATAGAATTTTCACATGAATGAAACATTTTACCCAAGATAAGACCACCGCTAAACTCATGGATCTACCCCTGATCAACTTTTCTGTAAGTGGTGACTCCTTTCTAAAACAGGATGCAGTAAGTATCTTAGGAAGCCATTGCTCTTTCCCCACAGACCTGGGCACAAGCCTGGAATGGGAGAACTATTTTCCCATGTCTGAGAACATAGGATACTTTTCTCAGAAGATCAGGCATTTTTCTCCAGCCCTGCCTTATCTGTTCTGTTTCCTGGTCTTCCTCTTACACTGACACCCAAGAATTAACATACCACAAATGATGTCACCAAAAATTCAGGAGGCTGGAGCATTTCTCTGCTGCTGCCATGTAAAGAGAAGGAATAAGAAATAGGGATTTCCTCAGAAATTCTTGGAAGATCTAAGTATATTGCTGTTTTTAGCACTATCCTTCAAGCCCACTTAAACCCACCATATCATATTGGTCTTTACAACCATCCCAAGATAGGGCAGGATAACATTATTCCCTTTTATCCAGGAAGCAAGCAAGTTAAACAATTACTTGGATTTGCTGGTAGAACAGGAACTCATGGATCCTGAAATCTAGTTGAGTGACTTTCCGTCATTCTGTACCTCTGCTATGGTTAGGAGTCCTCAGACTCTGGCAGCCTAGTGTGGATAATCATGGACTTTGGAGAACAACAGGCCTAAGAGGAAATCTATGTTCTACCACAAAATTACAAGAATTTAGGCAAGTCATTTACCATCTTTGACCCTGTTTATCATATAAATGGGGATGATACCTACTCTAAACTATTGGATTAAGTGAAAACACCCCCAAATACCTAGCAGAATATCTAGGTTTGAATCCTGACTGTGCGCCTTTCTTACTGATTGAAATACTGTTTTATCTCTGTCCCTTCATTTCTATGTCTATAATAATACACCTTTTATTTAAAAAAGAAAAGAAAAGGGGCACCTGGGTGGCTCTGATGGTTGAGTGTCTGACTCTTGGTTTCAGCTCAGGCCATGATCTCATGGTTCATGGGATTGAGCCCCAAGTCAGATGACAGCCCAGAGCTTGTTTGAGATCCTCTCTCTCCCTCTCTCTCTCTGTCCCCTCCCTACTTACTCGTGTGTGCATGTGCTCTGTCTCTCTCTCTGTCAAAATAAATAAATAAACTTGGAAAGGAAAGGAAAGGAAAGGAAAGGAAAGGAAAGGAAAGGAAGACTTATTTTATTCATGATCAAATGATTCGCAGCTATGGAGAAATTGAATGCCCACACCTCAATGACTAAATCAATTACTTTTAGCTTCCTCAACTGTACATCAATCTGAGCAGGGCCATCCCTATAACCATCATGTGGTAATAGAAATCAAAAGTAAATGAAAACTACTTTCTAGTGCATGATCTCAAAACAATGTAGAAATATTAAGACTCCATGTTTCTTAAAAGAATTTGTGATCTTAAGCCTTAAGTATTCAGGGGAAGCTAATACATCTCTTGTATGGCTGGTGAGATACTTTCCATTTTTATTAATGTCAGCACTGAAGCTATATATTAAGTAACTTGCCCAAGGTCACATAGATAGTACACAATTGACCTGGGTTTAATTCACAGTTTGTTCTCCAAAGACAATGTTTTTTTTGGTAAGAAGGTCATGAATAAGACCTTAAGTCTTATTAGAAAAATGAGACCTATAGCCATAAAGGTGAGTCATACAAGTTTCTAAGTGGGCTTGTTTAGGATTGCATTCCTAAATAAAACTGTTTAAGGGAAGAAGGGTCAGGACTGGCAACTTTTTGCAAAAGAGGAAAACAAAATAGCAAAGCATAGTGACTCAGTACTGCCTTCTCTCCCCACCCACCACCACAGCAGAGAAACCTCAAGAGAGCTGCCATGGGGGTGGCTGTGTGGGACCAGGGAGGTCCAACTATCCCACTGACCAAGAAAACCTCTCATTTCTGCTAGTGATACCCACTGGGGACCAGGGCTCAGCAGGCAGAAGTGGCAGTGACTAGGGAATCCTCATAACCTCAAGGCAAGACAGGATCCTGTGGCTCCTGAGGGGCCCAGGAAGGCACAGAAGCACGTATCATCAGCTCCAAGAAGGCTTTACACTATAGGCTCCAGAGAGTTTCAGTGACACAGCACTGTCCCTTCCAAGAGAGGGTGCCCTTCCCCAAGAAGAAGTTCTCAGAAGACAGCCTTGGCCCAGCCCCAAGCAGCAGTTGGACAGCCTAAGAGAGGGAGCCCTCTTCGGAGCTCTGGCTGGGTCCTTAGACCACAAGCCCAGCCACTACTGCTCATGGTTTGATCATCAAATATGTAAAATATTGGGTGGGCCCTGCATTTCAGGTAATGCCTGGTTCACCCTCAGGTTGGGAGCTGTTAGGGGACCATGCCCTGTTAACCTCAGCCAAGACAGATGGCCCTGAAAGAGGCAAGTGACCCTGCCATCTGTAGTGGCAGTAGTAAAGTGACCAGGGTAGAGAAAGAACAGATGAAGGGGATGGAAGGAGAAAGAAGGAAGGGAACAATCATGTCTCCTGCATGTCTCAGCACCAAGCCTGAGACTTATACTGCCTCACATTTTCCTCACACTTTATTTAGCCCACCTTCCAGGGGTGGTATAATAGGGAAAGATAGGATAAAACAGACAGAGAGGGAAAGGTTAGGACCTGAGGGCCCTGGGTGGGGAAAAACACATATTTTTGGAACAATGCTGGGAGCATTTAACTACAGCCAAACCTTCAGGCATAAGGTCCCTCTTCAGAATGTAACAGACACTACCTACTCCCACTCAGGATCCCCTCAGGAATTCAACAATCAAAATACCTAGCTAAAAAAGGTAAACCATAAAACTCTGTTATAAGAAGGACAGTATGACTAGTCTGACTCCTCACACAATGGAATAGAGCCAATCAGGAATGGACAATCCAGCACCTGGAGTTATCCTGCCAGTAAGGCTAGAACCTGAGAAGGAATGAGGGAGAAGGGAAGGGGTGCTGATAGGAACCTTATAAAACAAAGACCTTTACCTACAGTCACGGGCCTTCACTTTTGAACGCCCCCTCTCTGTAAGGAGTTTACTTTCTGAGTTTATACTCTAATAAACTTCTGCCTACTGCTCATTGTGTCCACCTCCTCATTCTTCGAAGTGGCAAGTCAAGGAACCCCAGGTTTTGAGGTAAAGAACCCTGCAACAGTGGTTCTGGGGCTTAAACCTTTGTCCTAGGGGGAGAGTCTGTTAAATGTTATTATTGATGAGCACTGTGTTATATATGTTTTCTCATGATCGATCAGTAGGCATTGATTCCTATTTTACAGATGAGAAAACTGAGGCTCAAATTAATTAACCATGACCAAAGCTCCACAGAAGCTGAATACCAACAACGGTCACCATATTTGTGCAGATTCCTAGTCCCAGGCTTTTGTAGCAGAACCCTGACTTATCTTGGGTGCTGACTTTGAGCCTGGGGTTTGAGGTGGAGCCAAATGGTATCCCTAGAGCGCCCCTTCTGCCAACGGGCCCCCTGTGCCTTCTTATCCCCAAGTTCACGCATTGATTCTTATCAAAACCATCAAATATCCTGTCCCCATCTTATAAATTAGCTCAGATGCCACCAAGTCTGCCTGGAAGTAAACTGCCCGTTAAACAAAGAGTCGCTTGAGCCCTTCCTCCCCTCCCCCGTCACCACAGTCCTGCGGGGGCAGCAGGTATCTAAGCAAATGGTGAAACAGGACCGCAGCTGCTGCCCAGCACATTAAATGCTGTTTTTTTTAATTCCCTCTCCCACTAAGTGGTGATTACCCGGACTGCCTGGGGGCTGATCCTTCCAGCCACCTGACTTCGGTCAGTGGGGCACCCGGGAGTGCAGGAGCAGCTGGCGGGGCGCACTTCCGGCAGGGGCAGAACCGGCTATGGCAGATGCTAGGCACTGATTATTCAGGGCAGGGGTTGCACAGTGGGGCCTGCATTTGCACTTCAAAGGGGGACAGGCCCCAGTTCCCCACTCTTGGGACTTGTGTCTGTTCTGGGGAAAATCAAGTTGCTTTGAGTGAGTTAGCCATTGGGGCCCACCCCCTTCCTAATGGGAGGGCGGTTTTAAACAACACCCGGAGTTAAAGCGCTCTCCCTAAACACTCCCCAGAACCCTCCTCCTCTGTCTTGCAGCTCTTCTTGGTTGGGGTCTGTTTAGGTCTTCGCTGGGCATGAAGGGCTGTGGTGATTAGCTACCCACCCCCCAACATGTTAATGCCCTTGATCTCAGTCCTCCCAACACCTCTTGTTATGCGTTGGATTTTGTCTCCCAAAGAGAGATATTGACGTCCTAATGTCCTAACCCCCATACCTTAGAATGTGACTTATTTGGAAATAGGATCATTGCAGATGTAATTGGTTAAGGTGAGGTAACCCCTAATCCAATACGACTTGTGTCCTCAAGAGGAGAGAGACACTGAGAGTGACATGTACAGACAGGAAGGCACAGGGGAGGAGGCCAGGGGAAAATGCCAGCAGAGATTGGTGTGATGCTGCCTCAAGCTAAGGAACACCTGGGGCCAGCAGAAGCTGGAAGAAAAAAGGAAGGATCCTCCCCTGGAGGCTTCACAGGGAGTGAAGCCTTGCTAACACCTTGATTTCGGGCTTCTGGCCTCCAGAACTGTGAGAAAATAAATTTCCTTTCCTTTAGGACACCCAGTTCGGGGTGCTTGTTAGGCAGCCCTAGTACAGTAATAGACCCCTAAAAGGTGGGTGGCATTATCCCTATTTAACTAAGCAGGAAACAAGCTGGAGAGTTTCCGGACTTCCCTGGGGGACCAAAGCTGAAGTTGTGGGGCCTCTGTTGTTCACATACCACTCTTCTCAGCATAGTTTCACAAGGACCTCCCTATAAGCCCAGAGCAGTCTGTTGTGACTAGAGGAGACCAGCCCTGGTGCCACCTCCACAACCCCCATCACCGTGACTAACCCCATGGGAATTAAGGTGTGACCAGGGCACTGAAACCACATGATGAAATGGAAAGACTAGACAGATCAATCTCCTTTTTCCCAGGATCCCCCCTACCCCAGCTGTTTGTGAAGTCGGCCTCATGATTACTCCTGTGTCAGTCTCCTCAGCCTAACATTGGCCCTGAGTGCAGAAGCTGCCTCCCTCTCTTCCCCTGCTCTTTCTCCACTCAGTAAATGCTAACAGACTTCATCTCTTTTGCAGGGTGTGGTTGGGATTTGAAAGCTATTAGCACCCTCAAGGAGCTTACAGTCTGAAGGAGACCAGGAAGGAAGATGTATTTCGACTCCTTCCAGGCTCCTGAGCAGCAGGAAGGCAGCAGTACCAAGACATGTCC
The DNA here is from genome assembly GCF_007474595.2 of Lynx canadensis. Lineage (NCBI taxonomy): Eukaryota > Metazoa > Chordata > Mammalia > Carnivora > Felidae > Lynx > Lynx canadensis. The sequence continues at coordinate 37,300,759 of NC_044306.2, read as the reverse complement.
TGGCCCAGAGCACAGACCCTGAGGTCGTTTCTGTCCCCACTTCTGAAATGTGGTTGTCTTCTTATGGCCTCTAGGAAATGGGGCAGTAAGAGCACTGCCGACCTGAGGCATGAGGGTCTTTGCAGGCTGTAAATGGCTACTGTAAGACCCCTCAACCCCACTGCTATGGGTGTCCTAATAGGTCAGAGTGAGGGTGCTGGGATCCAAGGGGTAGGGGGGTGACATCCCCACCCACAACCCAGGCCCCCTTAGTTACCGTGGAACAGCCCTCATCGAAGTTTCCTTTCATAAATTTTGGCCACTAGCATTCCAGGGAAGGAAGCCAGTTTGGGTAAGCTCAGGAGATACAGATTAGAGCACAAGAGGAAGAGAGACAACCAAGGGGGAACCAGGAGAAAGTGTTGTTCCAAAGGTCATTAGCCATGCGGGGGACCTCTGCGGTGTCCCCGTCATTCAGTATGCCTGTGAAATGGGGATGCCATATATCACAGCTGCCATGGCTCCTGTGGGACATGGACCTGAAGCCACGTAAGCCAATGTGCTTTTCCTCACAGGCTTCAGAGCTGCTGGGCTCCCTCATCTCTGTGACTCTGAGAGAAAGGAGGGACAGTTACTATGCCTGCCCTTTTTGGAACACAAAGCAGGTGATCCTTCCCCAGCCCAGTCCTGCTCCAGCCTTCTTTTCTAGGATGCTGAAGCAGCCTTAATGATTTCTGCTTGCCTAATTAGGCTGTTGTGTGGAGAGCCCTTAGCTCTCCCCAGACCAGCCTCCCCACTGTCACAGTCATTTGTCTCTACACCTTTTTCCTTTCCTCTGTGTAGAGCACAATAGTCTGGAAATGTCTACTTCCTCTGTCATTTACTACTTGGGATGGCTTTACCAGGTAGCCATAGGGTAAGAGACTTGCCATGTACCCTCCAGATCTCCAGGACCATGTGGGTACAGAAAGCCAGGGTCCTTGGAGTTAAGACATTTGCTCAAGGTCATTTGGGGGAACTGGCAATGGAGACCCATGGGAAATCTGACTCCCCATCCAGGCCACATCCACTGTGGCCATGTTGCTGCTGGGCCAGCTTGTGAGGGCACTGCTCAGAGGTTAACCACAGGTGAACTGGCAGCCTGGCTCTATGCAACCCAACACAACACGACACAACACAGCACAATCCCCCTTAGACCTCCTTCCCTTGCCAACCCTAACTCTGGCTGGACCAGCTGCCCTGCATGTGCCTAAAGTTCCACCACTGGAGAATTGCTGGAGATATCCAGGGATCTTTAAAAAGTGTATGTCAGCTAGGCACACTGGAGATATTTAACATATGTTCCTTCTCTCCTCTGTAATTTGTCCAACTTCATAAACAAGTTTGGTTCTTGGCAGTAAGCATTACTGAGCATCTCTACAATTTTATTTTGGAATCAGGAAGAAGGGAGTTGTGAAGGTAGCCTGTATTTCAGCTTTACACAGCACTCTTAGCTTGGTCTTGGTGTCATCCATGAGGGCTTGGAGGGTGGGACCGCTAGGACTAGGATGGATATCACGCCATCCATAATGCTTTTGCTTGTGGTGCAGTGTTGTGGGAGGGTGGGTGGCAATAATAAGGGTACAGGGAAGAGAGGGAGAAGACAGAGCAGGGAACATGTAGACCATGGTGGATGGCCTAGATCCCCCCCTCTAGGAAGAGACTTTCCCACCTGCTGGGAGTGTAGTGGCTGCAACTGTCAGCTGAGTCCCTCTCTGAGATTTGCTCTTGGCTCCAGATAGCTTCCTAGCCCATAGCCACACCTCTTCTAAGGGGGCCCCAGATGATGACTAGGATGGAGGTGAGGGAGTTGAGTAAAGACTTTGTGTCATGATCTCACAGTTCATGAGTTCAAGCCCCACATTGGGCTCTGTACTGACAGTGCAGAGCCTGGAGCTTGCTTTGAATTCTGTGGTCTTCCTCTCTCTCTGCCCCTCCCCCATTCATGCTCTGTCTCTCAAAAACATTTTTTTTTTTTTTTAAAGTGAGAGCTTGTGTTGTGGCTACAATTAGGTCCCACACACTGGGGGCCACCGTTCTATCATATGTAAAATACAGGGTTGTTATAAGTGGTAAATGCAGATGCTAGCTTGAGAAGCCATCTAGCCCCCAGCCCAGTAAAGGTTAACTTCCCTTCTGCTTAGCATGGGCAGCGCTCCCTTGCCCTAACCCCCTAGCCTGCTCTATTGTACCTCTGTCTTCTTGCCTGGAAGAACTGGTCAAGCAAAGGGAATTTTGGACCTTGAACACTCAGGCTATATGTGTACCGCCTGGCTCTGGGCCCCCACTGCCCAAGAGAGTGCCAGCAGCTGATGGGTCTTGATGGCTCAAACCGTCCTGTTACTTTTGGTTTAAGGAATTTAATTTGTCTCACCTGTCACTGATTACAAACACCATCTTAAGTCTACTTACAACTCAATTAGCCCTTATTGAGGTGGTAGGGGGTGGCAGGCCCTGAAGGGAGAATACAATGGGGACTTGGGGTGTGTGCATAAATGTGTGCTGGTGCTGGCACTGGAGAGGCTGCCCTTAGTGGGGTGGTGAATAGGATTGTAACTGGGTACCCCTGGGCATGGGGTTTTGGTCAGTGTCACAGGCTGGCTCCAGCACAGACCTGCTCCACCACACCCCCTAGCAATTCCCTCTTTGTTCCTTTCTTCTCCCAGCTGTGCCCTCTGTCTCTCCCAGGGGTTTTACCCCACAAGCCAGCTTTCTGGAGTTGAGAGCTGGGGAGAAAAGCTGAGGGTGGGGGAGACAGTCAGCTGTTCTTCAAGGGGTGGGGTTTTGCTGAGGCTGCTAAGAGTCTTGGGCACCAGTGTAGTTCAGCATAGCTGGAAGCAGTGACATTATACTAACAAATAATAATAATGATAGCAATAAATTATGATAGTAGTAATAAAAATAATAGCAATACTTTAACTTTCAGTGGGCATTATCTCATTTCATTGTCAAAAACAACTGTCTGAAGCACAGGGAAGTTAAGTAACTTATCCAACTATGTGAGGCTTGAACCCACAGACCACAAGATCATGACCTGAGCTGAAGTCGGACACTCAACCAACTGAGCAATCCAGGCACCCTGACCCAAAATTTCCTTTATAATTTTCATGTGTGGAAGGACATTTGATGTTTCAGGCTTTTTGGTGATCTTCATTGGAAGTGATGGGAGGAACTGTTTCTGAGGGAGAGGAAGGTGAGGGCTGTTGTAGGAGATGTTTGGGGCAGTAAGAGAGAAGGTAAGGTGGGAGAAGCACTGTAAGTCCCCTGTTAAGGTGTCTGCGGAGGCCCCCAGGAAAGGGGAGATTCCCAGGAGAGGGAACTGGGAGGTCCAAGTTAGGAAAGGATGATGACCCAGTCTCCCAAAATACTGACATAAGAGGACATTTTGGTTTTCCAACCTTCCTTTTCCTATGCCAATTTCCCCCATGCTGCCTTTCCATACAGTACCACCAATGCCTGTTATCACCCTGTTAATTTCCTTCATGGCACCTATCTAAATTGAAAATCATCTGATTTACTTCCAGAGTATAAGCTTCATAAGGAGAAAGGCCCTTCACTATTTTTGTTCACTTCTGTATTTCTGGTATCTAGAACAGGGCTTGGCATAAAGTAGAACTTAATAAATGTGTGTTGAATAAATACATGTATGTTCACATGAATGAATGAAATGATGAAATTTCAGGACTTGCGATGCCTGGGTTGGGGAGAAATTTGGGGGCAGTGTGACCTTCTTCATATGATTCAGAAAGCACCTGATGCAGAGGCTGCCTGGGGACAGTGGCCGCTCTGCCTCCCACCTCACAGGCGCAAGTGTGCACACTATGTTCCTGGTTTTATGAGGACCCTGAGACTGTTCTCCTAGTACTGGACAGGCTGAGGCTCCAGCTGCTTGTTCTCTGGAGAGGAGGAGCCCCTCTCTCTTTTTCTTTCTCTCTCTCATCCCCCCCCCCCTTTTTCTAAAATAATAAGTAGGTCTGGGGGGTTAAGAAAAGGCTTGTGTCCTCAACACTTCAGGGGAAGATGGGCAGGAAGAAGGCTTTGCTCTCTACTTTGCTGCCCCTCCTATGGCTAAAGCAGTCTTTAGCCCCACACATTTCGAAGAGTCCTGCTTTTCTATTACTCCTAGCCTGTTGGACAGAGAGAGGCTTGTTGAAGCAGCAAGTAATGGGGTTGCTAGAGAATGGCTATTTTTATGCCACATAAGAAATCACCATGAATTTAGTGGCTTAAAAACACTGCCATTTAATGTGCTCATGGTCCTGAGGTCAGGATTCTGGAAGGGCAGGATGGGGGGAATCAAACCCCTGTTCAAAGGGGGGGGGGTCTGCTGGATCAGCTGCACTTAGCTGGAGCCTAGCTGGGACAACAGGATTACTCCTGCTCAATGGATGATGACTGACCCAGTCTGATCTCTCCAGCATACCAGAGGGGCTCTTTACTTGGCAGCTCTGGGCCCCCAGGAATATACATTTGGAAACATCCAAGCTTAGGTTGCCTTCGAAGCTTAGGCTAGAATGGGTTGGGCATCACTTCTGCTGACTTTAATTGGTTAAAGTGAGTCCCAGGGCTTGCCAGAACTAAAGGGGAGGGGCCACACCAGGGTGTGATTAGGGGAAGGCATATTGCAGCGGCTGTCACCAATGCAATAGCCTACCCAACATGAGTCAGATCTAGGAGGAAGAACAAGACGCGTTACTCCAGGCCTGAGATGACCCCTTTGTTCCAGTACTGGGCCTTGAAATTAAATAGATGTAGGCTCCCATCCTGGCTTGGTCACTTCTCAGCTGCCTGACCTTCCTTGGCTTTGGAGGCTTACTGCACCCTGGCCTCCTGCCTCTCCAACCTTCAGTGCTGCTCCTGTCACCTGTATAGACAGGCAAGTGTGAACACCTGTCCTGGGATGTGCTTCCTGTCTTTCCCTTTCTGCTTGTGCCTATGTCCCATGGTTGCTCTCCAGGCACTCTCCTGCCTGCCTCCTTTCCCAGACACCCTGATCTGTCCCCTCTCTGAGGCATTGCCATCTACCCCTCATGCGTTCCACAGGCTACCTTGTATTTTCAATTTTCTTTTTACATGTCCCTTCTGTCTCCTGCCATCTGAGTAGAAGCCCTTTGAGTGTAGGATTTGAGTCCAGAGAAGCTGGGAATCCTTGTCAAGGTGAAACAGGCAGGTTGGCTTGGAGAAGGCTAGACAGATGGCCACTGTGGTGACTGCACCTTCCCAGCTGGGAGACTCTGAGGTAGTAGCAACAAGAGCCACTCTGGTCTCCTGCCAAAGAGGCTGGATTCAATAGGCCAAGGAATTTGCTGGTGAGGTGAGCAGCTAGAACATGAGAAAGGGGAGGCTGAGGTTAGGGTTGGTGGAGGGGTTCTCTTTTGGAGAGGACCCTGTGCCTTGCAGACAACCATGTCCCTTAGTCTCCTTTTCTCCTTCCTCAGGATCAGTCCAGGGTCTGTTCATAGATAAAATCACAGGGTTGGATAGTAGAGACTGGCTGGAAGTCCACATGATGCCAAGGCCTGTGCTTTGCCACCAGCCAACACTGCCTTCATCAAGGCTGTCTGCACCTCTCTCACTGGCAGGTTGAGATGTCACCTTTCCTGTTCCAGGTGGAGAAGCCCCAAGGAGCTGCCATGCCACAGCCTGGAAAAGCAGGGTAACTTGAGTAGACAAAAGTGGTTCTAGAGGGCATGAGAAATGGCATTCTTTATTCATAAATAGAAACATAAAATTATCAGAAATAGTTTACATGGCCATTTTTGGGCATCAAAAATAAAACAAAGCTGTCAAAAGCAAATCAATCAAACAAACAAAATAACAAGAAACCACCTAGAGAAAAATAACTATGTGCATATTCTTCCAAATGCCAGTCTGTCCAAAGCCAGCCTTGACTGGAGGTTCCAGCTCTGCCTGTGGACTCAGCACAAGACCTACCACCACAGGTGAGGGAAGCATCTACTGTACAGGGTGCACAGCTTCCTGCCACAGCAGCTCTGGCTCAGGAGAACTCAGGATCCATGGGGAAAGCCCTCTCCCAAAGCTGCTTGCCCCAGCCTGCCTTCCTCTGGGTATCCCTCTCAGCTGGGCCGGGGCAAGAGCAGGGCAAGGAGCAGAGGCTCAGCAAGTGCTTCTCAGGGGAGAGCTAGCTCTCCCCGGTCCCTGTAGAGTTCAGTGCCTGTGGAGGCCAGAGTGCACCCAGCAGGACACAGCAGCCAGAAGAAATACCCCCAGGGGAACCCTGAGTGAGTCTGGTCATTGCAAGGCCCGGAGGCAGAGTCCCCTTCTTGGTGAAGTGGTGCTGGATGCTGCTTGCTATCTCTTTGTAGGCAGCCAGAGCATTTTCAGACCAAGCATCCTTTGGAAGAGCAGAGCCAGTGGATCTGACTGAATGAGCAAGTATGCCAGCAGGAGTGTTCAGAGCAAAGGGCAGCCAGCTTCTGCTGGCTGGCCCTGGGCCAGACCCTCTGCTCTGAAGCCCTGTCATCTGACTTCCCAGTCCCTGCTCAGCCTCTGTTGTTCAGAGCCTCCTTCCAGAAAGGCTGAGTTTGGCATGGGGAAGGGAAGAAAAACCACATGGCAGTGAGGTCGCTATGTTACACTGTTGCACTCTGGTGACACTTTGGGCTACTCTGGGGCCTTGGGCTGGTGGCAGACCAGGTAGGGCATCCACGGTTTGGCTTTAGGTCAGGATGCAGAGTGCAGGGCAGTGTCACACCATGGTGGAGTGCAAACCTTGCCCCTGAGCGCCCTCCCCTGGGCTTAGCACACACCTCTTCTCAGGCAAGGTCTTGAGCGCAGGGTGCCAGGCTTTTGGCTGCTTTTTGGGGGTGGGGAGTGGTGGGGTATCTCCAGCCTGGGAAGGAAACAGCAGCCCCTTTATCTCGTGGCAATCTCACTGAGAAAAAGGACTCAAACAAGGCACAGGCTGGTGAAAATAGAGGGAATGAGGGCCGTGTGTAGGAGTGCTGACAATATAGACTCCATTTTTGGCCCTCCATCTTGTTCGTGTTCACTTGATGACCTCTCTTGGGAATACGTGTTCTGGGCCCCTCGGAGATTAACATACGTACCTTAGACATGCCTTCCAAGGCTGGTATTGGGGGAGGCTTGTTTCAGCCTCCCATGAATCTGTTAGAACACAGTCTTTCCTCTTCCTGATGAACAGGTGGTGCCACAAGATCTAATTAAAGGTTAGCTGTCAATTAGGTGCATGCAAACCCTTTGATCTTACTATAATGCCCTTCTGTGTGTTCCCTGGCTGTATAAAATCTGTGGACTAAGGTCCAGACTTTGTGGAGAATAGCTGTGTAGAGTGCCTGGATCATCCCCCACCCTATTCTGTCAGTACATTACCCTGAATAAAATTCTGTGTAAACTGAATGGAGTCACCTGCTTTGTTTTCTGGTCTCAAAGTGCCTTCTCAGTTTGGGAGATAGTATACCATCCCTGTTCCACTTTCTAACAGTGTGGCTTAGGGAATGGGATATCTTTGACTTGAGGATCTGCACTGTGCCCTATGGAGGGCACTGCCCTCCAGGCAGGAAGGAGGCTTTTAGTCTATCCGTTTCAGGTTTAAATCTAGCCTATGACTAAGAGCAATTGCTTGAAATTCCAGAAAAGCTCCTCTGTCACATGAAGGCAGCAGGACAGGCACAGTTTAACCTCAGGGACTAGAAGGCAGAGCCAATTGCAGGGAAGGTGGCCCTGCCCTCAGCCCAACTCAGAAAGACCGTGGTGGCTCTGGAGGAATGGGGGCTGTAGTTGGGGTGGGGGGAGGGTGATGAGAAGCAGCTCCCACTCCCACTCTGGGTCCTGTAAAGACTGTGGTCAGGGAGGCAGAACCAGGGGTTTGGTCTCAGATTGCTAAATACCCAGACTCTCATCCCTCCTACCTCAGTGAACCCCTCTCAGCAAGCAGGCATGAAACTCAGGAATCCAGCAAGGCTTGGCTGTCCTAAGAAAGAACAGCAGCTGTAGCTTGAGTCAAAAATAGAACATGGAACAGTTCTGGCTGCCTGCTAGATCTGGCTTGCTTCTGAAAAGACAAGAAAGAAAAAAAGACGAAAGAAGACCAAAAAAATTTTTTTTCTTTGAACCAAGCAACTGAGAAACTCCACCATTCTCTCCTCCCCCAGCTCTACACATCTTTAGAAAAGAAACACCAGCACCCCCTCCCCGCCTCCCCTTCCCCTACTAGGTACTGGCCCAGCCCCCAGAAAGCTGAAGCCCTCTGGTTTCTTTACAGCTGGGGGCTCCTATGGGGCCCAGGTGGAGGGAGGCTAGCCAGTGGCCCTGGGGCTGTTCATTAAGACTGTATTTGTGCTTCTTCTCTCTGCCTGGGGCTCTGGGGATTGCCCCTGACCTATAAGCCACACCCACCCTGTGTCAGGTGCTTTTAATCTCCCCCTCCCCAGGGCCTCAGTGTCTATGGCTTTAAGAAGAGTGGTCACTGAAGTCAAATTTGGGCTACCAGTTGTCCAAGGCTGCTCACCTCCAGTTAGCAGGGCCCAGCAGGGTCTGGTCATTACTACCTGGCTTCTCCCTCTAACCTTCTCTGGTTAGAGAGTCTAGACATTCCTGGGCTGCCCCAGCTTTCCCCTCCTGTCTGTGGCTTTCCAGAATTGGGACAGCTCTGATGTTGCTAAGCAAGGTTCCCCACACCTCACTACAAGCCCTACAACTCGGAGACCACAGGAAAATAGCTCAGGTTATAAACAGGTCAGGATCCAAGGCTTATGGTCACAGATGGCTTCTTTCTATTCCCAAGGCATCCCAATGTGTCCAGGGGCAAAAAGGCAGTTGTGGGAACACACAGAAGGGAGTTTCTGTCATGGGGTGCCCATTGGCCAATATGGCAGTCACCATCATCCCTGGGAGAGGGTCTAAATATTTTTAAACAAAGGGCAAGGTTTAGGGATCTATTAACCAAATGACGGAGATCCCTGGATGCATCTGTTGGGAAAGCTAGAGGTCTGGTGGGCTGGAGGGATGGTATATGCTGGAATGTGGGCAAGGGTTGGAAAAGTCATGTAGCAGTCCTTCTCCTTCTCTCTCCTCCCCTGTTGGGTCCCAGGTCTGTGCCTTGGGGAAGGCTTCTCTCAGAGACATGAGTTATTGAGCAGGGTAGTGGGGAGAGGAGCCCTCCTTTACAGGCTCTGTACCCCTGCCTCCCAATGTCAGGTCCCAGGCTCTCCCTCTCCCAGGAGGCCCCTCAGATCTCAGTGGCTATGATATCCTCGTAGGGGATGTCGGCCCCTTCAAGGTCAATTTCAAAGGCCTCCCCTGCACCGTCCCCATGGGCCAGCTGCTGCAGGGCCTTCTCCAGGCGCTGATTCCGCTGGTACATGGCCAGGTAGCTCTGCTGTAGCTGCTTCTGGTACTGGATCACCTTCTCCTTCTCCTCCTTCCACACCAGCCGCTCATGCTGGAAGCCTGAGGACATCTGGTCATGGCCTTGCCGCTCCTCCTTGAGCTCCGCACGCAGCCGCTCCAACTCCCGCTGCAGGGCGGGGATGTCCTCAGAGAAGGTAATCCCAGGCCCTGGCCCTAGCCCTGGCCCCAGAGACACAGCTTCCCGCTGCAAGGCAGCCTGGGCCCGCAGCTCCAGCAGCTCCTGCTCCAGCAGGTTCACCTTCTCTCGGAGAAGCTCGGACTCATTTTTCTTGCGCTGAAGCTCATTCTCACAGACCTCTAGCTCCAGGCCCTTGGTGCGCAGAGCACTCTCTAAATCCTGAGTCTTCAGCTCCATGCCCTCCAGTTTGCCCCGTGTGTCCTTCAGCTGTGCCTTCAGACTAAGGATCTCACTAGCCTTGGTGTTGATTTCTGTCTGGGACTCCTTCAGCTGCTGCTTCAGAAGAGAGATTTCACCCGACTTCTGGCACACCTGCCAAGGGTTGGGTTGGGAAGAAGAGAAGGTGCTAAGATATAAGAGGTCCTTATCTGGGGAGAGTAACATCTTAACTGCCTAAAGAATTAGGCTGGTCCTGACATGGTGTCTCAAGAGAGTTCCCAGGCATGATGGTCTGGGTGACCCGTGAAGGCCAAGCCCCTCTCTGAGGTTCCTGTCATTCTGTAGTCTTAGTCTGTCCACATGCCTGTCTCAACCCCAAATTAGAGTCTATATCTCAATCAGTACCCAAACCCATGGTTGTGTGTAAACCAATGCTCACTACTGGTAGCTCCATCATCCACACTTAACATTAATGACCTTGAGTTCCATGTCTGGCAAACTTCTGTCATTCATGTTTGTGCCCACATCTTCTGACCTCACCCTTGTGCATACCTGGCTCCCCTCCTTCCCTACTGGGGATAAAGACTATTTTCAAGTATTAACTGCTACACGCCAATGACCAGCTACATGCCAATGACCAGCAACATGCCTGCCTCAGAGACAGTGTCCAATTCAGATCTGCCAAATGACAAGCTACTATGTTCTCCCCCTGTCCCACCCCTCCACCATTTCTATTCTTATTCCCCTTTGAAAGTTGGCCAAAAGCAGCAGACAAAATCAAAGGCACTGATTCAGACCCATGCATCTCTGGGGTCTTGACCATTTGGGGTCATGGGTGGCTCAAAAGATGACCTAGACCAGTCTGGTTGGCTGTGTCACAAGAATGTTTCCTGCTGGCCTGTGGGAAAGCTGGACAGAATGAAGGTCAGAGCCTGGGCCTCTACAGAATGGATTCTTGGAACAAGACCAGAAGCTACCTTAATTTTTCCTCACTTCTCTCACAGTAGGAACCCCCAACTCCTTGCTCTCATGAGCCACTTATGAAGCAATGCATAACCTCATCCACAATGCTTGTGTGGGACCAGGAATGTCTTTCTAAGGCAAAGCCTGTGTTTGTTTCATGGAGGGAGCAACATAGAGTCATGGTTGAGGCATGGGCCTGCTTTTGAATCCTGGCTCGACCACATCTGTATATGATTGGCTGATCTTGGTGATAGTATGGGGTAGTGACTAAAAATGTGAACTTTGGAGCCAAATCATTAAATCAAATCCTGGCTCTGATACCTATTATGTGGTGATCTTGGGCAAGTCATTTAACTAGTTGTTTGCTACTATAACCTCTGTGTTGTCAGTTTTCTTAACTAAATTAAGGATTATTTATAATAACCCTACTTCATATAATAACCCTATGAAGTAGGGTTATTATAAGGATTAAATGGGAGAACCTAGGGTTTGGCACTTAATAAACACTTGATAAATTACTATTCTAAATATGTTTGCAATATATTTATGTGATATTATAAATACTTATTCTATTTATTGTTTTACTGTCTAGACTGACTGGACAATATGGGAATGAGGTCACAGTGATGTCTAGCTTAGCTGGGAATTGGACAAATAAGCATGGAAGCCTAGCACCAGGACGAGCTTATATCTTTGAGGTGCCCCAAAATGTCTCTGATCCCTGGCTGAGAAATGATCGTTAGGGTGGGGTCTTCTGTGCCATCATCAATAGGAAAGAGGAAAGACCCCTATGGCCAGCATCCTTTCCTCTGTGGGAAGCCTGGCAAATAAGTGATTTTCCCTTCTCACATGTCCAGTACCCCCATTCATCTCTTTCATAGAAAGGATCATTTTCCTCTCTACTCCTGATAACATTGGTCACTCTAATTTCTAGAATGAGTACAGAAAGCTCCAGTGCAAACAGGTGCTTATGTTGCTGAGGATGTGTCACCCTGACCTGGGGTGGCACTGGTCTAATCAGACACAATGCCTCCTCAGTTCCTTTCCAGGGTAGGAGTCTTTGGGGAGAATAAAAGAACCACCATGCCCACACCCCTATCTGTCCCCTGTGCCACCTTGAGAGGCCCTTCAGGTGAGAAGAGCTATTTTCTGGAGATCAGAATGTGGGGGTTAGCTTCTCCAGCTAAGCCAGGTCCAGATGCCTCATTTCCAGGTATGGTGTGCCCTTCTCTTGCTCTTCTATGTTTCCATTGCAGTCCACCAACTAGAAGCCCCACTTACAGTTCTGTGTAGAATGGCCCATTCTGTCAGTGATACCTGCCACAAATGAGGTCACTCTTACTAGTGCGTGGGGTCCCTTCTCTCAAAAATAACAAAGTCTGCTCTCTAGTGGGCTCTTGAACCAGCATGAACTCATGCTCAGGCATGGCTTGTGTTTCTTTTGAGCTTCCTGCAAGCAGATGAAGTGGGTCGGCCCTCAGCCCAGTGAGGCCTCTATTCTCTCAGTTCCAGCTCCTCAGTCAATGACTCAGTTAGCAAGTTGAATTCTGGAGGCCATGAGGCCCTGAGGGGGGAGAGAGTAGGAAGCTCACACTAATTGTACTCCCGACATGGTTCACCATGGAGCCCTTTGTTTGGGTCACAAGTCTGGCACTCTGGCTCACTTTGGGCAATTTGTGTACACACACCATGGGCTAGAACCTGGAGGAGAAGTGGGGACTGGTATCAAATAGCTGACCACCCCAAGCCCCCACCATAAGCCTCACCTCCCACTGAGTCTCTTCCAGTGCAGGGGCAAAGCTGGTCTTCTCCTTCTCATAGGACTTGAGCTTGGTCTCCAGCAGGTCCTGTTCCTTCATGAGGCTCTCAAGCTCCTGCCGGAGCTGCCTCTTCTCCTGCTGGAGCTGGAGCACCTGGAGGTGCAGCACCTGCTGTGTGCGCTGGCTCTTCTGTGAGGCTTGCTTCAACTTGCCACTGCACTTCTGCTCCAGGCCATCCAGCTCCTCCTTGCAGCGCCACTGCCGCTCTTCATAAGCCTGACTGGAGGCCAGCTCCTTCTCCTCAAGGCTACGCTGCAGCTTCTGGAGTGCTCCCTCCCTCTCCAGCAGCTTCTGCTCAAGCTCCTGGATGCTGCATTCATCTGTGGAGATGGGGGAGCGGATGCATGAGGAAGCCTTGTCTGCCTTGCTTGGGTGGGCCAGCTTGCTGCCCCCATCGGAGAAAGACAGAGCCTTCAGACTCATCATGTTGCTGTCCTGGAGGATGATGCCCTGGGTGATATTGTGGGCTGAGCCCCCAAAACGGCTGGTGGGCCCCACTGGTGTAACCAGTGGATCCAACTGGTAGCTGCTGCTGGTGCTGTGTGTGGGCAGGCTAGACATGGAGTTCCGGCCAGAGTCAGACAGTGCCCCAGAGCACAGGCTGGGCTTTGGATCCTGTTCCTTGGGCTTGTCTGGAGGGGCAGGGTGCAGCTGGTGGCTGGCGCTCTCAGGGGATGAGTGGAGGATGGCTCCTGACCGTGGCAGCACAGGCTTGAATGCTGTGGGCCTCACTGCACCTTTCTCTGACCCCTGGTGAGGAAAACAACCATATTGATTCCATGTCTCACTTCAACTCCCCTCTCACCTTTCCCTCCCTTGCTGGGTGTGTATGCTGGCCACACAGCATCCTTTTTGGTAATAACCATAGGCGATCTTGCCTGTTGCTATGAAGCAGCTGAATATGGTGAGTCTCTCTCAAGAAGGAGGAATTCCTTTGTGGCTAGGGGATGTACTTAAGGATCACTGAGTTACTTTGTTTTACAAACTACTAACCTGTCATCAGCTTGTCCCAGCCCTTGTGAGATGATGAATAGCATCTTTAGGTTCCCTGGCTGAGATCCCTAGGCCAGGGCTCTGGTTCTGGGTCTCTGTGTGGTGTAGGGTAAGGGCATTAGGCTCAACAAGCATGGTCAATAAGCATCCCTTCTTCACCTTCACTGCCCCTTCCACTAGGCCAGAAGCAAGAATACTGGCTGTGACTAATATCAAAGGGTTGGGAAGACCACTTGCAATAACAATCCTTTTTTTTTTTAATGTTTATTTATTTCTGAGACAGAGAGAGACAGAGCTTGAGTGGGGGAGGGGCAGAGAGAGAAGGAGACACAGAATCCGAAGCAGACTCCAGGCTCTGAGCTGTCAGCACAGAGCCCGGCGCGGGGCTCGAACTCACAGATCATGAGATCATGACCTAAGCCAAAGTCCGACGCTCAACTGACTGAGCCACCCAGGCGCCCCAACAATCTTTTTCTTAAAACTGTCATTTTCATTGGAAGAGTACCTTGCAGTCTACAAACCCTTTAAATTTGAAAAGCTTAAAGCTCTATGCAAACTAAGTGGGTCACTTCCTAGAATATCAAAGTCATGGATTCATCCCCCCAGGTGGGGGCATGTGATTAACTAGGGAAATTGTTCTCAAGTCCACTGGTTGGACCCATGAGAACTTGAGCTGGCATAAGGGCTGGATTTCTGACTTTATAGGCCTCTTTTGACCTCATTTCTGCTAAACTGATGATAACAAACTCAGTTCTTATCCCACCGAAGACACTTTCAAGGCCTGGCTTGAGTGAGGAGCTGCTGCACCACAACAGCAGCAAGTGAGGGAAAGGCCCACCTTCAGGAGTCTGCTAGCAGCAAAGCTGCTAGCTCTCTACAAGCAGACTCTCCATTGGCTCTTCCAGATGATAATAGAGCTCCCTCCCCTTGCCATGTACTTGAAAATGCTGCTGTTGGTCCTGTTTTGACAATCCAGAGTTACATTCCAGTAGGGCTCAGAAAGGCTTTCATTTCTCTTTTGCTTTTTGTGTAAGGGATCACTCAAGACTTCCAGTTTAGGGGCATGACCAGTGCTTCAATTCCCTCGTCCAGCCTTTGATCTCTGTGGTGTGACTGAGCATTTCCACCCTCACCACCACTGCCCTGGCTTCTTGGGTTTTTAAATGTTTGTATCACTGCCTTCATTCCCATCCTTGCCCCCACTCTCTTCTTCCCATTTTGCTCTCTATTGCTTTTCCAACCCACCCACTCTTACCAAAGACCCTTGCTTACCATTTCTAGCTGACTGGAGAAGGGCATAAGCTTGGGTGGGGTGGACGGGCCAAAGTCCACCCCAGCCTGGCCGCCTATGTCCCCACTAGACAGTGCAGTGTAATCTGGGTGGTGGGAGCCCCGGGCTTTCTGGCTGACCTTGATGTAGAAGAAGTCTTCACTCTTTCCCATTTTGGAGCTGGACTTGCCATGGCCTGAGTCCTGGGAGAAGCCAAATCTCAGAAGCCCATCTGAATATCGATTGAGTTTCTTGAGATGGGAGGACTTGCCCAGCTTGTACCGTGAAGCCCGGCAGTGCTTGCCATGGAAGCTGTGGCCAGAAATGAGGCTACTGACACTACCCATGCTGACTTGGGGCTAAAGACAGACAGGGCAGAGCAGGGATCTGGTGTGGCTGCAGCAGTAAGGGGGAGTCCTGGTACCAAGAAGAAGCTGCGGTCATAGCAGAAGCCTCACAGAACCTGGGAGAGCTGTAGACCTGTAAGGGGACAAAAGGTAGAAGTCAGCCTGAGATGAGCAAGCCACGGCACAGTCCTCAATGGTGACTTCATGAGGAACTGCTCTGATGGCCAGATCTGAGCAGTAGAGAAATGTATGCTTCTCCTGATGAAAACTCAGCCTTGACTCTGTTACTGGACTCTTTTGTTCACTCTTCCTTTGTCTACTAATTCAACAAACATCACTGAGACCCTCCTTTGGGATGGCCCTCCTCTAAGTCCTGGGATACAGTAGTGACTAACATGGCTATTGTCCCCACATTCATGGGGCTTGTGTTCAATGTAGTGTGGACAAGCCATCAACAAATCAATGTTTACCATCCTTAGGATATATGTGCTGGGAGCGGGGAAATAAAGCACAGTGAGCAGCATAGAATTCTGGGAGGTCATTATTTTATACAGGTGGCACAAGGGAGGCCTCTTTGTTGGGGTACTACTTGAAGAAACCTCAAGAAAATGAGGGAGCAGCCATGTGGAAATCTGGGGAAGAGAGATGCTCAGAAGCCTCAAGAGCAAAAGCTCTAAGTCCCTGTGGTAGCTTGTGCTTGGCATATGTAAGATCATCCAGGAGACCAGTCTGGCTGGAGGATAGTTAGCAATGCGGGCGGTGTACAATAGTCAGAAGTCAGAGAACTAGCAGGTTCCAGGAAACATAGAGTGTGGTTGGCCATAGGGCTTGGACTTTTACTCTGATTGAGATGAGGAGCCCCTGCGTGACTCTGAGAAGCTTATTACTTGATCTGACTTAGGCTGTGGAGGGTCAATCTGACTGCAGGTTGGAGACAGTGGGCTGCTGATTGGCCTGGATGGAAGTGGTGGGCCAATTACATTAGGTGAGTGACTAACATGGCTGAGCCAGGGTGGTAGCAGTGTATTACATTTTAGGTATAATTTTAAAGTTGAGCTGATAGGATTTGCTACTGGACTGGATGCCAGACATAAGAGAAAGAAAGGAGTCAAGAATGACTTCAATGCTTTGTTTTTTAATGTTTATTTATTTTTGAGAGACAGACAGAGAGGGAGTGCAAGCAGGAGAGGGACAGAGAGAGAGGGAGACACAGAATCCAAAGCAGGCTCCAGGTTCTGAGCTGTCAGCACATTGCCCGACACGGGGCTTGAAGTCACAAAATGTGAGATTATGATCTGAGCTGAAGTCAGACACTTAACCGACTGAACCACCCAGGTGCCTCCTTCAATGTTTTTATCCAAGCAACTAGAGACCATAAGTTGCCATTTATTGAGAAACAAAAGACTACAAAAAGAGCCAGTTTAGGATGAGATGGGGTGGAAAGTAGGAGTTTGGTTTAAGACATTAAGTTTGCAGCGTCAATTAGACATCCAAAGAGTGCTGTAGGGTAGGCAGAAGGATGGGTGAGGAGCTGTACATTTCCATGTAAAAGTTGTTTATTCTAGAAGCCAGCTATGTCACTAGATGACTTCACTACAGAAGTAAAGGCAGGAAGATAAGGGAAGTCTGAGGACTGGTTAATGAAGGTCAGGAAGGTGAGGAAGAATGAGAAAGAGAAACTGAGAAGGCTCTAACTGATAGAGGAGACATAAGAAAGAAACTGTTTCATAAAGATGGTGTCAAGTGCTGCCGATGATGACTGTATTGGTCAATGGATCTGGCCAGGTGGAGGTACTGACCTCGATGAGAGTAGTTTGGGTGAAGGAGTAAAAAAAAAAAAAAAAAAAAAAAAAAAAAAAGACTTTACCAGAGAGTGTTCAGGAGAGAAAAAGGAGGGAAATAATTGTACCCTCAAACATTGAGAAGTACCTTCAGTTTCGCAAAGTGATTCTGAAACACACTTAACATGTTTTTAAAAGTAATAGGAATGTACAATCTAGTAATCTCACTACTGAGTATCTACACCAAAAATACAAACACTAATTCAAAGGGATACATGTACCCCTATGTTTGTTGCAGTGTTATTTACAATAGCCAATCTATGGAAGCAGCCTAAGTGGGATGGATGGATAAAGAAGCTGTGATATACACACGCGCACGCACACATGCACACACACACTGGAATATTATTCAGCCATGTAAAAGAATGAAATTTTGCCATTTGCAATGACATGGATAGAGCTAAAGTATATAATGCTAAGTTAAATAAGTCAGAGAAAGAAACGTACTGTACGATTTCACTCATATGTGGAATTTAAGAAACAAAACATGAACAAAGGGAAAAAAAGAGAAAAAGAAAAACCACAACACAGACTTAACTATAGTGAACAAAGTGATGGTTACCAGAGGGGAGGTGGGTGGGGGGATGTGTGAAATAGGTGATGGGGATTAAGGAGTACACTTGTCAGTGATGAACACCAGGTGATATATGGAATTGCTGAATCACTATGTTGTACACCTAAAACTAATATAATACTGTATGTTAACTATACTGGAATTAAAATAAAAAACTTAAAAGTTAAAGGAATGCATTTTATAATCAATGCTTAACATAACAATAACCTTGCCAGTCACCACATTGAGGAATACACTGGGATGTCAACACCAGCATATTTGTAGATTTGGACAAATCTCTAAGCATAGGTCACATGATTTTCAAAGCTGGGAAAAACTGTGGTTGTCATGCATTGTGAAGGAGTATTTCTCAGTCAAAAGACAGATGATGGGAGGGAAACTATAAATTTAATAAAATGGGAAATGCAGAAGAAACTCTTTCTTCTTTCTTCTGCTCTAAATTACACTGTCAATCCTAAAGTTGTGAAAGAAGTCCCAGGTGGGTTATAGAGCACTGTACGTGCACAGTGAAAAAGAACAAGAAGACTCTTTAGACTCTGAATATGAAGGCTTGAACTCAAACTTGCATTGTTATCATGAATTATAAAATAGTTATGTTATGAATAAATGCATTCTATATTCCATTAGTAGAAACTAAACACAATAAAACATCATGGTGTAAGTGCAATGTATGTTTTCTTTGAAAAGCTTTTTATTAAATTGATGGCCTTTTAGAATCAAAGAAACACAATTATGTCTACTGATAGGATTGTTATGAGAAGTTTATAAGCACCAAAATAATCTAACAGGTCTGGTATGCCTACTGAATGCCCAGTACCTAATAGGCACTCCACAACTGGTACGTATTTTCATTGGTATCTATCATTGCTCTCTCCAGCATTCATCACCCCTATGTTATCCTCAATGCCTCACCTCATTTTCCAGAACTAGTGCTCTCAATTCCAAATGCAACTTTCCTGCATCCCAATCTCTAATGGTATTACTTAGGAATACAGAGTTCCCTGTTAATTTAACAGCTGACAAAGACAAGTTGTGTTTTTTGTCCCCCACATCATCTATCTTTTGCTTAGCTGGGACTTCAGATCCTAAGAAGTTGTCCAAATGTAGGAAAGCTATTTTTTTAATTTTATTTTTTCTTAATTTACGTCCAAATTAGCATATAGTGCAACAATGATTTCAGGAGTAGATTCCTTAATGCCCCTTATCCATTTAGCCCATCTCCCCCTCCCACAACCCTTCAAATAACCCTCTGATTATTCTCCATTTTTGCGTTTCTTATGTTTTGTTCCCCCCCCCGTTTTTTACATTATTTTTGCTTCCCTTCCCTTGTGTTCATCTTTTCTGTGTCTTAAAGTCCTCATATGAGTGAAGTCATATGATATTTGTCTTTCTCTGACTAATTTCGCTTAGCATAATACCCTCTAGTTCCATCCACGTAGCTGCAAATGGCAAGATTTCATTATTTTTGATTGCTGAGTAATACTCCATTGTGTGTGTGTGTGTGTGTGTGTGTGTGTGTGTGTGTGTATACACACACCACATCTTCTTTATCCATTCATCCATCGATGGACATTTGGGCTCTTTCCATACTTTGGCTATTGTTGATAGTGCTGCTATAAACATTGGGGTGCATATGTCCCTTTGAAACAGCACACCTGTATCCCTTGGATAAATACCTAGCAGTGCAATTGCTGTGTCGTAGGGTAGTTCTATTTTTAATTTTTTGAGGAACCTCCATACTGTTTTCCACAGTGAGGAAAGCTATTTTTCGCCCAAAGACTCTCCTGCACTCTGCACATTACACTACTTGGGTAATGGGTGACTTAGTTTTTACCTACCCAGTACATATTTATGAATATTTATATATACAAAGTTGTAGAGATACAACAGTTGGCTATGGCATCAGACAGATATGGATTTCAAAATTAACCTCTGTGAGGTTTCTTTGCTTATAAAATGGAAAAAAATAACTATTTCATAGGACCAATATGAGGATAAAGCAAACTAACAAGTGCAGTGCTTGGTACATGATCAGTGTTCTACAGATGTATGTGTGATCAACAGAAGTCCAAGATGAGGGTGTTGTCCTCAAGAAGTATATAACATAGTTGGAGTATAACTATAATATTGGGTAGACATATTGCATGAATCTATTTGTGGCTCTCTTGCTCCACTACCATCCCCTCTCAGGTGGACCCTCCTCCACATTTGTCTTTCCCCAGTCTGTTCTTCCTAAGCATCTGAAGTGTCACAGTATCATGCTCCCTGATGGAAACCCTTCAAAGATTCTAATTGTTCCTAGAATAAGGCACTGGGAAGAGCTTGGTTTTTGCCTGCTGCTCCAATCTTATCTCACCCCATTTCTTACTTGCTCACATCCACAAGTATAACCAGACTTGTCTCTCCTCTGTTGGTGAATACACCAAACCTTTTCCCACTCAGGAGCTTTCACATCTCCTGTTGCCTCTGCTGACAATTCTCTTTCCTTAGCTCTTCATGCAGATCTTTCTCATCCTTCAGTTCTCAATTCAGATATTACCCCTGCATGTGGCTTTCTATGGTTATGCTGGAAAAAAATCTATGTCCCCATTACTCTCTATTATTCCAGCCTGTTTATTTCCTTCATAACAATTGCTTAACTTGTAATAATCTTATTTTTTGTTTATTGTGTGCATCTCTACCAGAATGTAAGCTCTATGAAAGCAAAGACTTCAAATTTATAGCTCCTAGAACAAAAATGAGGAAGTGAGGCATTGGCTAAAAGAGGTTACATGATGTGGTCCTTGTCAATTAACTGGCCAGTGGCCAAACTGGGACTTTAACCTATACCCAAACTCCATGATCTCTTTGCTACAGCACAATGTTCATGGGGACTGTAGGTAAGGCTCAGAGATGGTAGGATGGCAAAGTAAGTTTCCAAGGATGGAGGAAAGCCTGGAGGAGAAATCAAGGTCCATGGCCTCTAGCTATAGCTTTGTTTCCCTTTGGCAGATGACAACAAGGTTTTAGGGACAGGTAAGCTCCCTGGTTCACCTGAGCAGCAGTATGGATCACCTCTGATGCACAAGCACTGTGCTAGGCTCTACAGGATCGAGAGGAAGAAGACTAGTGATGCCAGGGAGCAAAGGAGAAGAGTGGGTTTAGGATGGTGGTCTCTGGTCCTCTGAGTTTATTCCTGTCCTGTAGCTCCAGATCCCCTGTTATCCACTTCCTAGCTCTTGACACACAGAGGAGCTTTGAAGTTTGAGATTATCCCCAGATCCACTTGAAGCTAAACTAATTACCTTTAAGTGTCTAGGCTTGTTCTGTTTTCAACTTGGAGAGAGCATTACAGAAATGTGGATCAATCCTAGTTCCCAAACCCTAGTTCTTCCCATCTACCCAACCCTGCCAGACTTGCTACCTCTGCCCTCAGGAAGGACAAGACAAAAGGGCATATTTGTATTACTGGGAAACAAAACCCTCCTGGCCCAGAGTACTGTATGTACTTGCAGTGAAAATAAGCAATCACACTGACCATGGAGATTCAAGAAGGGGAAAGAAAGAGGGAAGAAGGACAGGAGAGGAAAAGTAAAGGATCCATAGAACCTCTCACTAAGCATGTTATAGACCTTCTCCTGCATGACCTCCTACTGACTTCAAGGTCCAGTGATGGCTTCTGCAGCATTTAATCTTTCAGAGATGAATGGTCATCTCTCCAACTATCTTTAAACCTTCCTGAAGTCAGAGATGGAGCTGAAGCTTCTTTGTATCCCCCTTGGTATTGAGCACAGTGCAAAGAACAAAGAAGGTGCTCGGTACATTTTTAATAAAATCAGCTCACAGGGAACATAGGGATTTATTGAGCGAGCTTCTGGAAGGGAAGATGAAGCATAGATAAGACATATGACTTACACTGAGGTCCCACAACAGGTAGATAGGAAGCCAAGTCTATGAAAAACTAGAATCCAAATCTGGTTTCAATCCAAATTTCCATTTCTTAGACTTTGAGTCAAATGACCACTCGGAGCATAGTAAATTTACCCTCTCTTTCACTTCCCAGTCCTATCCAAAGTTTTTGACCAAGACAAAGAAATATAAGGCAGTGTCTGTTTTTAAGAATCTGGTTGAGAAGCAAGACAAATACACCTAGATAAAGAGTCTAAAAATCAGCACTGGTTTAATTGAAAACACAGGAGACACTGGCAGTAGTTGGCTGAATTAGAGCCAGTGCTCTCTACCCCCAGCACACGAGTGTTTTTAAATTTTTTCTTTTGTATAGAAGTGAGATAAAGGTTCTCACCCTACATCTACCTGTTATAGATTGAATGTTTGTGCCCCCATAAAAATTGAATGTTGAAGTCATAACCCCCAATGTGACTGATGGTATTAAGAGGTAATTATTATAATATTAGTAGGCTCAGATGAGCTTGAGGATGAGACCCTCATAATGGGATTAGTGCCCTTACAAGAAGAGACCAGAAAGCTTGCACTGTTCATTGTCTCTCTCTCTCTCTCTCTCACACACACACACACACACACACTCTCAATCTCTCTCCCCCTTTCTTTCCCTTTCCCTTCCTTCCATGGGAAGATACAAGAAGAAGGTGGCCATCTGCAAGCCAGGAAGAGAGCTCTCCCCAGAGACCAAATCTGTCAGTGCGTTGATCCTGGACTTCGCACTCTCCAGAACTGTGAGAAATAAATGTCTGTTTTAAGCCCCCCAGTCTGTGGTATTTTGTTATAGTGGCCTGAGCTAGCCACCCCATGTTCCCCCCTCCCCACACACCAGACACCCTGACAGAAAACACTGCCTCGGCTATCAGGTTACCCTGTTTCTGGCATTGTCTTTATAGTTTTCCCTACTGCTTCTCCATCTTGATAGTGTTGATAGTCCCAAAGTACACAGACCTGTTCTTTGAGGAGAGTCCTATAATGGCAAGATGCTTGGTGGGAAGTCAGGGAAGTGTAGTTCTAATTCTAGTTCTACCTCACCCCAGCTCTGGCACACACAAAACATTCACTTTCTGTCCCTACCTGCTGTAACTTGTTTGCTCCTTTAAGCAAACTCCCCAAAGACAGGACCTGTGCCTGCACAGTTGTGGGTCCATAGGAATAACCATCAGGTACCATTCATTAGGCCCCCTACCTGGTGGTGTGTTCTACCTGCATTATCACATTAGGCCTCAACAAAGGTTCACAGACTGGTGGATCTGTTTTGTCATCCAGCATGAGATTTAATCTTCCAGCATCTCTATCTCCTTATGCGTTAGATCAACACAGCAGCTGATACCTACCTGACAGATCAGGTATTCACAGAATTAAATGAAATCACATATATGATAATGCTTGGCCCCAGTAAGAAGAATGGTACACATGGGATGAATTTAAACCAAGTGCTTGTGAAATTACAAGTCAATGTGGAAAGATGCTAGAACTAGATCCTCACATGTCTTGAAGTTAAAAGAGCAGGTTTTACTTAAAAATACAGAGAACAAACTGAGAGCTGCCAGAGCGGAGGGAGATGGGATGATGGGCAAAATGGATGAAGGGAAGAGGCAGATATAGGCTTCCAATTATGGAATGAATAAGGCATGATAATAAAAGGCACAGCATAAGGAATATAGTCAATGATACTGTGACAGCAGTGTATGGTGACAGAAGGTAGCTATACTTGTGGTGAGTATCAACTTGTCAAATCACTATATTGTACACCTGAAACTAATGTAACATGTGTGAACTACACTCAAAAAAAACCGAAAACCTAAAGTAGACCTTTAGGGAAAGTTTGCCACCCCTCACTCCCACCCCCATCTCCCTATGGCAGGCAGGGCTGGATTCATGGGGACTTGTAGCAGCTAGACCTGCTTTCTGACTACCAGAGGGCAGCTGGGGTTTGCAGAGATGTGAAAGCAGCCCCGTGGCAACTGCCAGCTGGGGATGAGGGTGGGGAAGGGGACCCTGGCTGCATCAGGCTGGTGGGTGGGTCCATAGCCAGCTCCCCAGCAGAGGTCTCTCTGGGGCTAAATGGGACACTTACCCAGAGTTAATTGACTCTCCTTTCAAGATGACTCTCCCTCCACCCTCTGTTCCTTCCTCTAGTATATTGTCTGATTCAGCTTTCCTTATCTAGAATTCCAATGTTTGTATTCCTGTCCTTAACCTCTCCTCCCATTTGCTGCTCTAGATGAGGGTCAGGGGCTGGGGTTGGGGCCAGGGTTGGGGCAGGTTAATCATCTCAGTTCAGTCTGCAAGCCTGCTGAAGTTTGGTTTGCTGATGCCTGGAGGGCTCCATGTGCAAAGCTCAGTACATATTTTCTGAGTGAATGGGTGAATGAAAAGGAAGAGAGAGTGGAGGAGAAAGAGGGTGGGGGAGTGTGGGCAGCATGAGGAGTGGCTGAGGTCTGGGGGGGAGCATGTTGATTGAGGGTTGGGAGCAGAAGCCTACGCAGTTCTCACTTAAGTGCACTTGGGTCTGTGGAAAGGCAGAAAGTGAAAGAGAAATCACTGGCAGGCTGAGTCATACCACCAGGGTGAACAATCGGAAGCAATGCTGCTTCCCACTGCTCAGGAGGAATCAAAAGCCATTCTGCCTGGCAGCCTTTTGTGTTCAGGTCGTCAATATTCAGCTGTGGCTGAGCCTTCCTCCATCCTGGTGGGCAGCTTGTGTCTTAGCAGTGATGATTGACATTTCTCCTCAGGAATATGATTACCCACTGATCCCAACTTGCCCTTCTCTCTTCCAAAAATAAAGCAACAGTTACACGCAAAGCTCATGCAAATTTAACCCCATTGCTTTTAGTGCAGCAGCTGCTCCCACGTGAGAAAGCAGAAGGCAAGCTTCATCCACATTCATGACTCAGGTGCTACTAGGCACAAGGGCCCATGTGAGCTAGGCAGCACCCGGTGAAGAGAGTCACTTCTCTTCCTGGTAAAGGGGGAAGCATCTAAAGAACAGTGGCTCAGATCTTAAATGAGAGATTGGGTGAGATATCTAGAGGAGGGCTTGGAAACTTCCTAGGCTCCTTTCCATCTCACCTGATCAGACATAAGGGGCTCAGGACCAGTTAGGACTTTGGAGGCCAGAATGCAGGGTACAGACAGCTCCCCTTCCTGCCAAATCCTTACCACCCTAGAGTGAACACTAAGTGGGGTACCTCCTGGAAGGGTGGGTTTGAAGATAGGTCTGTGTTTGAGTGACTGACTGATGGTCAGAACTGAGTTTCAGACAGTGACTGAAACGTGTTTTGTCTATTTGCCATCTCTGTGGCTGCCTAAAGTATTGTGAGGTCAAATTTAGGTTCAGTAGGGAAGAATTTGTAACAAATTAGCAATGCAGGCCATGGTTTAGGAAAGGGGTGTGGTGACACACCATTAGCTACATGACATCCCTGGTTCAGGTACCAAAGTTGGAGCCTGGTTAGCCTTTGGCAAATCAGACAACCTAGCATCTTGAATTGGATGGGAGATGTTCGAGGTTCCCACAGATTTCTAACTCTATGGAATGCCTTTGTGGCTCCACCTCACCAAAAATCCAACTCTTCTTTCATCTATCCCCAGCTCCATACTGTGGTTCTCTTCACTCTCCAGACCAACTTCCTTGGTCAGAGGGAAATACAACAGGTGACCTATCGCCATTTCATCCAAGGAGCCAGTGGGAGGGGAAGGGCCACCTGAACAGTAAAAGGGCTTTAAGACCCTTCAGTGGCATCACAGAGACAACTATCTAATTACTTATGCATGAAACCCATCCTAAGAGGGCAGGAGCCTCAGGGCAATCAGGATAAGAAACAAGTTGGTACAAGATCATAGGTAGAAAAACAGAAGGGAAAAGCTTTTGAAGCCCAGAGGTGCTGCTTCAATGTTCCACAGTAAGAGGCTACTGAGGCCCAAAGAGGTTGGGTGATTTTTCCTGGGCCACACAGCAAGGGAGGAGAACTGGGGCTAGAGACTTGGCCTCCTGGCTCCCTAGTTGGTGTTCTTTCCACTTAGGTCTTTGTTAAACAAGAGAGGAAAAAGGGCTGGAGTGTAATTATTCTATGTTGAGATATACTCTTTAAAATTGCTCAGATCAAAAAAGTCAAATCAAAAATGAAATCAAATCCGCATATCCCAGAAACCTGTGACTTCATGTGTCATCACCAGCCATAAACAGGGGCTGAGGCCAGGTGAAAAGCAGCATTGTTCCATAAAAAATCAAAGGATAAGTGGAGCATCTAAGTATGGTTGGTGTGAGGGTATGACAAGAAATAAGAGGAAGAAAGAGTAGAAAGAAGTAGGCAGAGTAGAAAGACTTTTCCACCTACAAGACCCTTGTGAGAGCACCATTTAGGGAGCAGAAGAGTAAGATCTTACAACAGAAAGCATTGACTCTTCCAGAAGGTGGGGATGCATGAGACAAGGATGGAGCATGGATAAAGTGAAGGAAGAATGTGAGTGTTTGTCCTAAAAAACCTCTCCTTCCCTCCTCACCTTTCCCCCTCATCCCCACCACTTACTGGCTTTTATACCCAATGACTATATCCAGTATATAAAAGTATGTATTAGGGGACAGGGAAGATACCTGGAAGGTTTTGGTACTCAGAAAGGGATTAGAATTGGGGAAGCCCTGGCAGAGGGCCAAGCTCAGATTCCTGACCTCTGGATGCTAGAAATGACCTAGAGTGGCTTGAAGAGTTCAACCTGGTCCTTTAGGGAATGTGGCTTTTGGGATTTGGAGTTGTCCGTGTAAATCTGAGTGTGTTTGTGAGTGTTCAATGGCATGGTCTGTCTCTTGGGATCTGTGTGCACAACATGGGAATCCTGTGACCATTCCTGATGAGTCTCCACATGTCCTGAGTTAATCTTCTCTTAGTACCACTGGATGTGTCTGGCTGGGGAATTTTGACTTCTGTGTCACCTCTGCCCTGATTTCTCAACTTCCTTCCTTCCTTTCCCAGGGAGTGTTCCTGTCAGTGAACTTGAAGCCTCACACCTTGCATAGGAGCCTCTGGTGAACATAAGGCAATCCCCCTGCCTTCCTGGAACCTGCCCCCACTGGTCCTGAAAGTGAGATAATTAACCTCTCTCCAAAGTCTAGATACCCTGAAGGATGGCCCATGGATGCCCCTAAATTCCTCATTACTGTCCCACCACCTCTGTGACACCTTCTGGTAAGGGTTACACATAAAGAGACTCTGAAGTGCTACCCAAATATGTTGGGACTTGAGGGTTACTACAGCTTTGGTCCTGTCCCTCCTTGCCCATCATGGTCCAGTGATGCTAAATGGCTCATGGTTTCCCAACTTGCCATCCTTGCCACTCAGTGCTTTTCACACACTCTTCCCTCTGTCAGGGATGACCTCCCTGACTTTGAATCACAGGGAAAGGTAGACAAGCACCTCTGCCTCCCACTGCCTTCCTTGGCTGTGTAATAAGGAAGGAATGCCAGTCCTATGCCATGCTAGGAAATCAAACCCAAGACACAAATATCCATTACCTACACTTTAGGGGAGGGAGAGGGTTGGGCATACCACAGTTATACTGGGGGGCTTGGAGAAGGAGCTGAGATCTGGGCAGGAGGAGGGGACTTCCAGCTAGGGGCTCTTATACAACCCTAGGTGACATCTCCTATGCTGTGTCCCTTAAATATTTTGAGCTGCAATAGCATACTTGGTGTCCTCAGTGCCTCTGGGGACAATAACCATATCTACTTCATCCCATATCTCTGAGGAGTAAATTAGCAATGCAAGTAGAGCACTTAGACTCAACACCCAACTTATTGTAAGCTCTCAATAACTGTCAGCTATCATCATATGATATTTCAAACACTATTTATCTTTCAAGGCCCACTTCAAGTGTTGCCTCCTCTGTGGACCTTCCCACATAAAGTGGAGGCATGTCAATCTCTAGATCCTCTTTGGCAATGGTTTTCAAAGGGTGACCCCCATACCACCAAAAACAGCTCCACCAGCAACCTTGTTAGAAATGCATGTCCTCAGGCCACCCAGAGCCTGGGGCCATACAATCTGTGTTTTAACAGACTTCCAGAAGAAACAAAAGTTTGACAACCACTGTTGTGGAATTTTCTTTGTATTATATCATTGTACTAATCATAGCCTGACATAAATTTTCACTGTAAGTTCCTTGAGGGTAGGGACCTTTTATATTCTGAGGAAATTCTGGGGAAGTCCTTGTGAATTTGACTTAGGTTAGCACTTTAATTAGATTTAATCTGAGTAATTTGTAACTTCCCATTCCTCCCTGACCCTGTCTCTTGATTCCTTCAACCTTCTCATCCACCCAAGGTCCTGAGGAAAATCTTACCTGCCTTCAATGAAAGAAGACCACCTTCCATGCATCATTCCTGCATCCTTTCTTTCCTCCCTCCCCTACTTCCATCTTCCCAAGTATCCACTTTGGGCTCATGAAATTGACAGTGAATGTAGAGTAATGGTAGAAGGTACTTCTGGGGCATCAGAAAGCTCCAGATGTTGAAAAAGTTTGGATTAGGGATATGAAATATTGTCCCTGACCCAGTAACATTGCAAATACTTTAAAAACCTAGGAGCTTCTCAGGTGGAGCTGATCTCTCAAAATGCAAAACCAGGGCAAAGAAGTCTGGCCCAAACCCCCTTGTACACAGAGTCCTTCAAGGATACCCCTGGGTAGCCTGCTTACACTGTGACCCACTGCATTATAGCAAAGTGGAAGAGAGTAGAGAGTATGAGAATTCCCTTTAGTACCTTCTCCATCCTGCTGTACTGGCTATGGGGCTCTCTCTGCCTTGTGGGTAGTATAACTAGAAGATGCACTGATTGTGGCCAATGAGATACATATGTTGCATAAATATATTATTTAGCCAACTTGCCAAGCAAGACTTGGTTCTCTCTGTTTCCAACTAAAGTCAGTGACTTGCAAACACAAGTTTTCTCAGGGAACACAGAAACTGTGAACACATTACAGGTTATAGCAGGGAGATCATATAATTTGGACACTTTTAAGAGTGAAGGAAGACACTAGTATAAATTACATCAGAACAGCACACATAAACTGAGGCATATGGTCACCTTATGTATCAGCCATTATTTCTCCCCATGAGGGCCAGGCCATGAATGAGGATGTCAAAAAAAGAGTTTTGACATCTCTTGGCCCCCATCCCCTCCCCTCAGCCATTAAGTGTTCTGTTGACTATAAGAAACAAGGAACAGGAAGCAACTAGGAAGTAGTAAGTCCTGCTAAATGGACCACTTATCAGGTGCTTTATCTATAGTGATACGTAGAGTGCTATGAGACCTTATACTTCAATCATCTTTGCATTGGGTTCTTATCTCATCTGTGCTGACCATACCCTGGACAGGTATTGGTAAGCAGAGTTCCAGGTGTTACAGGTAGAAAAACTGATTGTAGACCCAGGACTTGGGTTCAAAGGCCAGAACTCATCTATTGCCTCACACAGCCTAGTCATGGGGCAAGCAAGGTGAAAACAGGATTGAAATGCCACAGCTATGCGTCACCTCCCAGTACATGTACCAGTGGTCACTTTGACAGAAAGAGATATCTGTAATTGTTGGGGAGAGCTTTTGGGAGTATCTGTGCCTTTGTCTGACATTCACAAGTATTTGGTGAGCATTTACTATGTGTAGTCACTATCAGGGCTCTATAGACATGGCAGTGAACAGAATGGAGTCAGCCCCTATAGACATGTAATAACAGATCTAGCTTGCATTCAACATCCTGTCCAATCTAACCTCAACCTGCCTTCTAACTTTACATCCCACTATCTCAAGCTTTGCCAGTGAAACACCCTTCCCAACTAGTCCCAGAACTTAGGGTCATAGACACTCAGGGTTGCATCTGACATTCAGAATGGCCTCGTTGCTAGCATCCCTGATTGTGCCCAGAGTCCTGTCTAGTCCTTCCCCTTCTCCATGCCTTTGCTTGTGCTACACCCTCTCATCTGAGGCACAGTGCCTCCCCCTCTGCTGGATCCAGCCCTCCCTGCCTTTTTCTGCTCAGCACTGTGTATTGCTAAATAGTGCTTTTGTCACCCAAATGGATACTAAACTCTTTCTGAGTCCAAATGCTTACATCCACACCAAAGAATCAAGATCTTCTAGCAATTTTGGGCTTTTACTGCTACGTTTTGTATTTCTCAAGTCACATCTATTAAAACCTCTCCACTCTGTAAGCTCTGTACCACCTCTGCATCTTACTCCCTGCAGATAACTTCATCTCTATAGTACAGAGATAAGTAGAAGCACTGAGATCAAACTCTCAATTCCCTGAACTCATGAACTTACCTAGAGTTGAAGTGATTCCTGCCTACTTTGTACCTGTCAAAATGGAATGTCTTCATATCAGGCTAATTCTTCTAGCTATGGCATGGTTCCATCAGCTCCAACTTTCTCAGGGTTCTGGCACTAAGAATTATGTTCTATTCCTCTATTTCTACAAGTCCTGACTTTCTATTTTTTCTGTAATTTTTTAAAAAGTTTACCTATTTATTTGAGAGAGACAGAGACAGCATGAATGGGGGAGGGGAAGACAGAGAGAGAGAGGGGAAGAGAGAGAATCCCAAGCAAACTTCATGTTGTCATTGCAGAGCCCTACATAGGGCTCAAACGACTGAAACCATGAGATCATGACCTGAGCTGAAACCAAGAGTCAGATGCTTAACTGACTGAGCCACTCAGGTGCCCCATGGCTTTCCATTATTCTCTCACATGACCATTTAAACATGCATATGTCTGCCAAATGAAAAGCAACACACCAGCTCCTGAACTCCATTCCCCCCCACACACCTAGAAATCACTGCCTTTTCCTCCTGCTCACAGACAAGCTTCTTGAAAGAGAAGGTCCTACTTACTATTGCCACTTGCTCATTTCCCACTTATCCTCTGTCTACAGAAGCCTGGTTTTCTGTCTCTGATAATCCAGTAGAAATGTTCTCCAGGGATATTAATAAATCCAACTGACACTTTTTAACAGTTACAAACTTGACCTCTCAGTCACTCCATATTTGTTTGTTCTTTTTTTCTTACTCTATTCTTTTTGAGACACTCTTTCCTTGGCTGATATGATACTATGATCTCTTGGCTTTCCTCCTATCCCCTTCGCCTCTCCCTCTGTCACTTTTCCCTCTTTTGACCTGAAAAGGTGGTGTTATTTGGGGTTCCATCTTGGACCCTCTCCTCTGGTCCTGGTTGGCTCATACTTTCCCATGGCTGTAGCCGCATCCACATGGTGATGACTGGATCTGTGTCCATAGCCAAACTTCTCTCCTGAGCTCCTGACCTGAACATTCAACTACCTGCTGGCCATCTTTACTGGGATAGGCCACCACATCTCAAACTCAACATATCTGAAATGGAATTCACCATTCTCTCTTCCTTGCCATTACCCACCTTCCCCCAGCATGTCTCCCCTTCTAGGTTCTTAGTCTTGGAGAATGGTACAACTGTGACCAAGCCAGAAATCTGATTCCAAGAAACCTGACCAAGCTCAGAACCCTTTCCCTCTTCTCACCCTGATAACTGACCAGTCTCTAAGATGTGTTATTACTGGTTTTCCTAAAAACCAGCATTTCCCTCTGACTCCACTTCCAATGTCTTATGATCTACGTTTCTATCATACTTCCTTTGGGATATCAATAGGTCTGTTATTTGCTCTTTCCCATCCTCTCCCAAAGCTTCTCTGTTGTCCAAAAAATAAAATCCAAATTTCCTAACGTGGCAGAGAAGGCCTTCATGATTAGAACTATTCATCTTTGTATCTCCATATTATATGGCGTCAATCCCTTCCCTCACTTACCCTTCCCTACACCCATTTTGACTAACTTGAGTTCTATAAATATGTAGTATTCTTCCACTGACCCACTTCCCAGGTTTTCCCATGCTGTTCTCTAGGCCTAAATTCCTGAGACTTTGCTGAAACAGGGCTTCTACTAGAAGGCCTTCCTATGCCTTCAACACACCCTCTGTTTAGTCTTTTAACAGTGTTAATCACACTGCAGTGCAGGTCCTTTGTAGTCATACACCTTTCTCAACAGATTATAAGACTTTTATACACTGTTCTCCCATCCCAGAGCTCAATAAATGTTTGTTGATAGACAGCATGTGTTTAAAAATCATATTCTAGAAAAATAAATAAAAAATAAAAATAAAAATCATATTCTATATTTTGGTACATGGGTTCCACGAGCTACCCTTTCCTAGCTAGAACACCACAAAACACTACATAGTGGACATTTATAAACTTTTTCATCCCTAACCCCCATGTCCAGGGGTCTTTTTGGAACATACTAGGTAGCCTGGAATGTATCTGTGACATTTCCCCCACTGTGCTTTAAAGAAGGCTTCTCTGTGTGGCACTTGTACCTCAGTAGCCCCCTAGTCTGGTCCAGAGCTTTGGATGGTTGGCATTTGTAGGCTTGTGTGTTAGACCTTCCTCACATGGTAAGAGTACAGTTGAATGACCTAACCTGCTTGGACCAAGATTATGCATTAGATTCAACATCTTTAATGATGCTGTATTTTTCTAAGTCATCTGTACTCTGAGCTCCATTCTATAAAGAGAATTCTGTGAGGAGACACATTTTGCTGATTTGCCTGGGACTGTGGAAATTCCTGGGAGAATAGACTTCAGTATTAGAATGGGGAAAGTCCCAGTAAAACCCAGATGAGTTGATGGCCTTATCTAGGAAATTGGGATTAGCACAAAGAAGACTGAAATTAGTCCTGAGTGACACCTTGATCTGGCCCTTGGCTTCTCATTGGGTGGTTCCCTAGGCTGATGCTATAGAAAACAAAGAATGGCTACCTGTGTGTGTCTCAAATGGTTTACCATTCAGGGGTGTGATCTTGGGCTTGTGGAAGGAAGTGTCTGTAGGACCACAGTGGAGAGCAAAGAAGAAAATGTATGGAGGGAATGGTGAGTTAATTTGCAGGTGGGAAGAAACAGAAGAATTGAGCATATCTGTTAGCTCCCAGTCCACTCCTCCTCAATTCCCTGCTTTCCCGCGGACCCCAGAGTGAAGTGAGCAGGGAGTGGGGTAAAAGCCTGAGCAAGAGGAGGAGGTCTAAAAGGATCTGGGAAGGGAGAGATCCCAAGGGGGGGAGGGAAGCCTGGGGGGAGGAGAAGAGAATGAAGGAGAGAGTAAGAGGGGAGAAGGAAAGTGGATAACAGCAGGAGGGGAAAGGGCCTTCATTGTGATGTAAATGCATTGATTGGGAAGGGAGTAGGAGCTGAGTGAAGAAGGGGGAGGGTACTGTGCTGAAACAGCCATGGAGATGAAGGCAAAGAATATATCATAGCTGTTGGTTATGGAGATCTGATTTCTTTTGTGCAAGTGTCACATGGCAAGTGAGCTGTTATTAAATGAGAGAAGTCAGGGCTTAGTAGCAAGGAGGTATGTGGTTGAATGCATCTTAGCATGATAGAAGAAATCATGGGACTGGACCACGTTTTAATAGAAAGAACAGTATTTAAAGCCACTAGCCACTTATCCCTAACCCCATTACTACTACCACCAAAAAAAAAAAAAAAAATGTGTAAATTGCCTGTAAGTTATCAAGAAGTAATATAATCCTGGAATAGATTTGTTTTGTTTTACACATTTTAATATACAATGCCTTGAAGAGGGAACTAAGGACTGTTAAAAGTGTGCCCAGGATAGGATATCACAATTGAAGGTAAGTATATAAAGCTGGTATTAATTTTAACAGAATAACACAAAATGACTTAAGAATGGAGTTTTAACTGGGGACATTCATTCTGAAGGTTTTACTTCAGGAGGATCTTCCCTTAGAGAGTTGAAGGGAGGGAGAGTGGCAGAAAACTTCTGCAACCCCAGGTGGTAAAACTATCCTAAAAGCACCCTTTTCTATGTTTCTACCCATCACAAAGGCAAGAATCTTGTGCAAGATCCAAAACAACAGGATTTGTCAGTATCTTGGAAATTTCTCAGGGGGGTTATCCTTGTCTACTGCCGATTCTGGCTTGGTGCAAAGTTGGGGAATTCTGGGACTGGAGGGAAGCTGGCAATAGGAGAATGTGTGTGAAAGCCCCTCCATGCAACCAGGAGTGTCCTGGGGTGCATTGGGAAAGATCTGTGGAAATAACGCTATCAACTATGAGTTCCTCGGAATGTCTCACTCACCACTGTATCATTTAGCACAATGCCTGGTACACAGTTGGAGCTGAATAAATGCTCACTGAATGAACTTCCTAGCTTAGATTTCTTCCAGTGCAAACAGATCTTCCACACTGAAGCAACTGGAAGTTACCTTGCTAAAACACAGACCTGATCAGTTCATGTTAAAGTCCTTTTCACCTTCTCCCCTTTGGAGAATTGTCTTAATTTCCTTCCTCAGAGACCTGCACTCTCATTCATGACTTTAATGACCTGAGTCCCAGTCTCCCTTTCCAGTCCTGTTCCCCACTTCA
Source organism: Lynx canadensis (assembly GCF_007474595.2). Lineage (NCBI taxonomy): Eukaryota > Metazoa > Chordata > Mammalia > Carnivora > Felidae > Lynx > Lynx canadensis. Next base: position 37,266,799 of record NC_044306.2, on the reverse strand, counting down.
CCCTCCACTTGTTCTTCACCATTTCCTCTAATACCACTCAGTACATAATACCCTCAGAGCTTTGCTTGCTCAGCTGTTTGCTCAATTTAGAATTTCTTTCACAACTTGTCCCTATGACCCAAGCCTGTGATAACCTACTCTTCAAGGTCCCACTCAAATATCACTTCCTCCATGAAGCCTTCCTGTCCTTCTTGCTTCTTTGCCTGTGGTTTCACAAGAGAGGGCCTGAAGCTATGGCAGCACTGATCTCATGTAACTTCTCAAGTTGCTAGTTATTTACCTATCACCCCAGTAGGCTCTGGAGTTCTTGAAGACTCACACTTTGATTTGTTTTCACATATTCAGCTCAATGACTGTTAAATGAAGGAGGGAAGTAAGACACAGAGGCTCAAAGAGGTTGGAAGAAGGAATGTTAGGGGTATGGTGTTAGGAAAATATAAAATGACAGATACCTAGCCATTTGCCTCAGAAATTTCTGCAATCAGCATTGAGTTTCCTTTCCCCCAGCTAGCTTCCAGTAGAAGTAGAATTGCTACTGACCACAGGAGGAGAGCAGGGGGCCCTTTGGCCAAGGAAAATGTTCTCATTCCCTTAGGCAAACCCCACCCCACCAAATGTCATCAGGGTAGAGATGAGGTGGAAGTCCCCTACTTTTCTCAGTCCTCTCTAGAATTTCTAGGAGTTGGCCCTGATCTTCTCAGACATCCCACACTAAGGGTGTGCCCTTCCTCCTGCTTTAATATGCCCAGTAATAGTGCTAATTGAAGGAACTTCAGCTCCTTCTGCAGCCTTGTTTTGTCAGGTGTAAAAGTCCTCTCTAAATTTCTGGATGTGGATACCGTTCTTGCTGGCACCCTTCCTTTGGAGTTCAACTGTCACTCAGGCCTCATGAAAGGCCTCTTACAACTCACTCATTCATTGTACTTCATTGTCCCGTCCATTCATTAACATTCACTGGGATAATTCCTCTCACTGCCACATGCATAGAGGCACGTGCACATGTGTTCAGACCTCACTTCTCATTAGCAGTGAGTACACTTGTAATAAGAAGCAGTACTGCCTGAATGGGGGACCGCCCTCCCCCTCTAATAGCTGGGGAGTCTACTGCACTAATGTTATTTCAAGAAGTAGCAGGAAAATTGGTGGCCTCTGCAGAACAGGCAGGGAGGAAAGGGTGGGGGTGTTCCTGGCAGCTCTCTTCTCTAAAACACCATCAGCTACATCACTCCAGACAGATACTGCTCCTCATCCCCTTCCCCTAACCCCATTCCTCCCAGAGCCAGCTAGTTCTAGAGATCCAGTCTCTGCCTTCCTCTTGGACATTAACCTGGCATTCAAGGTTCTGCAGAAGACGGCTCTCAAGTACCTTCCACCAGTCTTATCTGCTATATCCTCCTTGAATTGAATTCTACTCCCACAAGCAGGTCTGCTCCTATGATCTTTAGCTCATGCTTTGCTTATATATTTTCCCTAACCACTGCTTAGGGGCCAGGTAGTTGCAATGCTTGGAGAACTGTTATTCTACCTCAGCAATTCAGCAAAAGTGGTGCCTTTTCAACATTTTTTAATCTTTATTTATTTTTGAAAGAGAAAGAGACAGAGTGCAAGCAGGGGAGGTACAGAGAGAGGGAGACACAGAATCCAAAGCAGGCTCCAGGCTCCCAGCTGTCAGCACAGAGCCTAACACAGGGCTTGAACTCATGAAACCATGAGATCATGACCCGAGCCGAAGCTGGATGCTCAACCGACTGAGCCACCCAGGCACCCCAACATTTTTTAAACTAATGGTTAACAAGATGGTTGTTAGGACCATGAAGAAAGTCATTAGAGGAAGCACACCAAAAGTAAAACCGTGAAGTAAGACATACAAGAGAAAAGAGGCAGTGGAATGGTGGTGCTTTCATTACGGTCTATCACCTACCCACCAAAATATAGTCCCTGCTCTTCCCAGCCTGACCCAAGAAGCAGGCTCATTTCTCCCTGATGTTAGGATCCCAAATCTCCTCTTAGTACTGAAATACCACTACCAGGCCTTCCAGAACCTAATCTAGCCCTGCCTTTCCATGAGGGAGATATTCCCTGTTCCCCACCAGGACCCACTATCCTTCTGATGTCCGTGGGCTTCTTGGCAATACCGTCAACTAGCACTCAAAAGTCCTCTGCATGTGCACATACCATACCTACTTAGATGAGATCCAAAATTTCTAGAGGGAATCCAGCAGAGGCTCTGCAATCCCCCAGAGCACCCCAAGGGAAAGGTCTGCAACTTAGCAGCTGCTTCCTGAGCTTACTGGGCTTCTGGTTAGGCAGATGCAAATTGCTTGCCTAATAAGAGACAGTGACATTTGTTCTCTCTCAGGAAAGATAGGACCTGGTAGGCAGTTGCTTTTCAAAGGGGGCATTTTGTAACTAAAAGAACACAGGCTTTCAAGTCAGATAGATGTGGACTGCAACGGAGCTCTAACACTAACTAGCTATAAGAGCCTTGGGGAAGCTACTTCACTATTCTGAACCCCAATTTTCTTTTTGCATTTGTCCATTGCAGTTGGGCTTCTCAGCCTTGGTGTTACTTACAAATTGGACTAGATAATTCTTTACTGTAAGAGACTTTCTCATCTCTCTCTCTCTCTCTCTCTCTCTCTCTCTCTCTCTCTCTGTATATATCAGATGCCAATTATACCCACTCTCTGCCCCCCTCCCCTGCCCAGTTGTGACAATTAAAAATGTCATAGATATTGCTGAATGTTCCCTGGGGAGCAAAATCATTCCCAGTTGAGTGATCAAAAACCATTAATATTTACACCTTGGGATTGTTCTAAAGATTAGATAATGTGATAGCATATGTAAAGCATCTGCCACAGCATCTAGCATATAATAAGGAATCAATAAATATTAGTCCCATCAGGTATTTTAAGTAGAATTAGGCAGTTTTCCTTCTATCTTCACCCACCATGGAATGTCCCTGGAGCCTCAAAGTGCTGAGTGCTAGTTAGGTAGAGTGGGGTGGCTTTAGAAAGGAAGCTCAGTAGAAGGTGTCTAAGTCCAGTGATCTCTCCAGCGTGTTCAATGGCCTCAGACATTTTATGGACATTCAGGTGTGTCTTAGAAGTGTCTCCAGGGAAAAGGGTGATGTAGGCCCAGAGGAACATGGGTTCAGTAGTTTCTCTGGAGAGGCTTTTTTGTAAGCAGGCTGCCCATTTGTGCTTCAATGTGCTCCTCTCCCTTGGTTGTTCTGGGAGATACATGGCCCATTTCAGATGCAGGACTATGGCTTATGTAGAGAAGCTGTTTGTACCAGCAAGGAGAGAATGTGGAAGATACTGGTGAGACACTAGCCTGGCTGGAGCACAGGAAGGAAGGACTCAGAGGAAGCTGGCTATAACTGTAGACCCCAGAGGGTAGCCTTCCTGCCCACCCTGCCCTCAGTGCATCTGGCCTTTGCAGCTGCCATATTCTGCCTGCTCAGCTCTTGGAATCTCTATTAGGGTGGGAAGACAGAGTAAGGAGAAAAGTCTCCAGAAGTAGTATTTCATTCAGGCCTAGGATACTTGGAAATCTTCCAAGTCTACAACCAGCTTCTAGCTTCTATGAGAAGTAAAATTGACCCAATATATATAGGAAATTTCAGAGTTGTCTGAGTTATAGACACCCCAACTCAATTTTTTAAAATATTTATTTATTTAGAGAGTGGGGAGGGGCAGAAAGGGAAGGAGAGAGAGAATCCCAAGCAGGCTCCACATTGTCAGTGCAGAACCTGACACAGGGCTTGATCCTAAGAACTGATATCATGACCTGATCCGAAATTAAGAGCCAGATGCTCAACTGACTGAGTCACCCAGCACCCCAGCAACTCATGTTTTTTTTAATAGCGGAGTAGAAAGGGCAATGGACTAGGGCCTTAAATTGCTCCTCTGGGCCACTGATTGATTGTGTGGTCTTGAATGAGTCATTCTCTCTGGAGCTCCCCTTCATCATCTGCTCTTGGGCAGCACTGCAACTGTTCTTTCCAAGGAAGACTTTGAGAGGCTCTGGTGAGATCAGCAACCAAACATGCTTTGAGAAGAAAGAATTATTGGTGCATGCCCACCACCAAGTTCAGTCTCATGCTGAGAACAGGCCATATCAGAGCCATCTGAAAGGTAGTCACTGGCTGAAAGGACTGAGCTCCCAGTATGAGAACAGACCAAGGTGGGCCACCTCTGGGGGGCCAGAGTGGAGCTGATCTACAAAAGTTACCAAGGTCAGTGTATAACAGGAGCTGGGAGAGAGGGTCTAGCAGGACAGGTGAAGAAGAAAGAGTCCATTGTTTTTATTTGGTTGTAGTTTTAATCATGAGATTAGCCAAGAAAGGTAAACACATGTCAAGTTTCACTCTTTTTTAAATGGGGAGTTGAGATCTAAAAGCCCCAAAGGAAATTCCTCACTTATATGTGTTACTCATGGGGAGCTGTGATCTGACCCATGGGTACCTGGCCCACTGTGGTTCCTTCCTCTGCATTTGCTCTCCCTTCCCTCCCTGAGGGCCTACATCATCTCATATCTAACATGTGGTGTAACCTTCAAGAAGGCCTGCCTCCTCTCTTCCCACTAACCCTTTCTGCACAAAGGTCTTCTAAATACAGAGTTCAACACTTGCCACACTAATCTTTCTGATAACCTTTTCCTGCTCCCATGGCCTACCTCATCAAGACCAATGCTACCATCTGACAGTGTTGGGAAACCTTCCCATTAAGTAATATAGTCAAAAGGCTTGTGTTTGAAACCTATCTAACCAGCACTTCCTCAGAGAAACAACATGGCCAAGCACCTTAACTCTCTGAGCCCCTTTCCTTATCTCTGAAAATGGTATAAAAATCTCACATGTGGTGATTTCATAGGTGTACAGTGAGAATCAATGACACAGTGCATGTGAAAGGGCTTTACAAACTATAAAGTGCAGCACCAATATTAGAATCCATTCAGATCTCTTGAATTTCTCTCAAAGTTCATTCAAGATTGTTTTCTTATTCTCCTATTATTTCTATTTATAGGGATTTTCACTCCCTTAACTAGCCAGACAAATCCTTCCCTCCAGAGCTCAATGACCTTCCTATTGTGGTATTTTCCTTCACTAAGGATACCCTTAGTACTGAGTCCCTGACCGGTCTCGGTTCTTCTGCATGCAGGTCAGAGTTAGTGAGCCCCCACCAAGCAATGTGCTTAGGGTTCACCCATTGTCTCATTTAATCCTTGCAATAAATGTAGCAAAGTATCTGGATACAATGTCAGTATACAAAAATCAATTGCACTTGTATATACTAGCAACAAATAAACAGCAAAAGAAATTTTAAAAACTACCATTTAAAAAATGTACATTTCAAAAATAACTGAAGTAATACATGGTCTCTGCATTGAAAACCATATTGTTTAAATTATTTAAAATGTTACTTAAACTATTTTATTAAATTATATAATTATATATATTAAATTGTTATTTAAATTATTTGAAGTAATTTGTGATAAATGTGATAAAGAAAATCTAAACAAATGTAGACATAGGTCAGGTTCATGGATTAGAAGACTCAATATTCTAAAGATTTGAATTGTCTCCAAATCAATCTACAGAATCAATATAATACCAATGAAAATTCCAGCAGCTTATATGTTGAAATGCAAATGCTATATGATCCTATTAATAAGATGTTGGTAAAGAGGGTAAAGTTATGGTGTCAGGATGAGGGACAGAAGGACAAAGGGTATGAGGGCCAGAGGAGTTTCAGGGGTACTTTTAACACTCTTACCTTTTGCCTTGGGTTCTATTTATGTAAAATTTGTTTGAAAATCCGTCAGTTTGTTCATCCATGATTTGTGCATATTTCTGTATGTATATCATATACTTCAGTACAATTTTCACTTTAAAAAATTCTTACATTGACCCCAGGAGGTGGTTCTACATCCCAATTTGCCAATGACTATACAAGGCACAGAGGGAACAAGGAACTGGGGCTTTGTCTCTTCACAAGCAGGGACCCTGAATCCTACTTGCCTCATGCTCCCTTTGCTGCCTGCACAGGGCTAGACATGGCAGCCCAATAGATGCTCAGTGTTATGGGCTGAAAGCTTCTGTCCCCTCAGATTCATATGTTGAAGCCCTAACCCCCAATGTGATGGTTTTTGGAGGTGGGGCCTGTGGAGGCAATTAGGTTTAGATGAGGTCATGAGGATAGGGCCTGCATGATGGGATTAGTGTTTTTTAAAAGGAAGAGACCAGAACCTTATTTCTCCACCACATGAAGGCACAGCAAGAAGGTAGCTGTCTGCAAGCCAAGAAGTGGCCTCTCACCAGATACTAAATCTGCCAGCAACTTGATCTTAGATTACCCAGCCCTCTCAACTGTGAGAAATTAACATTTATTGTTCAAGCTACCTGTTTTATGGTATTTTGTTATAGCAGGTCAAACAAAGACATTCAGTAGGAAGAAGAAGGCCAGAAGCTAAATCTATAAACTTTCCAACCTACACTTTCCCTCCTTCCTTACCTTCTACTCTTTTCCTTCCTGGCTCTAAAGAGTGTTCCTGAGCTTGCCTGTTCTTGACTCTGCCCCCTACTTGGCAGAGTGGTGTTACCTTTAGGATGGGGCTGGCAGGGTGGTTTCAGCAAAGTGGCTTCAGCAGTGCTCCCAGAATGCAGTGCAGAGTTGGAGCAGAAGACCTGCTCCTCTCCCTCAGGCCTCTAGAGCCAGGCTATCACCAGCAGGGTGAAGTTTCCTCCACTCACTTACTCCTGGAAAGACCCTCATGGGTGACGGGGGAGCCAGACTGGTGTGCCTCAGCTCCCACCTCTCTCTGTCCCCAGGACTTGGTCTTGACTCCTCTACTTCCATTTCAGCCTCCAAGCTCTTTCCTCCTTTCTACACTTGATCTTAGCCGAAAGGCCAAGAAGCGATCTTTCCTCCTTTCTAAAGAGAGAAACTGTCCCTGTTGGCAGAGCCCTGTGCAGAGTTCCCTCCCCAACAGAGCTGAGGTATTCTTCAGTTTCCACCTCATTGAAGAATCAGAAACTGGATGCTGTCAGGAGTCTCCACTGAAAAGGCTGATGCCAGCCTCCCATGGCTCAAGAAGAAGGTGGCCACTGCCCTGGCAAGGCTGTGGGGAGATAGTTTACCAACATTACCATTGCCTCTGGCCAGAGGTAGGTGCCCAAGTTGAAATAGCAGAGTCCAGATCCCTTAGATGTCAATCTGGAGGACATAGTTCCTCTTAACCTCCCATTTGTTAGGTTTGGATGAAGGACTATACATACATGATCTGGAGTAATCTGTACCCCAGATGCAGAAAATGAGGTCTCAGGTTTTATATCTAGCAAGGGGCAATGCCTGGCTTTGAACCCAGACTGCCATCAACAGAGCTCTAGCCACACACACCATCTGTTTACCCCTAGTGGTATTGATGCTCTGTAGACCTTACTACCAGCCAGTGTTTCTCCTGCCCCCTTGCCCAACCTTCTCCCCACAGGCTTACCTGCTCCTCCAGACCTCATCCTAACTCTGCCCCCTGCCCCTTCCTCCTGCTTCACCTCCTCCTATACTCTGGGTTCAGTCTGTAATCCTTGTTAGTCCTTTGCAGCCCTAATCTTGGACTAACACTGTAGCCTCTCCAAGCTTCCGTTCCTATCTGTAAATTGGAGCTAACAGTAGTACCTACCACACAAAATTTCTGTATATATCGAGTTGAGATTTTATTTGTAAAGGAAGTGGGACATATTTGAGAGATTAGTAAATGGCAGCTATGTTTGTCTTTTTGTTTTTTAACATATAGAACTCGGTGACTGAAAGCATTTTTGTGCTCTAATTCTAGACTCAAATTCTTCATATATTTTTCCCCAACGTTGCTGTTCTCTGGGCTCTACTTCTTTTCTTTCATTATCTAAAGAACTGGGGCATTTCCATTTAGGGCCTTTAGAGATTAGATATTTTTTAAACATGGGTAAACATGTATCAATTTTTTTTTTGTAGAAATTGCTCTTAAAGTGCTTAGAAATCACTAACAAATAGATAGTAAAGTTGCTGAGGATGCCAGAGGTATCCTTGGGGCCTACCATAGAGCCTTGCCCAGAAGAACTCAGTACATTAAAGGAAAGGAGCAGATAGTCAGAAGCACAGATATGAATAGGGGGGAGCAGACACAACCCCTTAAACTGGTGATGGGGTGTTTTTAGCTAGAGACATCTCCTCATTCCCCTGCATGTTCTCTGAGTCACAGCCAGCTAACAGCAGCCTGGCCCCAGGGTGTAGATGAAATCAGATACCTCTGTCTTCCCCAGAGTCATTTCTGTGGGTCTCTGGCCCTAAAATCCTCTTGGACTGAAGCATGTGATGTTGGCCTATCCTGTCTCTTGCTGTTACTGCTTGGCCCACACTTGCTGCCACCTCCTGAAACAGGAGCACCTATGGGGAGGGCTTTTCACCTGAGTCCATGGAGCGGCTAGAGGAAGAAGAGAGAGTGGGAGAATCTAAGGGATGATGTCAACTCAGTGGCTTGGAACAAGGGGAGTAAACATGAAGCAGCACAGAGGCTGGTCTGCACCATGAAATGTCCACTCTTGCACTGGATCTGGTGCATACTGAGCACTCTGTGGTACTATGGCAAAAGAAACCTTCATAGACACCAGTCGTAGAAACAAGACTACCTTCTACTAGTACCTTTATATGACTCAATGTGGAAATATATATGCCTGTAAAGAGTGAGATCCTAAGAGCCCTTTCTGGTCAACAGGAGAAGTGGCTGATCCCTGGGGTCCTCCTGCCACTGTGTCCCTGAAGACTCCAATCCTGAATGCCTGAGAAGTGCTGTGCATCCAGCACAGGTCTGGGCAAAGCAGGGAGATGGCGCTTCAATTAGACCAGATCCCAGAAATCCCACTTGCCTCCTTGTTCCTGTTCTGTAGCTGCTCCAGGGCCAGGCAATAGAGCAAGGTCCTCAGTAGCTGGCAGAAAAGGTATGAGGAGTGGAGAAAGAGGAGAGTTCTTGGTTTGTGTCACCAACCCTTCATCCTGTTTTCCTATCCTGGGACACACCTCTCTAGGGCCCTGCTGAGTGCAGACATTTTAAGTAAGGACCTCAACATAGCACCATTATTTTTGACCCTTGGCAGGCTTTCCTGAAATCACTTTATGCTGATGAGAGTAAGGCCTAATTCCAGGCTGCCTTGTGTCTCTCTAACAGGTTCCACATCTCTCATCAGCTTCTGAATCCATGAAGTACAGTCAAGTGGGAGTTTATAGCTGCTGTCCCAGGGACTGTGCTCAGGGCAGGCCTTTGAACTCTGTCTTTCTCTGCAGACAGGAGGTTCCCACTGCTGTCTAATGGGGGAGGGCAGAGGCTGATGGAGGGAAGTCCTGTGGATGCCTTTGTTCATGGACAGCTCTCTAAGATCTGTTCAAGCTGTCCTGGCCCTAGAATCAGATGGCCCTGCAACTGAGCTAACAACCTCTCTCCCAGATGTTTCTAAAAGCCATGAGAGCCTCTTGTCACTGGAGGCACTGCCTTTTCCCCAACAGATACCAACATACTAGAATGGAGAAATTGCTAGACTCTGAAGATGTAGGTTCTAAAGTCAGATCAGAGACCTAATAGCTGTGTGCTTGTGCCATGGAAGAAACCACCTCAACTTTCTGGACTTAAAAAACATACACACAAAGGAAAAAGAAAAATAAAAAGCAGAGAAGGAGCTGAGAAGGCAGGTGGAAGGTGCACTAAATGCCAGACTGCTCATTTCACATGGGAGGGTTCATGTATCTGTCCCTGGTATAGAATGTGTGTCAAAACAGCAGCAGCTTTGATTTGGTCCACCCAGGCTGCCTGCCCCATCTTGTTAATGATGCTATTTAGGCAGAATAATGTTCCTCTGTCCAAAGACAGAGGTGGACTTTTCATTCTCCTATGTGAGACTTGGCCAAACTTGGGCCTTCTTTCATCTGTTCATCTCCCAATGAACTAAATGCAGAGAGAAGTTTCATTTGATTTGTTTTTCTTTCTCCTCTTTTCCTGACTTTATATGCTACATAATCCAGAAAATGACCCAGATGGAAAAGGCACTGGCTTTGAAGCAAGAGGCAGGAGGAAAAAAGAAAGAGGTGCAGTATAAAATCCTTGTATCCAGCCGATCACCCTGGGGAGAAATCTTTCTCCCCTAACTCCATTCCACACATGCTCCAGATGGTGTTATAGAGTCTTCTTGAGGGCAGAGGGAAAATCCAGTGGCCCTTCAGGGTCTCTGAGCCCTCCCGTCCCTTGCCTCCTGTCCTCCACACATTTGTCATAAGCCAATGTGAGCAAGAGATCTACTTCAACACTGAATCTCTGCCTCAGGACATTCAATGATGCCACACTCATCTGTTGTACATAATTTCATTAGCCAATTTTAATTTAGTCAAATTGACAATGTAGTTAGAGAACCAGAGTGACAAAGGTGGAAGTGTTTCACCCCCTCTCCCGTATTGTTTTTAGTTATGACTGTCTCTTTGTGCCAGAGTAAGCAAATAAGAGAGCAGTTGTGAGGAGGCACTTGGGTGGGTCAGCTGACTGAGCTCAGGTCATGATCTCATGGTCCGTGAGTTCAAGCCTCACATAGGGCTCTAGGCTGTCAGCACAGAGCCCACTTCAGATCCTCTGTCTCTCTCTCTACCACTCTCACATTTATGCTCTCTCTCTCTCAAAAATAAATAAACATTGGGGCATGTGGGTGGCACAGTCAGTTAAGCTTTTGGTTTCAGCTCAGGTCACGATCTCACGGTTTGTGGGATTGAGCCCCACACTGGGCCCGCATTGACAGTGCAGAGCCTGCTTGGGATTCTCTCTTTCTCTCTCTCTCTCTCTCTCTCTCCCTCTTTCTCTGCCCCTCTCCCACTCATGCTCTCTCTCAAAATAAATAAATAAACTTAATAAATAAATAAACATTAAAACAAACAAACAAAAAAATAAAGCATTAAAAAAAAAGAGAGAGTGGGGCACCTGGGTGGCTCAGTCAGTTAAGCGTCCAACTTCAGCTCAGGTCATGATCTCACGGTTTGTGAGTTTGAGGCCTGCATCGGGCTCTGTGCTGACAGCTCAGAGCCTGGAGTCTGCTTTGGATTCTGTGTCTCCCTCTCTCTCTCTGTCCCTTTCCCGCTCACACACTCTCTCTCTAGATAAACGTTAAAAAGAGAGAGAGAGAGAGAGAGAGAGAGAGAGAGAGAGAGAGAGCGTAGTTGTCATGCAGTATTGGCTGACTCCAAAGTTTCCCCTTCCTGATATCCTGGACATGTCTACATGAAGGGCTCATGGCCTTCTTGCATGGACGTCTTAGTCTCATGCTGGCCTTCCTTCCATTGGCTGACAGGAAGGAGATGAGGCTAACAGAAATAGAGCTCCTATTATGTTTCATGTGCCTTTACTTATATTGGGTCATGTAATTTTCACAAAAATTCTACCTAGGACACAATACATTTTATAGTAAGAGAAAGATGAGAAAGCAGGCTCAGAGAGGCTAAGTGACTTGCCTGATGCCATACAGCTGTTAGGTAGCAGAGTCAAACACTGCCAAAAACAATGTTTTTTCTGCTTTCCACTCCCAAACTTGCCTTAAAGGTTGACAAGCATGAAAAAACCCAAGCCTCACTTGTGGGGCTCACCTGCTCTACCGGGGCCGTAGGTTGCCATCCAGGTGAGGATGAACTTCTCTGGAGACTAAAGGCATATGGCATGAGCTGAAGTGTTTCCTGAGGAAAGACTCACTGGAGGCTGGAGATGCCACAGGACACTGCCATGGCCTTATCCTCCCTTGGTTAGTCAGGCTTCTAGAAAGCACAAGGAAATCTCCTGGGCAAGTAGAAGACGATAGGGAATGATGTTCTGAGATCTTTGGAGCTGTGGGCAGGAGGACCCCTGGAACCCAGTTCTGAGATTGAAGAAGGTCCTTACTTGACCATATCTGACTCTCTGAGCACTGGAATGGACATCTGCCTCCTGGCTGGGAATCTCTCCCAATGTGACATCAACTCTCTGGGTGGTTAGCAGAGCTCAGTGGTACCCACAGCCTTCTCATTTGTTCAGATTTGGTTTAAATTGGGCACATATGAGACACAAACAGCAAACTTGATTTTCATTTTGGAAAGGTGACAACTGGTCACAACTGAGACTGGCATAGTGAACCTTCACTATCACATTAGATGGGAGCTTCTCAGAGCTCTTGGAACAACGAAAAAGGCAAAAGAAAAGAAGGAAATCAAACATCTGAAGACCCCAGAAAAATAAGGAGGAATACAGGAGAGAAAAATGGAGGCTGTGGAAGTCCATTCAGTGGAAGTCCAGGGACTCCCTTGACTTGGGTGGGGAGAGACCCACAAAGACTGAGAATATCCCATTATTGACAAGGACATATGTCTTCTGGGGCAAACCTGCCTAACACTAAAGATTTGAGGATCTAATGAATTCTATTGGCCCTTCCATCTTTGTCCACAGTTAGCAGCAGGTTAATGTAAAGAGTCTGAAGTGGGAGCACCAATCCTAGTTCTGCAACTAACCAGCTGTGGGACCCTGAGCAAGTTCCTCCCCAGTCTGGGCCTCCATGCCTTCATCTGTTTAAAAAAACAAAAACAAAACAAAACAAAACAGAACAAAACAAAAAGGCTCCTGTGATTCTGTCTAGGTCTAAAGCAGTGCAAAGCAAGGTGTTACCCATGTATCTTCTTATAAAGAAGTTCCTAGACTAGGAACTTTCCTCTCCTTGAGCCTTAGCTACCCTACATTTCCAGGCAGTGGAAGATCTCTGGGAACATGTGCTATCAATCAGGAGATAGGAAGGAGGAAAGAAAGTCATTCTACTAAATGATGTTATTTCTAGAAAGAAGTCTCTCCAACCCCAAATCTATTCTATTCTCCATTGCTGGATTAACTTCTTAAAACCAAGGTTTACTATAAGCCACTGTCTACCTATTACTTGTCATTTACCACTGCCTACTAAATAACAAGCAAACTCCCAAGGGGTGCACAAGGTCCTTCTCAATCTGATTCAACCTGCTTTTGTTTCCCCACAACCTATTGTCCCCTATCTTTTCCACCCTCCATCCATCTCTTAAAATCACACCCAGGAGTGCCTTAGTGGCTCAGTAAATTGAGTGTCTAGCTCTTATTTCAGCTCAGGTCATGAGCTCACAGTTCATGTGGTCGAGCCCCACCCGGGGCTCTGTGTTGACAGCATGGAGTCTGTTTGGGATTCTCTCTCTCCCTCTCTCTCTCTCTCTGCCCCTCCCCTGCTCATGTTCTCTCTCTCTCAAAATAAACAAACAAACAAACAAACAAATAAATAAATAAATAAATATTAAAAAAAATAAAATCACACCCAGATCACAGGGTACTTCTCAACTTCTATATCTTCCATGAAGACTTTTTAGACTAGTTTAGCTTTGTATAGGGATATTTTCTAATGCATCTGTTGTCTCCCCTGATACCAAGCCTGTCTGGAACAGTCTCTGTCTCATTTGTGGGTCCTGCCAGGAGCTGGTAGAGTGCTTGATATGAACCTAGTATATGCAACTTTAAGATAATGCAACTAAAATAGAAAAAACTGGGTCCAGGGACCCAGAGCAGGAGTTCTTGGAGGTGAGTAAAGACAGCAACTTGGGGAAGAAGGTTTTGGATGGAGTGGGAGGAGTGGATAGCATAGAATTTAAGGATCCTTTCAACTCTGATATTTTGTGTTTCTATGAAGAACACTGGACATTTCTTCAACACAGACTCTTTAGTTTCCTGATAAATCTTGGAGCCTTGGGTTTGGAGGTCCTGTCTGTAGCAAGAGCTACCCACTCCCAGCCAGTGCAATGCCTCTGAGCAGGGCAGTTGCAGACCCCTGGAGGGGAGAAGCGCAGGCAGCTGGGAGCAGACAGCTCCCTTAAGTGGAGCACTGCCTTTTTAGTGCAGGTGGAGGCTGCGGCTCTGCCTGGTGGTTTTTGCTTTCCCCATCTGCCTGCAGTTCAGTTTGCCTGCTGGTGCCACTGTGGTATTGGGGCTGGAGGAGGTTGTCTCCTCAAGATGTGAGCACAGTCTAATCCTTCCCAGCCTCCTCCACATGTGCACTGCTGAGATGCCCTTCAATGGGAAAGAGAAGAAGAGAGCTGAAGTTAGAATGTCTGAAGGTTGCAATAAATATGGGAGGTTCTCTGAGTGCTTAAAGGGTTCTTGTGAAATCCTCTGGCCTCTGACCTTGCTGCTGAGGTGGCCAGGGCAGACCCAGCACAGGCATCCTCCAGACACTCTGGTCAGACTGCCTCTTAGTGATCAGCAGAAGGTAAAGAGCAACCTCAAGGCTCATTCCCCCAGACTTCCATCCCTTGACAAGCTCAGTTAATTCCCCATTGTTTCTGCCTCCCTAGCTGTGTGGTGGCTTCTGTTCTCAGGGTTTTTTTTCATTATCTTCATGGATAAGAGGGTGGGAGGGAAGGAACCAAGGTTGGGGGATCCATCAGGTTCCAGGCCAGCTTGTGTTGGTACTGTATTCCCCTTCCAACCTCTGCTTGGGAGACCAAATGAATGTTATCAGTGACTCAGAGAACCTTCTGTCAAGGTCACTCTGTTCTGCCTGATGCTATCTCTGCTGTCTGACATGAGAACTGATTCTGTTCTCCACCTCCTACCAGCCTCAGTGCAATCCTGGGCACTGGATGAGCTAACAAAGAGTGCCCCATCTGTTGGCTGGAGATCATGTAGAGTCTCGCTATGCCAGGACAGAAAGTCTTTAAGTTTCTGCCTCCCTAGCTGGTCGGTTCCTGTGTGGTATAACCCTTTCTCTCCCTGAAGCTTCCTTGAAAGCTGAGGGAGAACCAGCCTTGAAAGTTCCCCTGTTATTCCTTCTTTTCTTGCCTGCCTGGGTTTTCAAACTCGGTGGCCCTTGGGCACCACAGGGAGATCTGAGAAGGATCTGAGAAGGAAGGGCCACTGTAGGCCTTACCATTACCCTCAGCCATTTGAGTCTGAACCTTAAGTGAATTCAGAACCTGGTGCTCTACATGTGAGGCATGGCATATTTTCCTTTCAAGGGATTTATAATCTAGGCAGGGAGGAAGGATAGAGAAGCTAAATACTAATACATGGGAACAGATGCTCAATGGGTGTGACAGTACATATTGCAAATTTAAGGAAAAGGGAGCCAATAGGGGGGCGGTCTTTCTCCCATAGCTGATGTCCTTTCTTCCCTCTAGACCAAGCAGGTGCAGCCCCTCAGTAGTGAGCATACCCCTCGTGTCTCCTCCTATTGAGCCAGGACACACTCACCTATTGCTCACCACCCCACCATCTAGAGTTATTGGAGTTCCTGGGGAAAGGTGCTGGCAAACCCAAGCTTTGTTTCCCTGCCTCCTTAGCTTTCTCTTGCCTCCTTCCCTTGCATGCCTATACTCAATTCTCTCTTCAGCAGGAATATAATGTTCAGCTGCTTTACACCCACTCTCTGAATGCTGCCAGCGAATAATGACTAAGGTGGTGGGTGGAAGTACAGCAAGTTGAGACCAATTTAGCAGTCCAGGATGCCAGGAGGAGGGTGATTTAGCAGCAAATGGCTTTGCAACTGCAAGGAGAGTGAAGATGCCCCCAAAGCCAACAGGCCAGTGAGCCAAGTGCACAGCCCCACCCTGGTGCCTCAGGCAGGGATTGCCTCAGCCACCTGGCAGTCTATGCATTGCAGTTACATTCATGCAAAGGACAGGGTCTGTCCTTCAACATCAATTGATTTCCAGAATAATGCCCATCTTCACCCCTGATCTCAACTCCACTTTGACACTTTTGAGGGGTCTGTGTCCTTGTGTACCCCTTAGTCTGAAAGTCTCACCTAGATTTATCGCTCTTCTGGTGGATGCTATGGCCTGGGAACTTCTGCAGCTCTGAAGGGCTGATGGCAATTCAAAAGACTGCTCTGGGCATGGCAGAAATTGAGGTTCTGTGGCATCAAGGAGGGGTGCTGCCAAGTACACTTTAGATAATGCCATGGAGAGACCAACCCAAGTAGACACAGGTGTGGATCTTCCAGGTCCTGCCATCTGGGAATATCTGAGGATTCATGCTATGGGATGTGACTGTGAGTGTGGGTATCAGAGGAGAGCATGTCTCAGTGGGAGAGATGAATGAATGAATTTGGGGTGTGTGTGTGTGTGTGTGTGTGTGTGTGTGTGTGTGTGTGTCTGCCTGCTAGCAGTCATCCTTAAGGCAGTTATCTTCTCCCACAGTGATTAACTGACTTGGAAGCAATTCTGTGGGTGATCTGTATAGGGCAGCTCCTTACTGCCTTTGTTCCAGGTACTGGACAAAACCCACATCACATCTGTTTAGACACCAATTTGGCCTGTCACTTAATAAGAAAAATCACCACTCTACTGGATTGATTAGAACAATTAGTTTTAGCTGATAGCTAACACATATACACCCTCACATTCTGTCTGCCATCAGGCCTAATGATAGGGTGGTAATAGCCTTGGACTGGGGGTCAGGAAAACTGAGTTCAAATCCCAGCATTCCACTTAAAATTTTGGGTGAGCTCCTTCACCTCTGATCAGCTCATTGAGTTTTCCCATATGTCCAACTGTGGAAGATATCTTCTTACAGGGTTGATGATGATGATACTAATAACACCATCACCAGCAACATTAATATCCCTTTTCAAGTGGACATCCTGTACAAATAAAAAGAGCTGTTAAAATTATTATTATAGGAAGCCTAGGGATGATGATAGGCCATCAAGTAGAAGTTGATGTCTGTCAGGAAGCAACAGAGTAACAGAAGCAGGATGGAGATTGCAGACACAGGGACAGCTTTGCCAAACGGCAGTTAGCCTGAAGCTCAATGCGGCCATGCTTGATTTTTGACACATCCCCACCCACTTCTCTAAATCCTTGGAGAAGGGGATCCAAAGTGATTCTGCACACTCATTTTGCTGAAGGCAGTTGTTAGAGGTGAGTTACCTCATATCTTTCATTTCCCAGCTATGTCTGCTCTCAGTGTCTTCCTGAGTTGCATGGAAGGAGGAAACAGGCTCCCACCAGGATTCCCCTTGGGAATAAAAGCTCCATCTCCTCAGGTCTCAGCTTGCATCTTGAAACTATAACCTTGCTGCTGCTATGTCTACTCTTTTTACACATTCCTGAAGCTCAACTTCAAGGTTTAGTTCATGACCACCTCTTCCCTGGTGTCTTCGAGATCACCTCCCTCATGCTGTGCAGCTGCCATGTTCAAAGTTAGTACAATCCAATTTTCAATGTACTTGTCATTGATTCATGTGTTCTGGTTCTTCTTTTCAATTTTCATCACAATTTTTATTCTCAAGGCATTATTGAAACATTTCTTAAAATCCCCCAACTCCGTGGTACCTTGCATGGATAAAATCTTTAATAAATAGTGAAATGCAGTTTTAGGAAAACTAAAATAATCTCAGACCTCTGAGAAGGCATGTGGCAACCTTTGAGAAATAATAGGGTTGTGTAAAGGGTATGGGAAGGGAGTCACCAGACTGTAATCATGTGACCTTGGACAAATCATGACCAGATTACTTCCCCAAACATGGTAGCAATTCACACTCCCAACAGCAGCTTATGAGTGTCTATTTTAGATCGGTGGTTTTCAAACTGTAGCAGCATAAAGATCTATTCAAAAGCTACCTCTGAGTCCTACCAGTTAAATTACCTAAAGATTCCCCAGACAGCTAGATACTACTTTGTTGGCAAACCCCTAGAAACACCCCATCATTGCCCTGGAACCACTGCCCTCCTGGGGTTCCAAATGCACAATTTTAAAACCTCAATTCTAGACCCTAGCAACTCCCGCTTATATATATTTGTGGGTTGACTGAACCTGACATAGAGTGCCTATGTTGGAAGGGTGGCTGGGAGCTAGACTTTCCTTAGGTTTCCAAACTGGACTCAGGAACTGAGATGGAGGAGCCCTGTCTAGGCAGCGGCCCTGAAGGAGGTGACCCAATAATAAAGGCAGGAAAGCAGGGGCCACACCAACGAAGTGTGTCCATGCAGTAACCTGCTATTGGGAAAATGCTCCCTGCCAATGGTCTCTGACAGTTCTTTTCCTTCCCATTACTTTATTAAACAAGCATTTATTAAGGGCCTAATCAAAGTAGCCACAAACTATACTCTGAGCTAGGCATTCACGACACTATCTCTGCCTCTAAGAACTTAGCAGGCTCTTCAGGACCAGTAAGTAAATGCCAGGATAGAATGGAAGAACTCAAAGGAAGCCATGTGACCCAGAGAAACTCAGGGAAAGGAGAGGGGAAGTTTTCTTGAAGGTGTTGATTCTCATGGTTAAAACCAGAATTGCAAGTGGGAGCTTGTTAGGTGGAGGTAGAGGGAGAGGGACAGGGCAAGGATATTTTGCAGAGAGGAAACATGTATTTCTATTTTTAAAGCAGAAGAATATGGAAAGAGCCAGGGCAGGGGTGCCTGAGTGGCTCAGTTGGTTAAGCGTCTGACTGAGGCTCAGGTCATGATCTTGTGGTCTGTGAGTTCAAGCCCCATGTTGTGCTCTGTGCTGACAGCTCAGACCCTAGAGCCTGCTTCAGATTCTGTATCTCCCTTTCTCTCTGCCCCTTCCCCACTCATGCTCTCTGTCTCAAAAATAAACAAACATTAAAAAAAAAGTAAAAAAAAAATAGCCAGGGCTGAGCTGAGCAGAGTTCAATTCCTTGCTCCTCCATTTTCTACCCTAGCTACGTTATTAATTTCCTGGTCTAATAATCATACACCCTGCAGGGCTGTGCTGAGGATTAAATGAGATAATGCATAACAAGTACTGTGTACATAGTATACTCAGTGAATGTTAACTATTGCCCATTACACCGACTATAAGCTGGTTAACCATAGGTTTGCCTTCATTACCTTATTCATCTTCGTAGCCTCACTGCCTGGCCCAAAGCCTTGCATTTTGTAGGTATCCAATGAATATTTATTAAGTGAATGCTGAATAAGTACAAAGGCATATAAATAAATTTTCAGGATTAGAAAGCCATTTTTTATACGGCTGGAGCCCATCTACCTCTTTGTCCAGACAGACAGACATAGGCAAACACATGGCTTCTCAAGACTGCATGGCAAATCTTTCCCTCACGTACTCCCAAAGCATTGGGTCTCCCAAAACACACCTTTGACAGCAACTATTTCACATACATCTACTGTGGCACACACAGACAGGAGGCTCCTCCTGCAGACACAAATGCACACGCTGGATTGTTAAAGCAGGTTTTACTTCATGAAGTGCACAGAGGCTGCCATAAATGTTAAATAACAACCATCTCAAATGTCCCATCCTCCTTCTTGCTCTCACATAGACACTTTTGAGAGACAACCTTTTTTTCTCCACCTGGGTTTTTTCTCACCTCATGAAGAGTGAATGTCCACACTCACATCTTCTCAGCTGAGAGTTTATCCTTTGACTTCCTAACTTTGCTCCCATTAGCAGTGGACCTCAGGGAAATCCCTGCCCCTCTCATGCCTCAGTTTCTTCACTGGTAAAACATAGAGAATTAACAATGCTTCATGCCAACCTGGTAGTTACATTGTGAGGATAAAGGAGATAACAAATGAGATAACGTCTGTGATGTGCAGAAAGCACCTCAGAAGAAAGGCACTGGATAAATATAAGGTGTAAATGCCACACCTGATTAGTGTGTGTGCCTCTGCCCACAGATTTCCACCCACACACTCTGCTCTTCTCCACCCTTGAACACAAACACCCTTCCTGCCTGTAAATGCAGTCTCAAATACCCATTTTCATGTATGTACAAATATATACACACTTTTAACACCTGTATTTTCTGCAGAATGCCCACAGAAAATTATTTTTGAACTTAGAGGAAGCTCAGGTTACAAACTCTAGCTCCTACCTACAGAATCACTTCAAGGGTACCTGGCGCTGGAAGAATTGCCAAGCAGACGGCTCACCTCTCTGTGGCTGGGCTGCTCAGCTCCCATGACTGCAATTAGGCTGCACTACCAGCAGAGCAGGAGACCCTTTATCTGGTACAGCTCTTGCCAAGAGCTCTCCAGAACTCAATGCCTCCACACTAGTTTGCAAGCATCCAAGACCCAAGATCAGGGCTGATGGTTGCAGGAGAGTGTGGATGGAATGGGAGAGGAGGGACCCAGGAACTTTAGATGCTTAGATCCCTAACACTCTTTGTTCCTGGGGAACTGAGTGCTCTGAAGCTAACAAGTCTCAAGCACTTTCCTAGGCCTTGACATACTTGTGGGTGAGAAGAACACTCATTTTCTCCACAGTTTACTCCTTTCCACTTGGAGCACGAAGGAGAAAGCTCACCTGGCTTGTGGTGTTTTGGTGCCTGTTGCTGCTGAGTTGTATGCTCTGAAAGATGGAGTTAAGTATGTTGAAGGGTGTGGTGGGGGGTGTAGGGAGTGGGGGGCTGGCTGCCTATGGTGGGTGAAAAAAAGAAGTGAATGTAGTGTGTGTGGGTGTGGAACTGCGCGTGTGTTAATTTGGCTAAATGGCAACTCAGGACTGATCCTGGTGACCCACAACTCCAGGGTGCCACTTACCTTCATTCATTAACCCCCTCTCTACCCACCTCAGCCCCTGTGACATATTCCTTCAGTGAAACATTACAGACCTAACTGTATCGCATCCCTGCCACCCTGTGAGTGCAGACACAGCCCATCTCCATAGTTCCAGAAGTCAAAGTGCAGTGACCGGACCCCAGCTGTCAGACCCTCTGTCTAGGAGCTGGCCCCCTCAGGGCTCACGCACACTTCCCTTTTCCTCATCTCAGACATCACTTAATATCCATCAAGATCAGATTCGGGGCTTGGAGTAGATAAAACCAGTCTCCGGGAGACCGAGACAAAGACAGAGGACAGACGCAGCATCCTTTTCTCCAGACTGGGACCAGAACAGCAGCACCCACCCCGGCAGAGGGAGAGACCCTGACAGTTACATGCAGAGACAAAGACACCTAGACAGAATCTGACATAGACAAAGACCGACGGACGCACGGACGCACTGGCACGCCGTGAGGAGTGTAGTTTCCCTGGGAGCCCTGGTGCGGGTGCCGGGGCTGCAGACACTTCTCAGGAGCGACCCCTCGTCCACCGCACCTTACCTGCCCCCTTGAGCCTCGGACTGACTTGAGAATTTTTTTTCAGTGTGTTTCGCAGTGTGTTCCCGGTTGTCTTAGCAGAGCTGCCGGCCGAGCGGGTCCCGCGGCGCCGCCACAACTCGCGGCTCTGGCTAGCTGGACCAGGCGGGCAGAGAAAGTTTCGGCCTCCCCGCGCGTCCGCCGCCCGCCAGCTCTCCGCGCGCCGGCCACCGCGCGGGGTCCCGGAGCCGAAGGCGGGGCGGGGCGGGGCGGGGCGGGGCGGAGCGGAGTGGGGCGGGGCCAGCGCCGGCACCGCTCATTGGCTGGGGCGGGGCCTGCAGCCTCTCACTTGCGGCTCGGCGGCCTTTGTTCACCGCTGACAGCTGGGGCTGCTCTAGACCTCTGGGCTCCTTGGCGTCCGCCGTCCGCCGTCCCCCGTCTCTCAGCTCTCACTTCCAGCAGACCCCGCCGGGCGGCCCTGAGTCTTTCTCTTCACCCACCCCTCCACCCCGCCCTTCCCTTTCTCCTACTGTTCTATCTTGTTCTTGTCCCTTCATTTTTTTTTTCCTTTTATTATGTGCACTCCGTTCTTATTCCTTCCGGTTTCCTTTATCCATTCCTTCGCTTTCTCCTTTTTCCCGTATTCCTCTCCTTCTTTATCACCCCTTCTAGTTACTCGCCAGTTTCCTTTCCCCAGCACGGTCTCCCTACAACAACCCCCAAATCCCGCAAAAAGGTTGGATTTCTAGGTTCAAAGAGGGACCCGCAGCCTTGGTGAAGGGCAGTGCTTCACCCTGCTAGGACTATAGACTGGAGGCCGGAGCACTGGCACTCCCACTCCTAAGACATTTCAAAGGCAAACTTTTTCAGCTTCCTCGCGGGGACTCGGTTTCAAGTGATAGCTGAGGCCTATTTCAAGTTTACAGCTTTAATTCTCACCCAGTGCATTTTTAACGCTATCATTTTCTCTACCACTCCCACTTTTAACTTCTAGCAATTGAGCTAGGAAGGAAACCCAATTTACAAGCTTTGGTAGGACAAAAGACCAGTTAAATGGGGTGCTGGGTGTGGCATGAAGCTCTGATCCTGAGAGTTCACCCAGGCTAATCCGCTAAAACCACGAATAGCTCTACCCAGGGAATGCCATCTGCAGCCAAAAGAGGTGTGTATGTGTGGAGGAGGGAAGATGGAGATGGCTAATCTCTGATTATAAGTAGAGTGGGGGAAGACAGCCCCAACAGAAGCAACATCATTTTGTTTCAGCCACCCCACTGCTCAAAACTTTGTAAGAGATCCTTACTACTTCCAGATCTTGACTCTGAAAACCCCTACTCTCAATCCCAGGCTTCCTGGAAGGCAATACAACATAGAGTTTAAGAGCACAGACAGGCTCTGCTAATTGTCTTCTCTGCATCCCTGAGCTAGAGCATTAACTTCCTTATATCTCAGTTTTTTTGTTTTTTTGTTTTTTGCGTTTATGAAACGGGGGTAACAATTCCTGGAATGTAAACTTTCTGAGGGCAGGGACTTGTTCTCTTTTGTTCTTTTGGTCTGCTCTGTTTACAGATGTATCCTCAATACCTAAAACTTGGGTAGCATATAGTAGTCATTCAATAACTGCTTGTAAATGAACGAATTCCTAGTTCATAGGTTTGCTATGAGGATTAAATAAGAATCCTTGGCATGTGATAAGTACATACACATGGTAGCTATTACAAATAACATTACAACTTTTTTGAATCAACTCCAAAGGCTATTCAGCCTTCTCTAAACATCACCTCTTCTTTTTCACCTCTGTGTATACTTGTCACTCAGTTTGAGAAGTCTTTCTCTACCTGTCAGAATTTGAGACCTAAAACACAATCCTTATTTACCCCTTCTTCCATCATCTCAGTCAAAATGACAGTTCCTTTCTCTAAAGCTCCATGCCTCTTGTGTCCCATTCATTGACACAGCATATGTAAGCTTGCTTGCATGGCGGCTGTTACTGCAGGTCTGTCTTTCTCTAGACCATGAACTATGTAGAGTCAGGGACTTGGTGTGCTCCCTCACAGGTGGGAGTTTCTCAGAAACATTTGCTGAGTGGTTTAATATAGACCAAACATCTCAGCACTTAAGAAAAAAAAAAAGGTATTATCTTGGAAGGTAGAATAAGGGGTCAGGTTGGCTTCAGACTTCAGTCAAACTAATTTTTGTGTTTTTAGATGTGAAATTCCATGGAAGGGGAAAAAAGTCCTGGAAGTCTGTTCCTCATTCTGGCCCTACAGTTACTACTTAAATGCTCTTGGATAAGCCACATCCTTGACTAGTCCTCAGTTTCTTCATCTGTAGTAGTTTGAATGAGACTCTTTAAGGGCATTCATCCAGCACTGACATAGTGTGACTCTCTGATAGAGACCTTCTAGGGAGAATATAAAGCATGATGTGTAGCGCTCTTATAATGACTGAGTTAGGCAAAGGGTATGGGCAGTGTGTTGGTGTGTTGGTAGAACCAGGATACAGTATGAAATAACAGAAATGCCCTGTGCAAGGGATGCTTCAAAGATAGAATGAGGTGCATTGAAAGTGGGGGTGGAAGTAAGGAAACAGAATAAGGGGAGGAGAGCTGCCATGGTACTGTGTGTGTGTGTGTGTGTGTGTGTGTGTGTGTGTGTGTTTTCCTAAAAGCCTCAGGAATGTGGTCTCCAGAAGCAGAAAGCCATAATTAGCTCCCTGATTCAGCTGTTGGGTATGGTAACACACTGACTCGCTGTGTCTGCCCCTGACGCCCCTGTTGGGATTCTCGATGTGGCTCCTCTTCCTTTTTCTGGTGAAGGGGCACTGCCCTAACTGGGCCCCAGGTGTCCCATCTGGACCTCTGCATCCTTCAGGCTCTCCTTTGCCTGAGCTTAGTCTGGAAAGATGGGTCACAAAGCATTTTTTTGTAAAAAATTCCCTACCCTCCTCATCTGTTCACCACCTAAGATTCAAGTAGTTTGCCATTCTGGCTTCTATCTTTAGGATCTCAGACTGATCACATAGGACCAGGCCCATGGACCAGTTAATCTAACAGCCTCTCTGGACTAGATACACCTCTGCTTTCTCAATGTACTTTCACCTATTACAACTTAAATAATTGTCCATCTTGTCTGTGTGTTCTTCTGTAAACTTCTCATTCAAAAGACTATATCCTTCTTGTTCAACATTGAATGCCCAGTACATTGTTGGTATACAGAAAGCACTCAGAAATATTTGAATGAGGTCTATAGAGGGGGGAAAGATGATATTTTAGAAAGAGAAATGGACTCAAATACAAAAGAATCACATCTACTCCCACTTCTTCACATTTGTGGTCTTTTTAAAACCTTTCTGAGACTCTGTTTTGCTCATTGGTAAAATGGGCTTATTAACATTATCCTCACCTGTCTTGTGGCAATGATGCAAAAATGAAAAGAATTAATGAAGTTGAAGGTGGTAAGAAAAGCAAAACATGTAAAATAGTTGTTTAATATTATTTCAAGTCTAAAACTCCAGATACTTGTGTTAGACAGTAAGAAAAGCTGACTATAGGGGCGCCTGGTAGGCTCAGTGGGTGGAGCATGTGACTCTTGATCTCAGGGTTGTGAGTTTGAGCCCCATGTTAGGTGTGGAGATTACTTTAAAAAAATAAAAATCTTAAAAAAAAGAGCTGACTATATTTAACTGAGGTTGGGTAATCTCCAAAAGTAGATGAGAAAATATAGTGCTAGATCACTGAGTCACTACTGCATCTATATCCAAGCTACCCAGGAAAGTACAGGAAGGCTGATTTTTCTGAAAGTCAATCCAATGCCTCTTGACCTGGAAGGATGCCCCACCAGTGTCCTGTCTCCCTCCATGATTGGGGGGTGGGGGAAATAGTTCCCCTGGAATTTTCCAGATGTTTAGTTCTTATAACCAGAATTTACATTCCTTCCCTGTTTGTCCCTGGACACCTTGTACCTCTTATCCCTGAACTTTAGTAAACTCTTATTTGCATTGGGAGGAACATCTCTTCCTTGACTTCTCTGGGTGTTATGAAGACAAATAGGATAAAATGCGAGTAATGCTTTTCCTTTCCTAGAAAGTACTAAATGACTCCAAGAAATTGTTAATCATTATCATCAGGAGGATTATCATGTAGAACTTCATTCTGAGTACTTAATCTGTATTCAGGAGACCGGGGAAGTTGTAGAAGGAACAAACACCTTTAGGAGCCCTAGGGAGAACATGCTGATGTTAGAATTCCTATCAAATGAAGACTTATTTACACTTGCATGCTCAAGTTATCTCAAGAAGTTTGTCCATCCGACTCTTTCATTGAAAGGAAAACTGAGTCAAAGAGCAAGGTGAGAAATTGACCCAGCTTTACTGGAGCTGGGACCCCAAAGTTTTGAGGCATGTATCCTATTGCTGCCTCAGAAGCCTTGTAACTGATACAGTGCCTGAATGTGGTTTGGTTTGGTTAGTGGAGACCAAAGGCAGGCAGCCTTCCCCTGAGCAGAAAGTAGTGAAACAGCCACATTGGCTAATGCAAAACCAGGGCTCAAATGGCACTAACTGGCTTCTAGTGTAAATAGGCTTTGTTCATCCATCAGCTGACAAGGCTCATGTGATAATCCTTTAGCAAACCCTTCAATGTAAATACAGGGTTGAACTAGATTACAGAGAAATAAGGAGGAAGTATTATGATTTGACATGTCCTGCCTCACCTCAAATACCATTTTCAGTGGGATACAATAGGCTATTTCTAGTTCTGGTCTGGCATATCACCTGTTTTGGAATCTATCTCTTCTGTGGTTTTGACTAGTTTGTCTCGAACTGTGAATCAGGAGGATGTTTCCATCATAAGTAACAAAAAGCCTAAATCAAACTGGCCTAAACAATAGGTAACAAAAATCTCATGAATTAATACATTAGAGATTAGCTTCCAGATTAGTTCATACCTTGGCTTCACAGTGTCATCATAGGTGAGGTCTTTGCATCTCTCTGTTCTGCCATTCTTGGAGTATGGGCTTTGCCCTCAGGATGTTTGCTTCATGACTTTGGTTGGATATGCCAGTCTAGTGGTCATACCCAGAACCAGTGATGGGCTGAGAAATAAAGGACCTTTTTTTTCCTGCATCTCTTTCTTAAGATCAAGAAAACCTTTCCTGGAAGGCTCTCAGCTGACACCGGATAGGATTGGAGACACCATCTAGCAACCATTGGCATACTCAAGGAGAATACCATAATTTACTTTGACCATTTGGTTGGGGTGGAATATATACTGGGACATACCTGTACATTTCACCTTTGTATACAAGGGGAAGAGGAAGCCATGGAGAAAAACAGTCATTGCTTGCCTATGATGTATCTCATCTTTGCTGGACATTTTATCTACGGTGTCTTACTTAAAAATCACAGAAATCACCATCTCTGTTTTCCAAATGAGTAAATTAAATAATGTACGCCAAATCCCACCACTAGTAAGTGAAGGAAAAAGGACTAGAATGCAAGTTCATCAAAAGCTTCTCCTCTCTCTATTGTTCCAGGCTATCTCTTCCAGTTGACTTCCAGGTTGACCCTTCTCAGCTCTATCCAAGACTGGAGACCCCTGAAATGAATAGAAGTCTTCCAGGAACCACTATAAGCACAAGAGATAAAATAGCTTTCTAGTATCTCCAACACCTCCCTGTATGCCCCCTTCCTTACCTATTCACCTTGATTTCTCCCTCTTCCTCAGCATGTATGTCTCCTTGGTTCTATACTGCTCCCCACCTTCATCAAAGCCACATTCATCTCTTTTCCCTTGCTTTCCTTCAAACCATAATAGAAGTCTTTCAAGGCCCTCCCCAAGCCCTCACTTAGTCCTCCTGGGTCCCCTACCCCCAATTCACTGAAGCCTATCAAATAGCCCACCTATGTCCTGCTATTCTTTCATTTATTGTGCATTTTGTAACTCATATTCTATTATTTCAGGTGAATGCATCTTGTTTTCCTGGTAGATGTTTAAGTGCTCAGCCCAATGCCTGGCACATGATAGGCACTCAGCAAATTTTTAATGACTAAATGAGGGCAGGGACCACCTCTTATTTTTCTATATCCCTAATAATACTTAGCTTGCCAATGAGCATATGGGTGGTGACTAACAGACTAATTGACCTTGGGCTAATTTCTCCCTAGGGCTGAGGATCCACATGCAGATGAAGAAGTTGACATGACCTTTGTCAGTTCTGAGGGAGGTCTTTGGCAAATGGACCCTGTCAGGCTCACATTTACTCATATCCCTGAACTCTTTTAAACAAACAGAGCATATGAGAGCATGGCTTCTGGGAAATCATTTAGATCCCTTATGGGGAATGCTGGCATGATCATTTCTTTCCCCCAAGAGGGAGGGGGTGGAGGGGATAACAGAGGCTTTTTAGACCCTGTGTGCTGAAATTTAATTCACACACTTACTCAGTCATTTCTCAGGAAGCTGCTGGGATTGGGGGGAGGGGTCCCAGACGGAAAGGCTGATGTTGTACCTTAAGAGTTGGTAGGATCAGACACTGGTCTTCTGGGATGAGAAGCTACTGCTGGCCTGCCTGGCTTTTTCATTGAAATCTCCAGGTCACTGCACCTCTCAACAAGCATTGTGATTCTCCCCTTAGGTCTTCTGGGGTTAACCTCATTCCCTATACTTTATATGTGAACCTCTCTAGATGTTGACCACACATTTTGCTTTATTCCCAGACTGACTGCAGTCACCATGAGAAGGCTTCAATCTCATTGCCTGCAAAAAATAGAGGAGCTACGGAAAGGGACAGAGGAGTGGAGGTGGTGGGTAGCTGTACCAGGTATTCTCTCAGGTTACTTTCAGCATTCTCTGACTCTTTTTAGCTAAGTTTGCTAGAAACAAAAAAGAAGGATTGTTGCAGCAGCCAGGTGAGCATTCCATCCAGAAGAGGCTTTTAGTAAACTTTGAGAAGTTTGTTTTCATAATACAATCAAGGCAAAATGTCAAATAGCATCAGTTTGCTGGAGGTTTCCTAGTACTAGTACCTATCTCACAGTGCTTAGCACCACACCTGTCATACAGAAACCCCTTTAATTATTTTCTTTGATACCTCTCCTCCCCCTGTCCGAAACCCAGCTGGGAAACTTTAGCCAAGTCTCCTGCCCATACCCTCGGTTTCTGGCACTTTCGAGTGGTATTGATGATGTAACTCCACAGGGAGGGACACACACACACACACACACACACACACACAAATATAAAGCAGATTAAAATATGTTTACTAAAATTCTTGGGGATACTGTGATTGCTATACAATGGAGCATGTCACACTAAGCTGAAACCAATAGGTTTATATTGTTTCCTTCCTAGCTCCACTGCCCACCTCCTTTCCTAAAATCTTTGAATTTTATCAAAGAATATAGTCTAATGAATGAGGCAAGAGTGAACTCTATGGCACTAGCATGGGGAGAGGAGTCACCTGGGAGGGCAATGGGACTTCATCTTGTCCTTGAGATCCCAAAATTGGGTTCCCAGCAGAGCTAGGATGCTAAGAACAAAAGAACTAACTTGAAGTTAAGGGGGAGGCAGCCAGGGGACCCTGTCCAAAATGGCAGCTTGAGAGGAAGTAGCTGACTGCCTGTTCTGGAACCTCTCAGAGCAGTGTTTACCATGTTCTCTCTCATTAATCCTATTTAAAGCTGAGAGGGGAGGCGGGGAGTCCTGTTTCAACTTGCAGTGGTTAGGTTCCCTGCTGCCACTGTTGCAGGGCTAAGCCTAGTGCTGGGAGGGGGAAGGGGCTTTCTGGAGCCACCTCTGCTGGCTCGAAGCTTCTCAGAAGAGCTTCTCAGAATCCCTCTACCATTAGACCTGATTTTACTGGCCTGCCATGGCCCTAATCTGTGTTGAGGAAGAGGATGCTTGGTGAGAAGGCAGGAGGTATGCACTGACAGGGTGGCTGGTTGGCTATTCTGGTAATGAAGGGGTGTTGGAGAAAGGTGAGGAACTCTCCATTGAGGTGCAGGTGGGAGAGGGAGAAACAAAAAGGAAGGGGCTCTTGTGCAAGAGTGCTTTCTGAGAAAGTGCCACTCCCTCTGGGCATGGGGAGGTCTCTAGCTGGCTTAAAAACACATTCTCTCTTTGGGGTGCTCATAAAAAAGCCAGATCTAGGGAAAAAGGGCCTTCCTGGCCTTGAAGAGATAATGTGTCAGTGAACCTACCATTAATAATGTAGGGTCAGCTTTTTACAAGGGAGAATAGTGGACAGTGTTTACCTCTATAGTATTATTTCTGGGAGACCAAAAGAGACTTTTTTTCCCAAATATATTCCTGTGGGAGTCAATACTTGAGATTCATTTACACTGAGACAAAATCCTCTAGTATTATCCAAAGATTAGAGTTCATGGGTAGCTCTGATGTTTACTAGCTACATGACCATGAATGTCATTTAACCTCAGCTGATTATCTGTAAAGTGCACAGAATACCCCCCACATCTGTCATATATATCTAACTCAGTTGCCACCAAGGCCAAATCAGGTGACAATGTAAAAATGCTTTTAAACCTCAAGTCACTATATATACATGGCAGTTGCATTCCTCTCACTCAGGGTACCTGCCACCCATGCAGACTTTAGGCCCCCAGTATATGTTTCCCAATAAGCTCTAAGAGCCAGACACTGAAATTTTATAACAAAGACAAGCTTTCTCTCTTAGTTATTTGTTCTTGTTCTGAAGACCCTTTCTTAGCCTGGGCTTCTTTCAGTTTGCCTGAAAAGATACCATGATGAAGGTCAGAGCCTTTCCTGGCAAGACTGGCCAGCAGTTGAAAGATATGTTTGCCATATCATAAAAGTGAATTGGAAGTAGAATTAACCCATGGGAAAGACAGAAGCATCTAATATCTAATGGTGTCTAAAGACTTAGTAGTAAGAGTAATGTGCCAACAGGAAGCCAAATTTGTAAGCTCATGTGCAGCACCAGCCATGTGACTTTGTAAAAGAACTTAATTATTTTCTATCTTAGTTTTTTCCTCTCAGTAAAATGGAGATAATAAAATTTGTGTTTCCCTTTGGATTGCATGAAGGTGATGGGGGATTGTGAAGGAAAGGCTGCAAATGTGAGGTAGTTTAGACTCCTGGGGTTGTCAGGCATCCTTGATAAATGCCCATTTGGCAGTGCTCTTGCTATCTTGAAGCACAGCCAACTTCACTATGATTTGCATTAAACTCCCACAATGCTAGACACCATCATTATTGCCTTGAAAACAGTAAAGCAGTAGGGTAGAATATGCTATTTTAGGACTTAAAACCGAAAAGCAAAAAGAAAAAGAAAAGAAAAGAAAATCAATGTGAGAATAAAGAGATAATTTAACAGAATTATACTCATGAGGAAAGGGAAGACATTATATATTAACTTCTAGTCAAGTGGAACTTGACATTTACATAGCAAGTGAAATCTCCACAGCTAAAATACAAGTTAACAGCCCTATTATCCCCAGGCAGAGAAAGAGAAAGAGAGATGCAAACTATGTCTAAGATGTCTAGGGGGATTTGAGGAAAAACAGTCTTGCTTTAGGTTGACAGAATCTTGGCCTGGTCATCAGAAGATGTGGTCCTTCAGGATTTCCTTTTCTTCCTCCAGAGTAGAGACTTAATATATTTGTACATACTTTATATTTTTGAAGTACAAACATCATCTCATTTGATCTTTGCCAATCTTTTAATGTAGGAAAAACAGAAACTATTACCCCCATTTAACAATTGAGAAAACTGAGGCTCAGTAAAATTAAGTTGTATAATTAACAAACTATAGAATAAAACAGAAGCCATTTCTTTCTTTGGTTCACATTCTTGACATCCAAGCTGAAAAACTCACCCTGTAATATGAATTTTGTAGAATTTGATGGGGATAAGTTATCCTATCCTACATCTCACCCAGAGCAAGAATCCTAACTACAACACACAAAACAAGTAGTTAGCCAGTCCGGCTTGTTGATTTATATTAACAGAGAAGTCACAAACCATTTTATTTTTGATAAACCATTCTATCTTCGATATCTGTAAATGTTGGGGAGTTTCGTGAAATTAAAATAAAAATTTCTCTCTCAGTAATATCTATCTACCATTGAATTGTTCATTAAATGTTGAAGCTTGAGCAGAGTTTAGAAATGATGAAATTATGGCTCTGGTCTAAGTAACAAATCTACCATGAGTTGGGGCATGAGCTCTGGCTCTGACTGCCAGTCTGGTTCTCTTATCCTCAGCACGATGCTAATTCTGATCGCTTGAGTCCTTAATAAGCCTTTCCCTCTTCCACATGAAAATCTTTCAGATATTTGAAAACCACAATCTAGTGTAAGGAGTCCACAATCTAGTGGAAAGGAGTTTCCTCCTTTCCAAATTTAATGTTCCCATTTTACTTTGCCATTACTCATATGATGTGATTTTCTCATTTATTCAACAAATATTTCAAGATGTTTCAAGTATTTGAACCATACTCATCACTGTGCTAGGTACTAGGAACAGAGCAGTGAACAAGATGGGTATGTTGTCTTCTGAAGCTTAGAGTCTGGTAGGGACTATGGTCATTGAACAAATAAAATAAGATGTAGCAAGGTGCTACAGAAGGTACGTGGATGTCTAGGAACTATTTTGGGGAGAACACCTAATCTGTGCTGCCACGAACCATCCTTGTTACTATGTGCCCACATGATGTCTAGTTAGGATCCTTATGAAGTGTGGGACCCTGAAGATGCCACATTAGTCCAAGTATTTGTTCAAGGCAGAGTGCAGCTATTCTCTCTCTTTCTTTTTCCCTCCCCCATCCACCCATTCTCTCTGTCAACACACTGAATGTCTGTTAAAGCAAGGTAAGACTGAGTTTGCTTTTTACCAAATACACTGCATTGAGGTGTCCTCGAGTCTATATAATCTACTGTTCAGTCAGACCTGATTAATTTTTTAAATTGAAATGAAGCAATTCACAATTTACTTGTATTATGTTTCATTTTCTTGGTTTGGGTCCAGGATCCTAATTTGTAACAATCACTTCTTATCTTTATTTCTATTAACAACGATATGTTTGCAAGAACTAGGAACTTATTCAGGTTATCTTAATTTATGAGAGTTTACTGTAAGGACAATACAAGCCTTAGCACACCCCCAGTGAGGGCTCTGAGTAGGGAAGAGGAGGTAACCAAAGCATTCCCTAAAGGAGAACAGCGCTGGGAACCAATCTGCCACATAGGTGTTCTCATTTCTCTACCTCTTTTTCCTATTCTACTCTCTGTTCTTTTCCTTCCTATTTCTGCCTGTGGCTTCTTTTTATTCTTGATTTTCTCTTATTGTCTTTTCTTGTGTTTTTCCACTTTTACACTATTCTATCAACTGCATTTGCTGCTTTAGACACCCAGAAGATCTGATTAAGTCAGCCATCCTTCTCAAGAATCAAGTGTCCATATGGCCCTGGCTATTTGGATCAGGCTTGCTCCTTGATCTAATCATCTATAGGCAGGACTCTGGCACTGTGTGGGAACAAGCATACTTTTCTACATATAAGGAATCTCTCAGAAGAGAGATGTAGATATGCGAGCCCCAGACCACAGTCTCAAAGACACTAAAAGTGTCTGAGTGCTTCATAATTATCTCCTTACTTATACTGGGGTTTAAATCTCTAAAATATTTGCTTTCTGTTTTCTGAGTTTTATCCCTTTGTGTCTCAGTTTCAGACCTGGTCCCTCCCTTATAATATGGGCAATTTCACTTTTTCTCTTTACATGTGTGGTGAGAACAAGACTCATAATCCCAATCACTTGTCACTTGAGGCAAAAGAGATCTAGTACTTTAAATGATGCCTCCTTTAACAGGTATGTCTTATGCATCAACAAAGATATTGTCTGAACTTATGGTAGAATTGGCAGGCATTCAGATTCTCTTCTTGTCACTGTGTCTGGCCTTTGAGGGACAACTAGGGAGGGAGACTGCTGGCTTTCTGAAGAGGTGGAGACATGTGCATCTATGGTCCCTGTGGTTAGCACTCTTTGGGAGAACTTTACAGTTTCTGCAAAACTTTAAGGCTGCCATTAAAAAGGGTACCTATCCAGGGGCGCCTGGGTGGCGCAGTCGGTTAAGCGTCCGACTTCAGCCAGGTCACGATCTCGCGGTCCGTGAGTTCGAGCCCCGCGTCGGGCTCTGGGCTGATGGCTCAGAGCCTGGAGCCTGTTTCCGATTCTGTGTCTCCCTCTCTCTCTGCCCCTCCCCCGTTCATGCTCTGTCTCTCTCTGTCCCAAAAATAAATAAACGTTGAAAAAAAAATTAAAAAAAAGAAAAGGGTACCTATCCAAGTATTCATTGGCTGCTTACTTCAAACATGGAATGCAATTGCTTATCCAGTTGCTAGCAAGCAAAGAATGAAGGTGAAGTCAGGTTGTGGCTGACTTCCATGAAAGTAGAAGTTGGTTATATATATTACAATATATGTTAAGATCCATATGGCAAGAGAAGTCCTTTAAGTATGAAATTAAGGTGTTATTCAGGGCACCTGGGTGGCTCAGTTGGTTAAGTGTCTGGTTCCTGACTTCAACTCAGGTCATGATCTCACAGTTTGTGAGTTTGAGCCCCACATCAACTCCACACAGATCTCTCCCTCTCTCTCTTCCCTTCCATTACTTTATGCTTTCTGTCTCAAAATAAATAAATTAAACAAAAACTTAAAAAGAAACATAAAGTATTATCCAAAGATAGGTTTATCTGGGGAGTATCAATATACTCCTATTGTTTGTCATGTCATCTTCAAAGTGTGGGAACTTCTTAGGAATGCAAATTCTCAGGCACTACCTCCACTTACTGAATCTGAAACTCTGTGGCGAGTGCCACCAATCTTGTTTTAATAGGAGGTTTTGATGCATGCTCAGTTTGAGAATCATTGCTTTCAGTCTGAGAATCAGAGCCACTTTTATTTTTGCAAATATTGCAAACCAGCATAAAAGTCAAATAGATGTACATTTTAAATGCTTGCAATGGCAAATGATAAAACTATGTATGTGTATATATATGTATGGTATCTGTATATATATGTTAATATATGTATATGTATATATTCCATATGTAATTCTTATGTATATTTCATATATAGTTGATCTTCGAATAACATGGGGGCTAGGGGTACCAACCCCTCTGCAGTTGAAAATCTATGTGTAACTTTTGACTCCCCAGAACTTAACTACTAATAGACTACTGTTGACCAGAAATCTTACTTATAACATAAATGGTCGAATAACACATATTTTGTATGTTATATGTATTAATATTATATTCTTACACTAATACCTAACTTAATTTTTTTTTAGCATTTCTAGGCTATGCAGTTTGTCTGCAAGTTTTTTCAAATTGTTGAAAATTTACAAAAAAAATTTTCTGCTGTGTTTATTGAAAAAAAAAAAAAGGGATATAAGTGGACCCAGGCAGTTCATACCCATTTTGTTTAAGGGACAACTGTAAACATAATATATATTTTCATGCTTTATGAAATTATTTTTCATAATGTGTGGAAATATATTATAAACTATAAAATATATTTTATTTATAAGATTTATAAAATTATATTTTGTTTATCACACAAATGTGTATGTATGCATATGTGAAATAAGCCTTGTAAACTACTAGCAATTTAAGGTGATGTTCTTTGGGCAGTTTGAACAACACCATTCTTTTCTACTATGTATCACACCCAAATATTGATAAGACAAAGAAAAAGTGGCTGTGGTTGAAAAGTTGACACACCACCTTTATTATTAACAAAGACCAGATAGGGGAATGTGAATGGAGTCAGTGGGCAAATGTGATTCTTTTTTTTAGAGTGTTTATTTATTTATTTATTTTTGGGGGGATGATGGGCAGAGAAAGGGAGAGAGAGAATCCCAAGCAGGCTCTACCGTATAAGTGTGGAGCCTGACATGGGGCTCAATCTCAGGTAAGATCATGACCTGGGCTGAAATCAAGAGTCAGTTGCTTAACCGATTGAGCCACCCAGGTGCCCTGCAAATGTTATTCTCAATCTACAGAGAAATCCTTCTGTGGGGAGATAGAAATCAGGAATGCCACACTTCACATTAAAAGAAATACCAAGAATGAGGATGACAACTACTAACCACTCTAGTTGTTTAACCCACAGGGTTTAGCCATTAAGCTGAGTCAACAAAGAATATGTTCTTCCTCTTCAAGGCTGGAGATCAGCACTAAATTAGAGCAGTTGTGTTGTCCCCTCAGTTCCCACTCAGGGGCCAACTATCGTTTCTTTGAGTATCAGGTTAGTTTAGTTTATCCCTAAAGATTCTGAAGTCGGTCAAAGCAGTCCCCCAGTTAAATAAACCCAAGACTACTTTGTACTTATGGTTGAAAATTGACTCCCTTTCCTTTCCCAAATTATATCTAATTATATTTTTCAACATTTATCAGAGGTTTTCCAATGAAATTAAATGACCCACTAAGATCTTCCAATTATAAACTGTCTTAAGACAATTCAATAATAAAATGTCAGCAATTTAGGACTGTCCCAGATTTGAATATAAATGCCCCTTATTATCAAATTCCCAGGGGGAATTTAAAGTTCAGAGACTAAATTTCCTTGCTAAGTCAAAGTTCAAAGAAACTAATCTCCATAATCAAATTAACTTGTTTCTATGAGTTAAAGGTCAAGGAAATTAAAGTTTAAAATTCATCCTCTTCAATTTCTTACTGTGCTTAGACTCAGCCAGAGAACTTCCTAATGATTGAGTTGAACTGCGATTCCTTTAGCAGCTGTACCCTGGATTCTCACTGTAATTCCTTCAGAGTCTCAGGAGTTTTATTAATCCAACACCAAACCTCAAATACCTCACTTTTAAAAAGCTTGGTTGGTTGATAGAACAATTAATTATCACAGTACAGACTTTCTGTATCCTCGAATCCAGAAAAATATTCTCTCCTTGACCAAACTCCGCTCAGGCTTTTCTGAGCTCTTTGTAAACTATACTCGGTCCTTGGGCATGTTCTGAAGAGCCCAGTTTTAGCAAGAATCCTGCTAAGTCAGTTTATCCAGAATCTCCCATCCTTGATATCTGATCACCTTTGATATCTACTCAGGTTCTTCATCCTATACCATCCCTCAAATGGCATCTGATCATCTTGGCCAGGCTTCAACAAGAATCCTGTTAAGGTGATTATCAAAATCTCCCCTTACTCCTTGTGTTTCATCTTAGTAATTTTCCATCCACTGGTTCTACCCTGCTCCTTAGCTATTAATCCCCACTTTTTCTTGTATTCAGAATTGAGCCCAATCTCTCTCCCCTACAGCAAAACCCCACTGTAGTAATACCTGTAACCTATTGTAATAACCACCCCCTCCCAATAAAATTTGCCCTACCATTCTTTGACAAGTACCAGAATGAATAATTTTTTCCCTTAACATCCTGGCCCCACCAAAAGAATTCCCATATCATCATTTTGGCCTGAAAATTCAATTTCTTGCCCCATGCACCAAATGATATGGCATCTCAGTGGATTCAATCAATAGTACCTCTTTTTCCCACCTCACCTCTGATGGAGATAAAGGCAAAGTCATAAGATATGGCTTATATCTGTGGGCAAGTGAGTTTTCTCCTGCAAGTGAGTTTTCTTGAATTACATACACATACCAAACTAGTAACAGAAAATGTCAAACTAAGTGAGGACTCCCTACCACACCTCTCCTCCCCAAGACATAAGACCTAGTGTGGAGTAGAAGAGAACTGCAAATCCTTGTATGCAACTGAGCTGAGCTGAGTATTCCAAGTTTATTATCTTTAAATTCACTAATCCAATTAAATTATACCTTTTCCTCTGGGAGGTGAGAAGTAGGAGAGACTAGGAGTATCACACCTCCTGTGGAAGAAGCCTCTAAAGTGAGGAAGAATTGTCCACCATCCATGTGGGAGAACTTGTATTATACAGGATTATAAAAGTGGTATTTAATAAATATACTATGCAACCTAGCTCCTAAATAGGGAGTCCATTCCTTCTTTTCCTTAGTTTTTGCTCTAGAGGTATATTAAAAATGAATAAACCAGTAAAACCTTTTACATTATTATGTTTGCTTTTAGTAAGCTATCCAGTCTATTCTACTCTAAACCTTTTGCTATTCTTACCACTGCTTAATTTGTCTGTGAAATAACATAATGGATAATAATTCAAATTAACCATCTGAATGTTTTCTGTGAAATCTAACATTAGCAATACCTATGACTACCTCAATTCTCATAGAGTAGCTTGTCCTCAGTTACGCAAACTGCTTCTCAAACAAGATGGTAAACTGAGCTATTGATTTTCCACATGAGTGCAAGGCATTAAATGAGAGCAAGAATAGTGTTTTCAAAAAATGTTTCTGGACAGATATATCTATATACAGAATTTGGACCCCTATCTCATTCTGTACCAAGAAATAGAACTCAAAAGTCATGATAAATTTAAGTGTACACAATAAAACCATAAAAATCTTAGAAGAAAACATACGTACAAACTTTCTGACCTTGTATTAGGCAATGATTTCTTGGATATGATACTAAATGCTTTAAATGCCTAATTGACAAAATAAAAAAAATAGGTAAGTTAAAATTTTTGTATTACAAATGATACCATCAAGAGAGTGAAATTACAATCCACAGTATTGGAGAAAATATTTGAAAATCATATATCTGATAAGGGACATAAGAATATCCAGAATATATAAAGAAGTCATAACTAAGTAATAAAAGAAAACACAATATGAAAATGGGTAAAGGATCTGAATAGACATTTCTCCAAAGAAGACATAGAAATGCTTCACAAACACATAAAATGTTTCTCAATATAATTAGTCATGAAGAAAATGTTATCAAAATATAATGAGATACCACAACCATTAGAATGTCTATAATCAAAAAGAGATCATGATATATATTGGGGAAGAGGTGGAGAAGCTGGAATCTCATACATTGCTAATGAGAAAGTAAAATGGTACAGCTGCTTTGGAAACCAGTCTGGCAGTTCCTCAAAGGTTATACACAGAGTAACCATGTAACTCCGCAGTCTAGTTATAACTTCAGTCTAGTTATAGACTAAAGAGAAATTAAAATTTATATCCACCCAAAATCATGTACATGAGTATTCGTAACCAAAAAGTGGAAACAACTGAACTGTCTATCAACTGATAAATGAATGAATAAATAAAATGTGCTATATGCCTATTATGGGATATTTTTCACCATAAAAATGAATGAAGTACTGAATAGGCATATAGAGAGACAGAAAGAAAATTAGTGGTTGCCTAGGATTGGAGGGTAGGGTGTTAATGGGTGATAGATAGGTCTACACATAGGGAACAGTGTTTCTTTGGGAAAGACAAAATGTTCTAAAATTGATTGTGATGTTGGCTTTACAGCTCTGACTATATTAAAAACCATTGAATGGTACACTTTAACTGGATTGAGTTGTATGATATGTGAATTCTATCTCAATAAAGTTGTTAAGAAAACAAAACAAAACAAACAAACAAATTTGTGTACTTCTTGAAGGCAGAATCCATTTCTCATGCTTCTTTGTGCAATGTATGTGAATGTGTAAAGGAATGGATTTCATTGATTTTGCCCTGCATTGAGCTTCCACCTAACAAGACTTGACAGCATTAGAAACAATGAAAGGTTTCCACTTCTGTTTTTCTTTTTTTAATGTTTATTTATTTTTGAGAGAGAGAGAGAGAGAGAGAGACAGAGCATGAGCAGGGGAGGGTCAGAGAGAGAGGGACACACAGAATCCAAAGCAGGCTCCAGGCTCTGAGCTGTCAGCACAGAGCCCGATGCGGGGCTTGAACTCATGAACAGTAAGATCATGACCTGAGCTGAAGTTGGACTCTTAACTTACTGAGCCACAAAGGCACCCTGAAATGTTTCCATTTCTTAATATTTCTGAAGACTGCATCAGGTAGAGGTAGTTTTCACTTCCCCATGTTCATCTTCTTCCTTTGCAGTTTTATTAAGGAACTTGGAGAAAGCTGGGTTCAAAAATACCAAAAACAACAGACACTGGAAAGCCAGCCACTTCCCCTCCATGCCTGTAGCTTTTGTACAGTCCCTCACAATTGAATTGTACCACAGTCCTAGCCCTGTCCCTATTGGTCCCCTCTTATTGTCACCGTTGCTTGCCAAGGTGCAGGGGCACTGTATCATGCCTCAGTGTAAGCTTCTGCCTAGACAAGTCAGAGGTCCTCCATATATCTCCAAAGCATGAGCTCTCACAGGTCCTACTGTGGGCCCTCCATCTCTGGAAAATCTCTGCCCAAGACTTTGGTGTACAAATATTCCCCTATCAGTTTGTACTGAGAATGGACCAAAATGCCACCTCCAGGAAACCAAACCTGAGGCTCTTACCATGTTGAGCCAGGAGAACAGCTTTCTCTATCTTCCCCTGCTTCTTTCTGTCATTGCCCTCTCCCCACTTCCACTGTTTTCATGGAGTTTCCAGCTTCTTTTCTGGCAAGCCATATCAGGTACTGAGGAACACAGAATTTGAATTCAGACAAACCTGTATTAGCATCTGCCCTCCTATTCGTGTTACTTATGTGAACTCAGAGGAGTTACCTAGCCTCTCTGAGACTATTCTCCTCATTACTAAGTAGTAATAACTTGCTGAGAGGGGAGGGGCAGAGAGTAGTGATGTGAAGATCAAATGAGATAATGCAACTGAGGTATTTAGCATAGCATCTGGCCCCTAGAATGTGGTCTGGAATTGGCAGCAGCTTTTATTCTTTCTGCCTTAGACTGGGCCAAAAGCTTATCTGAGACAGTGTGGTGAGGACATGCCCAAGTGCTGAGCCTCACACCTCTGGTTTGTGCAGTTCCTACTAGGCTGGACTTGCAACATCTCCTTTCCCTCTCTCCATGAACCAGCTACCCTGAGTGCTCTGATAGGGAAAAGGCAACCAACCCAGTCCTTAAAACATGCAAAATAGTAACTCTAGGTCTCCCAAGTCTGGGACTTCTAGGTTGATCCTGGAATCGGGGCTAGAAGAGAGCAGAAGGGTCATGGAGCTGCCTCCACTACATTTCTGCTGCCCTGCCTCAGGACACTCACTATATCCTCCAAGTCATCACATTTGGAGAGAAATCAGTCCTCTCTGGGGACATGTTTAAATGCATTAATGCACTGAGGTCCTTGGGTCATAAGCACTTTCTAGCAACCTCCTATCCTGGGCCCCTCCCCGACCCCACACACTCCAAGAACTAGTGTGTTCTTTTTTAGATTTGGGGTCCTCACAAAGCCTGGGAACAGCTCAGAAGCCCTGGGCTTGAGATGTGTCTTCATGTTTCCTCATCATGCACAGTACTTGGACAGTGCTCAGTAAATATTTTTGGAGTGATTAGTCAGCGTGGGCTGCTTTCCTTCCCTTTCCATCTCTGAGAGCCCAGCTGAGTATGGAATGAAAGGGAAATGAAATAAACATCTCAGGCCCTGTAGCCCACCAGGGTCAGGATATTTACAGTGGAGTTGTGAGTCAGAACTGACCCCTTTTTTTTTTGTCATCACCCAAGGCACCGGAACTAAGAGCATAAACAGAGGCAAAAGAGGAGGAAGGTTTTAGAACATTGGGGCTTGTCCCTGAGTAACACTTTATCAAAGCCCACAGCTTTCAACAATAAACTTTTAGTAGAAATGCTTTATTGGCCAGATTATTCTGTGAGTTTTTGTGTATAGAATCACATTAAATACTCATAATGCCTTTGCAAGGGATAGTCTTCAACAAGTTAAAATTCAGTCAGAGCAATGATCAAGTCCCCCAAATGATTTTTCCTTTAACTTATTTTCGAAGAATTTCACTGCATCAGAGAGGGGAGGCATTTGGTCTGTTTAGTCAGATATGTAGCTAGGTTTGGAAATGGGGAGATGTTTTATCATTAATTGTCAGTTATTAGTCAGTCTAGGGACCTATGATTTGAAATTAGGTTTTCAATTCGTCCACAAGCATTCAATGGAAATATTTAAGGGCAATTCCTTGGGGACAACCCTCCCAAGGAAATAAATGTTGTTGAATTTAAAAACTTTTCCCACCCCTCTTGGTTTATACTTGCTCCCGAAGTAGCGCATAGGGAA
The DNA here is from genome assembly GCF_007474595.2 of Lynx canadensis. NCBI lineage: Eukaryota > Metazoa > Chordata > Mammalia > Carnivora > Felidae > Lynx > Lynx canadensis. The sequence goes on along the minus strand of NC_044306.2, from coordinate 37,225,586 downwards.
GTTAAGTGACTTGTTCAAAGCATGGCAATAAGTTAGGATCAATGATAAGACCAGAATCAAGTTTTCTGTCTCCTAGTTCATGAGTTTTTTCAACTCATCATCAACTCTTCCCTCTGTCTGTGTCTCATTTCCCCTTCATTTTATTTTACATATTTGTATTTATTTTGAGAGAGAGAGAGAGAGAGAGAGAGAGAGAGAAAGAATGTGTGTGTATGCAGGTACATGAGAGGGGAAAAGGGAGAGAGAGAATCTTAAGCAACCTCCATGCTGGGCATGGGCTACTGAGGCTGGATCTCACTAATGTGAATTCGTAACCTGAGCCCAAATCAAGAGTTGGATGCTTAACCCACTGAGCCACCCAGGTGCCCCTCATTTCCTCTTCAAAGGCTGTGTACAAAGACTATGGAATGCTTGTTTGTTTCTCCTTGGTAGGAAGGGATGGTGAGGCAGTTCAAACCTTAGACCCAACTCACTATTGTTCAGCATTGAGGATGGGATGAACATAAAAGGATAGAAATTAAATTGCTTTTCAGGAGCTTTGAAGAACACTATTTCCAAATTTTGGCAAATGACTCAGAAATACAGTGTTCTGTTGATCCGGTTACTGCCAGTTTTCTATAACAAATAATATCATGCAATAAATTATTCTTTGGGTTCATGCCTATTCAACATTTTACAATTAAATAATGTATGTTAGCACTTTCATCTGAGAAGACACATTTATACCCTTAGTCACTAAGCTTGCATGGTTATTAATCTTGCCTGTGTGTTTCCTAATCAGATTATAACTTTCTTGGCTGCAGGAACCGTTCCTTCAATTCCTTTGTATTTCTCACAGTATCTAGCAATGCTGGACATTAAGGTTTTTGTATTGTCAAGTGCTAAATTTTGTTGTAGAGTAGATGCTAAATAATCTTAATTAAATGGATTATAAACAAAGCCAAGATGGGCTCTCTTTGTCCCACTATCAATTTGTGTCAGTAATTCAACTTCTTTTATCTCTTGCCACCTCAGACATCACAAACAGCAGACTAGCCATTTACATGAACTTGAAAAATCACAAGCTAGGTTGGAGGAGGAAAAATAAAATGTTTGCTACATATGAAGATTTATTGACTAAGAAAACATTAAGAGTTTGAAAATACTAAAGAGATAATTTAGCTTGAAGCTTTTTCAAACTTTTCTCCAGAAGGCAAAGCAGAGTAAACATCTCCCCAGGAATGTCATATACAAATGTCTTTGTATTTATATTCAGTTTATTTTAAAAATCATGAATCTATGCCTATTGCCCATCTTTACCTACTAGTCCATAGGGCCAGGCTCCAGGCAACTTTCTCACCTTAACTTTGCCCTGCCAAGTCACTCAGATGCTATTAGGAATTTAGAATTTAAATAAAAACAGACTAGGGGTTAAAAAAAGTAAAAGAAATAAAAGCCCAGAAACTGCTGCTACTGAGGCCTTCAAAACTGCCCTGGCTCCTACCCTTACCAATGTCTCCTTATTCAGACCATGAGTTCTCCAAAATCTTGTTGATACTTCCCTTTTGGAAGGTAGCTTGATTTGAGTGTACATCTATCCTTCTGCACATGCAAGCTCTTTAACAGATATATGCCAGTTTTATACTCTGTTGTGCTTTCATCAACAATTATTTCTGGTATTTTACTTCATTAGTGAAAATTCTTTGTCCCTGATTAATTTGGACATCCTATGACTTTAATATTGTAATACAATTTGTGAAAGCGTAGTTCACATTAAAATGGGGAAGAAAATGTACAAGATTAAATCACTTTAAATTGCAGATATTTGACTCTTTTTGAATCTACAGCAATTTCATATGGTTGAAACTAATACATTTAAAATTAACCATTAGGAACAACAAGGAATAGATACAGGCCTCCAATCAATCACTCCTCCTTTAAACATTTATTGAACACCCATATGTGTAATTCAGTCCATTTGAAGCTTAAAGAATCACGAAAAAGTATGATACACAGACTCTATTCTCAAGAGGTTTACTGAAGTGGTTATAATACAAGGTAGACAGTGATATATAGGATAAATGAGGCTTAGGTTAAATATTATTCAGAGAGGAAAGAGAGATGTCTTCTAAGAATGTTAAAATTTTCATGAATGTTACTGTTTCAGAGTGGGACTTTTAAAGATATGTAACATTTTGGGGCACCTGGGTGGCTCAGTCGGTTAAGCATCCAACTTTGGCTCAGGTCATGATCTAGCAGTCAGTGAGTTCCAGTCCCTCATCAGGCTTTGTGTTGACAGCTTGGAGCCAGGAGCCTGCTTCGGGTTTTGTGTCTCCCTCTCTCTCTGCTCCTCCCCTACTTATGCTCTGTCTCTCTCTGTGTCTCAAAGGTGAATAAATGTGAAAAAAATTAAAAAAAGAAATATATGCAACATTTTGATATTCAAATAGTTGGGATAAGAAAACTATTCCAGAGAGAGGAAATAAATTGTGAACTGAGATAGAAAGAAGAAAGCTGTGAAATTATTGTTCATGAATAGGAATCAGAAATTAATATCTTAGCTAGAATACAGTAAAAGAAAAAAATGAGACAGAATATTGGAAGAGAAAATGGTGGCCAAATTATGGAGAACATTGTAGCAGTCAGGAATTAGAAAGGTTTTCCAACTAGGGAATGCTGTGATTAAAATTGAATTATAGGCAATATTACCAAACAGTATGAGGAGGTTGAATTGGAGTGGTGATGACTGGTGGCAATAGTCCAAGAGTAAGGTGATGGAGAAGATAGGGTGATAGCAGTGAGATAGACTTTTGAGGTTTAGGTCGGTATAACTAGACCAAAGGGACAACACATAGTGTCAGTTCTCTTTTTGATACTTCAGAAATGAATATTGGTCATACCTCCTGTATTCTATGAGATCCTCAAAAAAGGGAATTGAAGGGACCTCTGCTGAAAGGATTCCAGCAGACAGCTTGTGTTAACTTGAAGTAAGGAATCAATGAGAAGGACTTGCATTAAGCAAGGAAAAATATAAATTTGAAACTCATTTTATCATAAATGTAAATACTTATTTAAATATAAACATGTAATTTGTACTTATAAAAATACGAATTTTGGAATCACTTCCACTCAGTAAGGCCTCAATTCATTTTCTTTATTTGCTCTTGGGCATTTGGAATTCAGTGCTTCTCAGAGCTATGAAACCCAAATATTGTACAGAGAATTCTAAAGTTTTAGCCAAGAAAAGTTCTCAAGGTAAAAAAGATGACTATAAAAGCATCCCTGAATTTTTTCCCCTGTATTTCATCTTCTTGGATGTCTCTCAAAATTAGATCCTATGTCACATTCATATGGATCTTTGGGTGCTTGTTTTTGAGCTCTTTGTTGCTCAGACCTAGGAAGGTTTTGTGGCTTAATGAAACAGATATAAGACTTTCAAACCAGTCTATGTTGTAATAAACTGGGACCATACTCATCTTCTTGTAAAGAACTAGAAAACTAAAAAAAATAATAATAAAAGTAAAAAATTAAAAAAATATAATAATGTGAGCTCTAAGATTACTAGAGCTTTCCTCCTGGAGGCACTTTCTGGATGTCAGCACAAAGAAAAAGTCCTAGACAGAACTCAGCAGTCTTTCTGAGCAGAGCAAACAGAATACAGAGTTTGGGAAGACTAAAGTAGTCAGAATTTCTGAAACAGTGTGCCAGAGATGGTGCTTCATGGAAAAAGAGATTCATAAACCTACATAGTAGTGACTTTAAATCTATTACTGAATATTAAATTGCACATGCATAGAGTAAAATTCTACCAGACCAGCCAAAGGACAATTCAGGGAAACACTAAAATGAACACAGTCTGGAAAGTGTTTTACTTCTGATCAGCTGGTGTTGAAGGTCTTCACTGAGCAACAGGGCTTAAAGTGGAAATTCCAATAGTGTCCTTCCTTAATATTGATGCTAAACTAGTGAGAGCATAAGAGCTTCTCTAAACCCACTCTCTTAAAACTAAAAACAAGCTTTCAAAGGATCTAGCAGATTCACAAGGAATGTAACTGTTTTCCAGAACAAACTCCAATATCCCAAACTTTAAAAAAATCCAGCACACAAAAATATAAAACATGATCTCTAGAATTCAATCAGAAATCACTATATATGTGAAGAAACATAAATAGGTGACCCATAATCAGGAGAAAAAATAAGACTATAGAAGTAGATAGGGAAATAACAGAAATGATGGAATTAGCTGATAAGGAATTTTAAAACAATGAATGTAAGTGTGCTCAATAACTTGAAGGAACATATAAGTAAAAGACATGTATTGAAAAAGACACAAATGGAACTTCTAGGAGTAAAAAGATAGAAATATGAAATGAAATACCCACTGGATGGAATTAATAGAAGTTTAGAGAAACTGCAAAAGAAAATATTATTTAGCTTGAAGATATAACAACAGAAACTCAGTTAAATGAGCTATACTTTCACTTTAAGAAGCTAGAAACAGGGGCGCCTGGGTGGCTCAGTCGGTTGAGCGTCCGACTTCAGCCCAGGTCACGATCTCACGGTTGGTGAGTTCGAGCCCCGCGTCAGGCTCTGGGCTGATGGCTCAGAGCCTGGAGCCTGCTTCCGATTCTGTGTCTCCCTCTCTCTCTGCCCCTCCCCCATTCATGCTCTGTCTCTCTCTGTCTCAAAAATAAACATTAAAAAAAAATTTTTTTAAAAAAGAAGCTAGAAACAAGTGAGCATATTAAATCCGAAGTAAGTATCTACAGGAGAAAGTAAAGAGCAAAAATAGTAAATAGATAATCAGAAAAAATATAGGAAGCAAAACCCGACAAAAACAGAACAAAAACCTATTCTTCAAAAAGATAAATAAAATTTATAAACCTCTAGGTAGACTATCTCAATAAATAAAAAAGAGAAAACAGGGTGCCTGGGTGTCTCTGTTGGTTGAGTGTCTGGCTCTCGGTTTTGGCTCAGGTTATGATCTCGCAGTTCATTGGTTCGAGCCCTGCATTAGGCTCTGTGCTGGCAGTGTGGAGCCTGCTTGGAATTCTCTCTCTCTCCCTCTCTGTCCCTCCCATGCTCTCTCTCTCTCTCTTAAATAAATAAATAAACTTAAAAAAATAAAGATAAATTTAAAAAAGAGAAGATATAAATTAACCATATCAGGAATGAGAAGAGAGTAAATCCTTATATCAATCAAACAGACACATTTTCCTATTTGATGTGTTGGCTGAAGAGGTGGTGAAGGCATTGAAGATGCTAGAAGTCTTTGTGGAGTGATTCTTAAAATGGTCCCTGCCATCATGAGGAAACATGTTGAGAATAGAAAATATGGGTGGCTGTAGTGGGCAACTAGCTAAATAGGAGTAAAACATATCTTGGGTGACCCTTTTCAAAATCTTAATTCACATAATCTAGTCATGGAGCTATGTCACATTTGAGAACAATAATCCAAGCAGGACACAAGACTCTTACTGGTGTCTCTCACAGTTACTCAAAAGGTATGTAAGCGCACTTCATAGAATCTCTTATTAACATCCCTTCTCATCTACCCTTTCATACCCAGCAATTCCTGTAACCCATCCTCTGAAGAATATAATCTTACTCTCTCCATTTTCCTACCTCCACAACATTTCCCCCCTCTGCCATTTCTCTCAATCTGGTCATATCCATCAAGAAAACTGTGCTTCATATACTTGACTCCCTTATCCTCCCATGTGAAACTCCCTAGGGAGTGTATTTCATCTTCATTGTGACTGCTTTTTATTTCTGGAATCCATTTGTTTGGATTTTGTCCATGTATTTCTCTTAAAATAGAGAAGATGGAAGCCGCGGTAGAACCAATTCCATATATGGTGATGGTGGGATCAAGTTTTGAATCCCCACACAAACATTTTTAATTCTGACAGACTTGTAAAGCTTGCTTATTTAGCTTTATGTTATTTTAGACATTTATTTTTCTTTCATTATTTACAAATGTTTTGTTTGAAGTTTCACGTTTTATCATTTGTGCTATTAGGAAAAGTAATATAAAATTTGTAGAAGAAAAGTTAACATACTGCATCAAAAACCTTCCTTAAAGATATGCAAACTTTTACAAATTTTTAAGATAGTGAGAGAGAACATGCATGTGTGTGCACAAGCACATGTGAATTGTGAAAAGGCAAAAGGAGAAGGGGAGAGAATCTCAAGCAGGCTCCACTCTCAGTGCAGTGCCTAAATGTGGAGCTCTATTTTACAACCATGAGATCATGATCTGAGCTGAAACCAAGAGTCAGACACTTAACTGAGCCCAAATTTTATTTCTAAGAAAAAATCTTAATGAAATCTTTATGAGGTTATGTAAATAATTATCTACCAGAACATTTCTACAACAATAGTCATAAGAAGTGATGAATTAGAGAGTACTTTATGTTCAACCAAGTGGACAGGAGTTAATAAAATAAATTATGACATTCATCACCTAAAATAATGCTATAAGGCACTTCTTTTTTTCTTTTAAAAAATTATCACTTTAGTAATCATGTTTTAGTAATTTTATATCCCAAAGGTTGCAGCAGTCATACAAACCAAAAAAAAATTCTAGAGTGTTAAAAGAAATTAGTTCACAGACAAAAGTAAATCATGTTCGCATAGTTGATTATAATGCCAAGTAAGACATCCTTGTCCCAGATCAGATTAGATAATCTAGCTTTTTTATTTTATTTTATTTTATTTTATTTTATTTTATTTTATTTTCATTTTATTTTGTTGTTTAGGAAATACTTTATTTTTTATTTTTATTTTTAAATTTATATCCAAGTTAGATAGTATATAGTACAATAATGATTCCAGGAGTAAAATCCAGTGATTAACACCCTACATATAACACCCAGTGCTCACCCCAACAAGTGTCTTTCTTAACGCCCCTTGCCCATTTAGCCATCCCCCACCCATAAGCCCTCCAGCAACCATCAGTTTGTTCTTTATGTTTAAGAATCTCTTATGTTTTGCCCCCTCCCTGTTTTTATATTATTTTTGCTTCCCTTCCCCTATATTCATCTGTTTTGTATCTTAAATTACACATATGAGTGAAGTCATATGATATTTGTCTTTCTCTGACTAATTTTGCTTAGCATAATACCATCTAGTTCCATCCACGTGGTTGCAAATTGCAAGATTTCATTCTTTTTGACTGCTGAGTAATACTCCATTGTGTATATATGTCACATATTCTTTATCCATACATCTGTCAACGGACATTTGTGCTCTTTCCATACTTTGCTATTGTTGATAGTGCTGCTATAAACATTGAAGTGCATGTATCCCTTTGAAACAGCACACCTGTATCCTTTAGATAAATACTTAGTAGTGCAATTGCTGGGTCGTAGGGTAGCTCTATTTTTTAATATTTTGAGGAAACTTCTTACTGTTTTCCGGAGTGGCTGAACCAGTTTGTATTACCACTAGCAGTACAAAAGAGTCCCCTTTCTCCGCATCCTCACCAACATCTGTCTCTATGTGAGTTGTTAATTTTAACCATTCTGACTGGTGTGAGGTGGTAGGCATCTCAGTGTGGTTTTGATTTGTATTTCCCTGATGATGAGTGATGTTGAGCATTTTTTCATGTGTCTGTTAGCCATCTGGATGTCTTCTTTTGGAAAGTATCTATTCATTTCTTTTGCCTATTTCTTCACTGGATTATTTGGTTTTTTTTGGGGGGGTGTTGAGTTTGATAAGTTCTTTCTAGATTTTGGATACTAACCCTTTATCTGATGTGTCATTTGCAAATATCTTCTCCCATTCCTTTGGTTGCCTTTTAGTTTTGCTGATTGTTTCCTTCACTGTGGAGAAACTTTTTATCTTGATGAGGTACCAGCAGTTCATTTTTTAATTTTGTTTACCTTGCCTCCAGAGATGTGTTGAGTAAGAAGTTGCTGTAGCCGAGGTCAGAGAGATTTTTTTGCCTCCTTTCTTCTCTAGGATTTTGATGGCTTCCAGTCTTAAGTCTTTCATCCATTTTGAGTTTATTTTTGTGTATGGTGTAAGAAACACCATATGAGTGTGTATGAGTTTATTTTTGTGTTTGGTGTATGGTAAGAAAATGGTCCAGGTTCATTCTTCTGCATGTCGCTGTCCAGTTTTCCCAACACCATTTGCTGAAGAGATTGTCTTTATTCCATTGGATACTCTTTCCTGCTTTGTCAAAGATTAGTTGGCCATACATTTGTGGGTCCATTTCTGTGTTCTCTATCCTGTTCCACTGATCTAAGTGTTTTTGTGCCAGTACCATACTGTCTTGATGATGATAGCTTTGTAATGCATCCTGAAGTCTGGGACTGTGATGCCTTCAGCTTTGGTTTTCTTTTTCAGGATTGCTTTGACTATTCGGGGTCTTTTCTGGTTCCATACAAATCCATACAAAGGATTGTTTGTTGTAGCTCTGTGAAGAAGGTTGGTGTTATTTTGATAAGGATCGCATTAAATATGTATATTGCTTTGGGTAGTATCAACATGTTAAAAATATTTGTCCTTCCAATCCATGAGCATGGAGTATTTTTCCATCTTTTTGTGTGTGTTCTTCAATTTCTTTCATAAGCTTTCTATAGTTTTCAGTTGTATAGATTTTTCATGTCTTCCGTTAGGTTTATTCTTAGGTGTTTTATGGCTTTTGGTGCAATTGTAAATGGGATCTATTCCTTGATTTCTCTTTCTGCCACTTCATTATTGTTGTATAGAAATGCAACTGATTTCTGTGCATTGATTTTATATCCTGTGGCTTTGTCAAATTCATGGATCAATTCTAGCAGTGTTTTGGTGGAATCTTTTATTGTTTCCACATAGAGTATCATGTCATCTATGAAGAGTGAAAAGTTTGACTTCTTCCTTGCTAATTTGGATGCCTTTTATTCCTTTGTGTTGTCTGATTGCTGAGGCTAGGACTTCCAATACTATGTTGAATAACAGTGGCAAGAGTGGACATCCCTGTCATGTTCCTGACCTTAGGGGGTAAGCTCTGTTTTTCCCCATTGAGGATGATATTAGCGGTGGGTCTCTTGTATATATATGGCTTTTATGATCTTGAGGGATCTTCTATCCCTACTTTCTTGAGGGTTTTTATCAAGAAAGGATGCTGCATTTTGTCAAATGCTTTCTCTGCATCTATTGAGAGGATCATGTGGTTCTTGTTCTTTCTTTTATTAGTGTGATGTATCACATTTATTGATTTGTGGATATTGAACTAGTCTGCATCCCAGGTATAAATCCCATTTGATCATAATGAATGATTCTTTTACTGTATTCTTGGGTCTGGTTGGCTAGTATCTTTTTGAGAATTTTTGCATCCATGTTCATCAGAGAAATTGGTCTGTGGTTCTTTTTAGTGGAGTCTTTGGCTTTAGAATCAAGGTAATGCTCGTTTCATAGAATGAGTTTGGAAGTTTTCCCTCCATTCCTATTTTTTAGAATATCTTTAAAAGAATAGGTATTAATGCTTCTTTAAATGTTTGGTAGAATTCCCCTGGAAAGGCATCCGGACCTGGACTCTTGTTTTTTGGGGGGAGATTTTTGATTACTAATTCAATTTCTTTAATGGTTATGGGTCTGTTCAAAATTTCTATTTCTTCCTGTTTCAGTTTTGGTAGTTTATGTTTCTAGGAATTTGTCCACTTCTTCCAGATTGCCCTATTTATTGGCATATAATTGCTCATAATATTCTCTTGTTATTGTTTGTATTTCTGTAGTGTTGGTTGTGATCTCTCCTCTTTCATTCTTGATTTTATTTATTTGGGTCTTTTCATGTTTCTTTTTGATCAAACTGGTTAGGGGTTTATCAATTTTGTTAATTCTTTCAAAGGACCAGCTCCTGGTTTCATTGATCTGTTCTACTGTTTTTGCTTTTTGTTTCTTAATTTCAATAGCATTGGTTTCTGCTCTAATCTTAGTATTTCCCATCTTCTGCTGGTTTTAGGTTTTGTTTGCTGTTTTTTTCAGCTTTTTAAGGTGTAAGGTTAGGTTGTATATCTGAGACCTTTCTTCCTTCTTTAGGAAGGTCTGGATTGCTATATACTTTCCTCTTATGAGCACATTTGCTGCATCCCACAGGTTTTGGGCTACCGTGTTATCATTTACATTGACTTCCATGTACTTTTTAATTTCATCTTGAATTTTGTGGTTAACCCACTCATTCTTTACTAGAATGTTCTTTGATCTCCAAGTATGCGTGGTCTGTCCAAATTTTTTCTTGTGGTTGATTTTGAGTTTATAGTGTTGTGGTCTGAAAATAGGCACAGTTTGATCTCAATCTTTTTGTACTTGTTGAGTGTTGATTTGTGTCCCAGTATGTGATCTATTCTGAATAATGTTCCATGTGTGCTTGAGAAGAATGTGTATTCTGCCGTTTTAGGATGAAATGTTCTGAATATATCTGTTAAGTCCATTCGGTCCATTATGTCATACAAAGCCATTGTTCCTTTGTTGATTTTCTACTTAGATGATCTGTCCATTGCTATAAATGGGGTGTTGAAGTCCTCTACTATTATGGTATTGTTAATGAGTTTCTTTATGTTTGTGATTAATTGATTTACATATTTGTGTGTTATCACATTGGGGGCATAAATGTTTACATTGCTAGATTTTCTTGGTAGATAGGCCCCTTAATATGGTATAATGCCTTTCTTTATCTCTTGTTACAGTCTTTATTTTAAAATCGAGATTTACTGATGTAAGTATGGCTACTCCTGCTTTCTTTTGGCAACCATTGGTATGATAGATGGTTTTCCATTCCCTTACTTTCAATCTGAAGGTGTCTTTAGGTCTAAAATGGGTATCTTGTAAACAGCATATAGATGGACCTTGTTTTCTTGTCCATTCTGTTACCCTATACCTTTTGATTAGAGCGTTTAGTCCATTGACATTTAGAGTGAGTACTGAAAGATACGAACTTATTGCCATTGTGTTGCCTGGTGAGCTGGAGTTTCTGGTGGTGTTCTTTTGTCCTTTCTAGTCTTTGTTGCTTTTGGTCTTTTTTGTTTTGTTTTGTCTTTTCTTCCCTCCCAGAGTCCCCATTAAAATTTCTTGCAGGGCTGGTTTAGTGGTTACAAATTTCTTTAGTTATTGTTTGCCTAGGAAACTCCTTATCTCTCCTTCTATTTTGAATGACAGCCTTACTGGATAAAGAGTTTGGCTGCATATTTTTCCTGTCCAACTCATTGAATATATCCTGCCACTCTTTTGTGGCCTGCCAAGTTTCTGTGGATAGGTCAGCTACAAACCTTATCTGTCTTCCCTTATAGGTTAAGGACTTTTTTCCCTTGCAGCTTTGATAATTCTGTGGGTGTATTTCATAATTCTGTCTGTGTATTTTGTGAATTTGACTATGATATGCCTTGTTGATGGTTGGTTTTTGTTGAATCTAATGGGAGTTCTCTGTGCTTCCTGGATTTTGATGTCTGTATTTTTCCTCAGATTAAGAAAGTTTTCTGTTATGATTTGCTCACAGAAATCTTCTACCCCTTTTAACTCTCTTCATCTTCTGGGACCCCTATAATTCTGATGTTATATTTTAATGAGTCATTGAGTTCTCTAATTCTTATATCATGCTCTTTTGCCTTAGTTTCCCTCTTTTCTTTCCTGCTTCATTATTCTCCGTAAGGTTTTCTTCTATATCACTGATTAATTGCTCTGCTTCATCCACCCTTAGTCCCACAGCATCCATTTGAGATTGCATCTCAGTTATAGTATTTTTAATTTCGTTGTGACTAGATTTTCTTTTTTATCTCCACAGAAAGGGATTCTTTGCTTTTTTCAACTCCAGTTAGTATTCTTATTATCTTGAGTCTAAATTCTGGTTCAGGCATCTTGCTTATATCTATGTTGATTAAGTCCCTGGCTGTCATTTCTTCCTGTTCTTTTTTGGGGGTAAATTCCTTCATTTTGTCATTTTAGAGGAAGAAAAAGAATTAATGAAATAAAAAATTAAATATAAAAAATTAGAAACAACACATAAAAAATCATATAAAGGAAGCAAGATCCTAGGTGTGTTTTGGTCTGGTTGTTGAAGGGCGCTTGATAGAATACAGAAAAAAGGGTAAGAAAAGAAAAGAAAGAAAAAGGGAAAAATATAAGAAAATGTTTAAAACTTAAAAAATGTGTAGAGTAAAATAGACTAAATGAAATGGAGAAAGTAAAATAGACTAATAATTTACAAAAATAATAAAAAACATACTAGAAAAAATTAAAGAAAAATCTTTTTTATAAAAACAGAAAATAAATATAAATTTTTTCTCTTTCTGCATCCAAGAATAAGAAAAGAAGAGAAAAATGAATAAATGGACCAGTGAACAGAGTGAAATCCGAATGAAATTACATCCAGTTTTCCCTTGAAATCAAACTATGAAACACTTTATAGTCCAAAAACTAAGCAGGCAGAGAAACTTGTCATAGTCCTCTAAGGCTTGGTTGGTGCAGTTAGGAGGGGTTGGTGTAACATTTCCGTTTTCCACTAGGTGGCGCTGCTTAGCTTACTAGGGTGGATCAGTGTGGCATGGGATAGTGTATATGTGCATTCATGGGAGATGTGAAAAGGGTGTCACCCAGCTTCCCAGTCTCTAGCATCAGAACTCTGTGCTCTCACCAATTGGCAATCAAGCATCCCTCCTTTGTCTCCAGCTTCCATCCACTCTCCACTTCTACATTGTCCATGAGCAAGCTATAAGCCTTCCAAGTGGCACTTCCCTCCTGAATTTTATCTCAGTGGAGCTGTGTTTCCAAACCCCTTACTTCTGAGGACCCTATGGCTTGAACCTGCTTCTACCCTCTGGGTTAGAGTCTTGCCAAGCAATGGCCAGGTGCTGGCCCTTGCATGGGAATGCTCACATGACCATGCAGCTACAGAGGCCAAGACACTGTAGCTGGATGTCAGCCTGCCCCAGAAAAATTTTGCACGGTTGTATAGCAGCAGTGGTTTGGAGACTATGGTAGATCACAACACACATCTGGCACTGCACCCTAGTGTCCTTTTTCCAACACCAGCAAACTTGGTTGCAATCTGGGGTCCTCTGGGACCTTTGCCTGTGGGTAGGCTGCACAGCCTCTACCAAATATCCTCCAGGCAGGTGAACCATCTCTCCCCATGTGGTCCAAGTACCCTTTGTACCTCACTGTCTACTTTTGGGGATTCGCCCTTTCTCTTTCCACCAGAGCACTCCTAGGTATCAAACTATGGAGTTTCTGACTCTGTGCTCCCCATAGAGTCCTAATGCTATAGAAAACCCTCTCCTTTATCCTTTCTCCCTTTCTTGCTCAGTTCCTTGTGAGTGTTTCCACTCTTGCTTTCTCTTTAGTTGCTTTTTGGGTAATGCTTCTCCTGTACTCTCCCTCCTGTCTCCGTCCTCTTCACAAACAAAAACAGCTCCCTACCCTCCATGGCTTCTCTCTCCCCCATTTCACTTCTCCATGCTATGTATCTGCCAAGTTCTGTGGCTCAAGTTATGCAGATTGTTGTGTTAGTCCTCAGATCAATTTTCTAGGTGTGAAAAATGGTTTGGTGCTGATCTAGCTACATTTCAGAGACAAGAGAAGCAGAGAACTTCCATGCTGCTCTGCCATCTTAGCCCCTCCCCTAAAATACTTTTTGATGGCAAGGTTTTAACATGTTGATAATAGGGGCACCTGGGTGGCTCATTTGGTTAAGTGTCCGACTTTGCTCAGGTCATGATTTCACAGTTCATGAGTTCAAGCCCTGCATTGGGCTCTGTGCTGAAAGCTCGAAGCCTGGAGCCTGCTTTGGATTCTGTGTCTCCCTCTCTCTCTGTTCCTTCCCAACTCGGACTCCATGTCTCTCTTTCTAAAAAATAAAGATTAATTTTTTTAATGTGTATAATATATGGTTAAATAATTATGGTATGCAATATAATTAAAAGATATATTTTTAATTGAATAATATAGTTCATCCACATTTAGAAAAAAAAGGAATCGTGTCCAATAAACCAGCATAGTAGTTGGGTAGCAGGTGATTTTCCATCTGTGTGCTTTTCTGTTTTTGACAATGTACACGTATATCAGTTAGGAATACTCTTGGCTGCTCTTGGATGCCTATATCAGTAGGAATGCTCTATAGAAATGTGATTTCAGTGGTTTACTCAAATAGGTTCCCTTTTATTTACTAAAAGTTTGAAAATGGATGGCTTTTAATCCTGGTTAAGCATCTTGACAATGTCAGGGAGGACCAGCATCTTTAATGTTCTTATGGCTGTTTCCTCACATTTATTACCTAAGCTACAAGATGGAAGGATAGGATTGAAGTTCTAGTAGTAAGCATTCCAGGCAGAAAAAAGAAGGGGAAAGAGGGAACACAATAGACCACCATTTCAGTCTTGTTGGCCAAAATTGAAAAGTGTACCCTTTGCCCCTCTTCAGCTCCAAAGGGTACTGGGAAAATGAGTATCTTAGCTTTTACAGCCTCATAACTACAGGCAGAAAGGAAGAAACATCTAGGAATGCTTGATTGAGCCAACCTCTGGTGTCTGTATTATTTTGCATATAATATGTGTGCCTGCAAGTGATATGTACTGCTTTGATAATTAGATTAAATTTTAAAAAGAGGTTAGTAAAAACCATTTAGTCATCTAAAATGGAGGCCAAATATTATAGAGTATAGAATTTGATGACATCATTTCAATGGGTTGTTTTGTTTATAATATTTGTTATGTGCATAACATTGTGCAAAATACTGTGGAGGAAAAAGGAACTTCTGACATGATTAGCCATTAAAAGATTTATCTAGTCTAGAAGACATGTCCATATTAAACACATTGTATAGTATAGACTACAACAGGAAAGAAATGTCAAAGCCAATGGTAGAAGTAAGTATTGCCCTGAAATGTCAGCAAGGAACTAGGTATGGACACAGAAGCTTCCTGGAAGACATGGTACCTGAGCTGGGTTTTACAGGATGTGAGAATTCAAAAGAATTCCTTCAACTCAGAAATAGCCATGGGGAAGCCACAGAGATGGCAATGCAAATGTCATGTGTGGGTCAGTGTGGAGGTTGGGTGAACTTGAACAGTTAGGGATTGTTACAGTGAACCTGTAAAGGTGTGCAAACAAACATTAAAATATTTTCTTTCCAAGGTTAAGGGAAATCCACATATCCCTCCAGGGAGATTTTACCTCATTCCTGTGACATCTGCCTTGTTGACTCAGTGTCTCTGCAGGCCTGTTCCTATTGTTTACAAGGAGGCTGAAGTGCCAAGAGCCTATTCCTGCCATGAGACACCTGTCTATACTTTCTGTCCTGTCAGAGACCGCCCAACATAGACATTAGCCTCCTGTGCTCACAGACCTGCTTTGCCAACTCTGCCATTAGTTTTCTACCACTACCTGACCAAGACTTTGTGAAGCCATGAAGATGAGAGCCTTTGGCATTTGTGCTTTGTGCCATGTCACTGGGATTCTTTATAAGACACCTGAAGAAAGTGTTTTTGGCATCCTAGAAATAAGAGGTGAATGACAGGTATAGTATTCACCCAGGAAGGGGGTCAATATTATAGGGATGGGGACTGTCTTAAATATGTCTGTCCTGCAAGACCTTCCTATGCACATTTCTTTTTTTATTTTTTAAAAAAATACAACTTATTGTTAAACTGGTTTACATGCAACACCTACTGCTCATCCCAACAAGTGCACTCCTCAATGCCCATCACCCCCTTTCCCCTCTCCCCCAACCCCCATCAACCCTCAGTTTGCTCTCCGTATTTGAGAGTCTCATATGGTTTTCCTCCCTCCCTCTCTGTGACTTTTTTTTCTCCTTCCCTTGCTCCATAGTCTTCTGTTAAGTTTCTCAAGGTCCACATTTGAGTGAAAACTTATGGTATCCGTCTTTCTCTGACTGACTTATTTCAATTAGCATAATACCCTTCAGTGCCAACCACATTGCTGCAAATGGCAGGATTTCATTCTTTCTCATTGCCAAGTAGTATTCCATTGTATATATAAACTGCATCTTCTTTATCCATTTATCAGGCTTTTTCTATAATATGGCTATTATTAAAAGTGCTGCTATAAACATTGGGGTACATATGCCCCTATGCATCAGCACTCCTGTATCCTTTGGGTAAATTCCTAGCCATGCTATTTCTGGGTCACAGGGTAGTTCTATTTCAAAATTTTTGAGGAATCTCCACACTGTTTTCCAGAGTGGCTGTACCAGTTTGCATTCCCACTAACAGCCTACGCACATTTCATGATGATGCTTCTCTCCATAATACTCCCTGGACCAATATTGACTTCAAATTGCTCACAGCCTGGTGAGAAGGAAGACCCATAAGTAGATATTGCAACAAAAAATAGGACTGCAGCAGAGTTAAATCAGGGAACCAAGGGTCTTGATGATTCAGGAGAGGTTCCCTAGAGGAGGTAATGTCTGAGATCAGGCTGTTGTGAGGAGTAAATGTTGAAAATCAGAGCAGTGATAAAATCTAAGAGATGGTTATTACCATACCAGAGACATGGGTCATTGATCATTTTGCCCCCTGTTATTTGTCCTACTTTGCATCTAACCTTTTAACTAGTTTCTTCTTTTACACAGAGATAAGTGGAAAGAATTTGAGATATGGAGTCAGGAGACCTGGATTCTTATCCTAGCTACTAGCAATTTATGATGTGACCTGGGACATTTGCTCCATCTCTCTGAATCACCATTGCCTCCACTGTGGTATGAGAGATAGGTGTACCTTTGCCATTGGATACCTTTCTTCATTTGGGGAATCCCCACGTAAAGACTTTTGGTCAGAAGTAGAGCTCACATCTCACTAAAGAATGTGAAGATATGCTTGCTTGCTTTCATCTTTTACACCAGGGTAGAGACTGATGACCTAGGCTCTCCCAATCAGATATTCACTGGCCAGAGTCTGAATCAAAAGGAAGCAAGGACAGTGGAGGACCCTCCTGGCGGTGGCAGCTCTATAAACAGGCAACAGCAACCACAGTTCAAGCTTCAAAGTCCAGTGTCCATGAGAGTGGCAACTGTTTTCTCACCTGACCATCATGTTGTGATTTACTCCTGGAAGCACAGCTCTAGGCCAGGTTCCTCCTTTTAACACATTCCTTTCCTGACCAATGAAGCTGTGTCAGTCTCAGTTGCTTGCAGCTAAGTACCCTAATTGATACCACAGTTTAGACCAGATGCTCTCCAAGGTTCCTTCCGGCTCAATGTTCTGTGAGTCTAGAATTTGTCTTCAGACTGGCTAGCCCAGTGCTGGACCTTTAATTAATGTTTATTGACTAAGTGACCAAATGAACAAAGGATCTCTGCCTTAGACTTTCTTTCCCATGCTTTTCATTATCTCACTAAGCGATCTAAAGGATACCGACATGGGGGTAGCAGAGCCACATCAGCAAAAAGGAGAAATGCAGTTTCATAATGCCCTATAATTTTATTTATTTTTTGACTGGTCAACACAGAAGCACTCCTTCCCTGCATGGTGTTCATCCCAGAAAGATACCAGAAGATGTGGAGGGCATGTTGTTCCCAAAGAACTACAGTCAGATTACGGAGATAAGATTATCATATTTTATTTATTTTTATTTTTATTAAAAAATTATTTTAGAGAGAAGAGAGCATGAACAAGGAAAAAGGGAAGAAGAAGAAGAAGAGAGAGAGAGAATCTTAAGCAGACTATACACTGTGCATGAAGTCTGACACGGGGCTTGATCCCATGACCCTGGGATCATGACCTGAGCCAAAATCAAGAGTCGGATGCTCAACTGACTGAGCCACCCAGGCACCCCAAGATTATCACACGTTAAATTTTTAGTGTTAAACATCGTGGAAGACATAAGGCCTTAGAGGATGGAGAAATCAGTGAGCAGATAAAGGGGAAAAAAAGGTCAGAGTATAATTTGAAAGTTTGAGTAGGATTTATATAAGCAGAAGGGAGCTCATATTTGGTGGTGAACACAGTGCCAGCTGGTGCCCAGAGGCAAGAATGAGTCAGAAAAGTATGTGGTGAAGCAGAAGGTTCACACTGAGGAGTGGCAGGAATAAAAGTAAAGCCTTGCTTTCAAGGGCTTTGATCATTCCATGACTATGGGAAGAGCATATTCTACATTTTACTTATGGGTCAGAAAACAAACGAACAACATGAAGAACAAAAGAAAGAAAATCACTAGGCCCAGTTCAAAAGGAAATCATTATTCAGAGATGAAGAGAGAAGAATTTACTTTGATTCTATAAGTATTTTGAGTGCCTCTCAGGCACTGTTTTGGGCACACAAATACAGCAACAAACAAAACTTAGTCTGTTCTAACAGAACTTGTGTTTTATCAGGATCAAATAGATCACAGACACACACACACACATACGCACACGCACGCGCACACACACACACACACACAGCCATCAGGTAACAGTGAGTACCTGGAGAAAAAGAAGCAGTGGTGATATGGGCACACGAGAGTGCTGCCAGGGGAGGGTGCATGTTCATGGGGAGGTCAGGTCACATTTCTGATAAGGTGATGTGTGAGCAGAAAACCAAAAGGAAGATGTGGTTATTTGGATATTTGAGGGGAAGCTAGACAGAGGGAATGGCAAATGCAAAGGCTCTAGGCATGCTTGATGTGTTCAAAGAATAACAATGAGGCTAGTGTGGCTGAAGCCAGGAGAAAATTAGCCAGGAGAGAGTGGTAGGGGAGAAAGTCAGAGAAGTAGTGGGGGAGCTAGATCCTGATGGGCTCTGGAAAACCCCTGAGGAAAATACCCACCTGCCATGCCAGAGTAAGCATTTTTGACTACAATCCATCCTCATCCCCCAACCCCACCAGTTTGGGTGTTCTCATTAGTGAACTGCACCTGGAGCTGTCAAAGCTCACAAGGGGATGATGGAATGAAGAGATTGTCCTTGGCTCCTTTTATTTCCATTGGTTTTTCTCAGGCAAGCCCCACTTCTGCTTGCTTACTGGTCAGCTAATCTCATACCATTAAGCATGAAGCTGGCTTGGGCTTAAGCTGTCTCTGAGCCTATACTCGATTTGACATGAAAAGGGCCCACAAGTGACTATAGAACCAACAACTGGTAAAGGTTTCTCCACGAATTATTGCTTTGAACATCTATTTGAGTGATGTCAGCAATCTCCACTTGCACATAGGTTTGCCCTGGTCCTATGTCACAGCCACTCCATGCCTCCCCATTCACTCAGCCATAACTATTAGCAGTAGCCTTCACTCCACAATACTGCACAGCTGTAGCTTCTCCAAATATCACTTTAGGCACAGCTCTGAGCTTCTTTCCTTCCTCTCACTAAGTATTCCCACCAGGGGCTTGGTTCCCTACCTGCCCAAGAGGTCATGGGAACCTTGATGCAACCACAATTTTCTCAGCAATGAATACTATAAGGATCCACTCTTTTTTAGCATCTTTTGATTATCTTTCATGTCCTCACTGGACTTTTCCCTTTGCAATGCTACCATACCCACAGAACAGAGGAAACAAACTGTGGTTGTTACTAGGTGAACTGAAAGTGTGTATGTGTGGGAGGAGGGTGGGCTTTGGGTATTTTACTAGACCAGAACAGGGTGAATTGCATAGAAATGTAAAGGGCAGGTTTTGTGGCAATCAAGGATTTCTGTCTTGAGGGCCTGGCTAATCTCAATCAGACAGGAATGCCAGGCTGCCTCTCAGAAACCCTGTATCAACTGAGCTCCAAGTGGTAGCTCACAGGAGGGGCTGAAGATGTCCTTTTAAGGAGAGGGCTCATAGGGGCATAAGGGATGGCTTAGACTGAGGTGCTGGCGCTCTTCATCATTCTACCTCACCAGGGCTCTGCAGTCTCTCAACAACTCTTGAGCCCCTCTGCCCTTAGACACCCTGTAACTCTTACCTGACAATCAGTGCAGTGGAATGCTTAGGCATATGGGCCCTGAGCCAGATGGTCTGGATTTGATCTGACTCTGTAGATTACTCATGTGAGACCTTGGGCAAGTGACTTAATATGACTATGCCTCAGGTTCATTATCTACAAAGTGGAGATAGTGATGGACCCTGCTTATAAGGTTTATATGTGTAAATAGAGATGAAACTCTTAGAGTCATTAATGCAAGAAAAGCATCTAGTACTTCTTATTGATATAAATATTCTATCTCAAGGTCTGGTGGAGTGTCCCAGGTTTGTGCCCATCTCTGGCCAAAGTCCATCCAGCATGAATTACCCTTGGCCGATGTAGGTACTCTCGCCTCCTTAGTGAATGAAGAAATAAATGAATGAACATACAAAGCCTCAGGTATTCAGACATGTGGCTAAATTCTCCTTTGTATCCATCTTCTTGGAGCTATACTTTCATTTTGCCTACATATAGAAGAACCCATAACAGGAGCACCAGAGTGAGGAAGGAAATGGTCTTTTTGCAAACTGAGACCCTTCAATCAATCCATATATTTGGCTTTGCACTAGACCACCATGAAGGAAATTTAAAAATAAATAAGATATGATTTCTGCTTTCTAGGAACTTTTAATCTTATAAAAAGACAAAGATGAAAGAAAATGAGAAGCTGAATCACAGTGAGAGTTTAGAGAATATTGAGGAGTATTAGAGTATTCTGTGGACAGCTCTTCATTGCAGAAATGGGAATTATGGATGGGGCACATTTGAACAGGTGGGAGGGAGAACATTTCAGGGGGAGGACAGGCACCAATGTAAGAATGAGCGTATTATATTTATCCATGAGGAGACCCAAAGGAAACAATATTACCTCCTGAGGATAATCCCAGTCTAAAGGATTATATATCATTTACATTCATGTACAGGCCTCCTCTTAGTTTGGGGTAGCTCAGATGTCTGGATAGGGTAATAGAGAATTCTTAGCAACCTCATATCACTAAGTATACTATGAAAGACAGGTTCAAGGAATAGCTGTCAAGGCAGTATTTTTAAAACAGATACACTGTTGATGAAGATGCTGAAATTGTTTTTTTTTGTACATATTTTACTTATGGAATAAGGAGATCAAAGGGGTAAAGCTATACATTGAGGCTGCAGAGCTGGTGAATGTCAGAAGTGAAGTTTGAACCCAACTGCTCTGTTCATGTGTTTTTCCCACAACACCACACTGCCTTACACACCCCAGGACTTGCTGCAGGAGGAAGAAAAGGCCTGTAGGGGTGCTCCCTCTGCACTCAGATGGGGATCCCATGAATAGCCATCTCCAGGACTGTCTCCCACACAAGTCTTTTATGTATCCTTCTCCTCTATGCAACAGAATGTTTATACACAGGGAGCCCAAGGCATGGGACTCATGGTGAGGGAGGCTTGCAGTAAGAGAGAACAGAAGATGAGGGGAGAGAGTGCTGGTGAGTCAGGAGAGAGTCAGGAGAGAGTCAGGAGAGATGGCTTCTTGTCCTGGTTCTGCCATAAGCAGGCAGTGACTATGCCATACCCATTTCTGAGCTTCATTTTCTCATCTGTAAAATAAAAGGCTTGGACTAAAGGAACTATATGATCTACTGTTTTACTCTGAAATTTTATAAAATGTGCAGTTATGTCCCTAAAATTACAGGCTTCCTTTTCTTTGTTCCACGTTCTCAATATTAGCTGATACCCCTTTTGTTCAAGGTGGGACTGGAGGCTTATTCCTTGTTTCTGTTCCTTACCCTTCCTTTTCATCTCTCCGGTGTCAGCTGCCCGAATTATCTGGATACCAGTAGATGTAGAATCAGTAGCCAAAAGCTTCTTTCCTGCCCTGAAGCAATCGAATCTCCCCAGGGTGGGGGGTTGCAGGAAATCAGATTGGCTTGGCACTTGCTCTCTGGTTCAGGCAGGTGGGGGAAGGCAGGAGAACTGCTGGTTATATTTGGTGTCAAGGGCTGTTGGGGAGGAGTTGGGGACTTGGCAGATTTCCTCACAGCTTGGAGGGCTCTGGACATTCGGTGCACTGCCTGCCCAATTCCTGGAGCTCGGGCACAGATGGCTCCTGTCAGCTCTTGAATGAGGGTGGGTTCTCACTCTGGTAATTCTAGGGGGAGGAGTCCCAGAGGCCTCAACCCAGCTGGCCATCTCCTGCCCAAAAACTGTTTAGTGCAGGAGGGGGAGGGAGAAAGACCAGATGGGCCACAGCCTTTGGGCCTGATGGTACAAACTATGTCCCACCCTCAGTCATATTGGATAGGGGAAGAGAAACACCTCTTTATTAGGCAGCTGCTTGTTTGGCAATTAACCTGAGGGGCCTGGAAGGCACTCAAGATTAACCCAAGTATGGCAGCCAGCTCTGCTGTTGAGACCTTTGTGGGGTGGGGGTGTATGTGGGGCAGAATCTTTTGAGATAGGCTGGCTTGGGATACTGGATCCCTGGATGCCACAGGTAGAGTTTCAGCTATAGGTGAAGCCATTTGGGAGGGATGTCCTAGAGGGGAAGACAAAGCCAGAGAGAAGGAAGGAAGCACTTCTTCAGACTGTGAGATCTGGCCCAAGCCTTCAGGAAAATATACCATAGCAAATGGTCCAAAGGAAACCTCTAAGATCTGAGCTGGCTAGAATGCCCTTTGCAGCTGCTCTTCTTCTGAGGCTGTTCCCATGAACCTTTGCTCCCTGAGACAGTCATTCCCTCTTCCCAAAAGCTGTCTCTATGTCTCCTGAAGCCTCTTAGGGCAGGAAAAGGAGAGCAGAATAGTCCCTATTACCAACAGGGTTGTCATTTCAACCTGGTGTGGTGCCCAAGAAGCCAAATGGGCTGGAGAATGAGGCCATGTGGGCAGTGAAGACAGGGTATATGGGCATTATACCCACACTACCAAAATAGGACACCTGTGCTGAACCAGCCAGGGAGTTACCAGTGCCATGGTTGTAAAGGAGATGGCAGGGTAAGAGGGACGGTGGGTGGGGAGGGGTATGTTATAGGAGAGAGAACAGATCACCCTAGGTTTGGAGTCTTGCTTTCACACTCATGAGCTGGGCTACCTCCAGCAATCTGCTTAAATCTCTCTGAGCCTCAGTTTTTGAGGCTACCTGGGGTTGGTTTAAACATTGAGTTAATATAGTAAATGTGATATGTGAACTGTCAGCTACTAGAAAATGGTTTTTTGTTGTTGTTGTGTTATTTATTGTTATGAAAAGAAGAGATGGTCAGATTAAGTTTGGGCTTGAATGTGATGGCTAGGAGGACATTAGACAGCACGGACTGTGCTGGGGGTAGAATTCTAGCTTTTAATAGATAGGAAAAAAAAAAAAAGAAAAGAAAGAAAGAAAAGAAAGCAAAAGGCGTCTTCCAACTACCAGATCTTTCTGTTGATTCAACAAGCAGAAGAGATTATGAGATGGCAAACAGTGTCCTTAGCCAGTCTGAACACTTGGGGACTTCAAGGTGAGTTATTTCAAGGGATTTTCTACTTCATAGCACAGTGAATATTTTAGTCAGAGTGAATGGGTAATGTTTCCCTGTGAAATTGTTTTTAAAACGTGTACATATGTTTGTGATTATTAAAATATGAAATAATTGGGTGGCTCAGTCAGTTAAGTGTCTGACTTCAGCTCAGGTCATGATCTCATGGTTTGTGAGTTCGAGCCCTGTGTCGGTCTCTGTGCTGACAGCTCAGAGCCTGGAGCCTGCTTCAGATTCTGTGTCTCCTTCTCTCTCTGCCCCTCCCCCACTCATGCTCTGTCCCTCAAAAATGAATAAATGTTAAAAAAATTAAGAAATGAATTAATTGTAAAGCATCATGGAATTCACATTGGGTTTTTGGTCTGATGAGTTTTCTTAAACAAGAGAGACTATTTGGTGGGGATTCTGGGTGATTTGATAATACTAAAAGATGGGTGGGGACCTCTATTGGAGGGTAGGGTTTTTTCACGGGTACAAGAAACAATGCATCTGAGGAAACAGGGGTTAAGGAACCAGTGCCTGGGTTTGGGTGTGAGGGTGGAGGCCAGCTGGTGGGGCCCTGGAGAGTCATGTAAAGCTGCATCCTGGAAAGAGTCTGGGCTCCTCTGGAGTAAGCCAGGGTTGGCTTCAAATTCCAGTTTTGCCCCTTGTATCAGCCTTGGGTAGTAAACATATGCCTGCAATCTTCAGTTTCCCTAGAATTCATAAGGATCAAATGAAATATTATCTAAAAGCCATAGTAAGTCCTTGAAAATGAGTTGAATAATGAAAATATGGTGTCTTCTCTTTGCCAGAATATCTTACTTCTTATATTTCCTCTAGTGTACCTTTCTTGGATAAGGAACTCAGAGAAGCAGGCCTAAACTCATAGGATTTAATTAAGAGGAAAAATAACCTATGATGTTTATTTTCTTTCTAGAAGCAGGACAGGGGAGCAGTCCCATTTATTCAGCCCTTGCTTTTCCTTCATTGAAGGAGGGCACTGCATGACCATCAACAGCTTTTATACCTCCATCTCGGTGGTTTGGTTGACAGTGCTGGTCCGGGGTGTTTGAGGCCTAGATTAAACATTCCTCCACCATCAAGAGCCTATGATGCTGCCAGTGGTCAACAATTATCAAGAGGGTCCATTCCCTGAGGTGTGGGAATGTCATTCTTCTGTGGTACAGAGTAGGTGCTCATAGCATGTGGCTGAGTGAATGATCAAATTAATGAAAGGTTCAATCCGTGCCTTGTCCTGACTGCATCCTAAGGCCTTCGAAGTGATGTGTACCTCATTCTCCTGCCTGCATGGTCATGAGCCAGTTTTGGATCACAAGCTGTTCCCAGTTTCTCTCTCTGAGATAGTCAGGCAACAGATGCAGAGTGTTTGGGAGAAGCACTTTTCATTGTGTGGTCTGATCCTCAAACCTGCATCTCAAACTTGTTCCATGATGGTGGAAGAGGCCACAGCTTTTTTTTTTTTTCTGAGGCAACCTGTAGTGTGACAGGGCCTGCCAAAATCACAGACATCAAGTCTGCCTTTTCCCATCCCCTTTCTATACTCCTTTCCAACCAGGCTGAGTTTAATTAAAAAAAAAAAAAAAAAAAAAAGAATGATGTTAAACCAATGCATATCACTAACACTAAGGTGCTAATGACTTGCATTAGGCCTCCTGGGGAACATTTGCATTTTAATAGAGTGTGCTCCTGACCATTAATGTGCTACTATAGAGAAGTTTTTGAACAAGGAGTCTAAGGTTTGTATTTAGTCCCTATGCCACAATTAGCCCTTTAATCTTGGGTAAGGGATCTCTCCCTCTTCCTTTCTCAGTCTCTAAATTAAAAAAAAAAAAAAAGTTGGACTAGATAAACAGCTCATATAACAGAGTGAGGATTTTCCCATGTATTCTTTTTTTTAAAAGTTTATTTCTTTTTTAGAGAGAGAGCGCACGCATAAGTGGGGGAAGGGCAGAGCGAGAGGGCGACAGAATCTGAAGCAGGCTCCAGGCTCTGTCTGAGCTGTCAGCACAGAGCCGACTTGGGGGCTCAAACCCATGAACAGCAAGATCATGACCTGAGCCAAAGTCAGACGCTTAACTGACTGAGTCACCCAGGGGCCCCTCCCATGTATTCTTTATAATAATTCTGAGAGGGATACATTTAATGGCACTATTTTTCAGATGAGAAAACAGAGGTCCAGAGAAGTTAAGTGCCTTGCCCGAGGTCTGTAACGATTAGGTAGCAGGAGCCAGTATCAAACACAGGCAATGTGACTCTGGCATCTACCCACCTGCCTCCTACTATTCCACCTCTCCCTCTCACATCCAAACTGTAAACAATCCCGTGCAGTCATGAGGAAAAAACTGAGGGTAGATAAGGACTGAAGGAAAGTTTGCCTAAAGTCTGTCAAGTGCCTCATCTCCTCCCTTTCTATATATCCTCTTCCCAGCCCAGTTTGCAAATGGTGTAGGGTGTTTTGCTAGACATAGCTGTGGTGTTTACAGCTTCATAAGAGGCAATTGCTCAGCCCCTTAACCATCCCTTGAGTTCCTCTTTGAAGTATTGGGTAATATCATACACACATGTTCAGATCTATACATTTGACAGCAATGGTATCTCGTTTACAGATAATAGTGAGTTTCATGACAACAAAGTCCTTCCCCCAATCCTGTGTGTTAAAACTAAACAACAAACAATCTGAAATAACAAACAGAAGTAATCAAAATATAATTAGACCCTAGGTGTGCTAATGGGTATGTAATGAAGGATATGAAGTTGAGAAGTGTGTCCAGCAGAGGAGAAGGGTGCCCAGAGAAGTGTGGCTAGCATCCTGGGGACCCAGGATGGAAACGTGCACTCAGGGGCTATGATGCTTGGAGGTGTGGGTGGGAGCTTCGGAGATGCATGCACATGGCAGGGCTGGTGGGGAAGGGGAACAAACAGAGAGGGAAAGTCAGTTTCCTGGAAGATCTGTGGCCAGCTACTTGGGAACTTGTTTTGATGGAGTTCAGGAGGTAGAATGAGCACAGATTTAAACTCAGAAGCTGGTGGTGACCCGGAGACAGACACAAAAAAGCTCCATAGTCTGAAGACCTAAAAGAGAAAATACAGTTAAACCAGAAGGAAAAGGAAAAGGAGTATGAAAGCCATCTCCCTCAAATAAGACAAAAGCACTGACAGTTATAGATCCTTCCAGGGTACAGGCAGTGTTCTAATTGCCGATACCACCAAAGCCTTGTCGCTGGGTAGTTGTAATCCCTACCTTAGATGAGGACACAGCACACAGGTTATGAAGCTTGCTCTTGCGCAAGCCTGCAGCCTGCATTTGAACTAGAAGGGCTGATTTAGGTGGCTGTGCTCCTGCCCTCTCCTGGGCCCTGAGCAGCTGGTTGACAATGTTTCACAGAAAATGACAGTGGACATTAGACAGGAGGCTCTGGAAAGGCATGGCCAATATCCCAGGCAGGGTCTTGGAGGAAGTCCTGCCCTCCTTATAGGGAAGTGGGGGATGCTGTCCTTCATGAAGGGGGGCCTCTGAGCCAGACTTCACTGTGGTCCTCTGGGCCTCCTTTTGTCAAACTACTTAAAGATGAGGAAATTCTGATGGACTACACAGATGGACAATTTGGTTTCACCCAGCTTTAAAGATAGTTGCCATGAATTTCCTTCAGTTCAGATACCTGAGTCCAGCCTCCAGGAACTTGAGTATGGGTCATGTTGTCCTTAGTTGAATCTTGGAGGAGCAGGCACTACTATGCATGGGGTGGGACAGGGATCTGGGGGTCCACATGCTCTGTGTATGGACTTTCATCCACTCCTCTTGTTTTCACTATCTCCTCTCACCCCTGCTTCCTGGAACCTCTCAAGAATCTATAGGCAAATTGTCTCTCACCTTCTTGGTATTCTCTCTGTAAACTTCAAATTGTAAGATAAATTGATTGCCCTGCTTCTAGCATCTCCTTTTAGTGGCTTTATTAATGCATAATTGACATACGATAGACCACACATATTTATAGTATACTCTTTGATAAATTTTGACAAATGTATATACCTGTGAAACCATCACCAAATTCAAAACACTGATTATGCCCATCACCTCCAAAACCTTCCTCATGTGACTGGTAAGCTGCCCTCCTATCTCTGTCTGCACCCACTGGGCCCAAACAACCACTCATTTGTTTTCCCTGATTCTAGATTTGTTGACATTTTCTAGATTTTATGTAAATGGAATTATACAGCAAATAATTTTTTGTCAGCTTCTCACACTCAGTATATTACTTTGATAATGTAACTATTTTAATTTTGAAAACAATTTACAACTTAGAAAAGCAAACACTGTATCTATTTGACAGTTAAGAAATTTTACATCTCCTGCACAATTCTGTCTGCATCAGATGGACAGTCCTCAGTCTTTTCCATGATTGCTACTGGCTGAAAACAGCATATTGCTTTGAGATTCACCTATGTACTTGCATGTATTGATAATTCACACCATTTTCTTGTTGAGGGATATACAGTGCATGGAGGTACTGCCTACTCAAGGCATCCAGGCCCCAATCCAATCACGTCTAGAAACAGACACTAATGCATATCTACCGTGCCCTGACATGCTCATTTAAAAAAAATTTTATTTGACAAACTATAAACATAAATACATTGTTTTACATGATTTTAAAATAAATACCTTAAATGGTGTTGTTTTCTTATTATTAATAATAAATTATACTGACCAGTTTCCCTCATTATTTTTTCAAAGCCTGAATGTTTTGTTTGCCTGATTGACATGGTTTCTTGCTGGAGGCAAAACATCACTAGACTATGCTTCCCTCCTGTTGTCATCCCAGATTTTCCCCATTTCCAGGCTGATTATACAAACAATAAGGTGTTGTCTTAAAGAAATTATTAAATAATTTAATTTTAGAGCAATTTTAGGTTCACAGCAAAACTAAGAGGAAGTTACAGAGTTTCCATACACCCCTTGCCCTTACACTTGTGTAGTCTCCCCCATTAATCTGCATCCTCCACCAGAATGTTGCATTCATTAACAATTGATAAATGAATGTTGACACATCATAATCACTGAAAGTCCATAGTTTACATTAGGGTTCACTCTTTGTATTGTACATTCTATAGGTTTAGACAGATGTATAATGACATGTATCCATCATTATTTTGTCACACAGAGTTTTTCATTGCCTTAATAATCCTCTGTGCTCTGCCTACTCATCCATCTCTCCCCACAACCCCTGGCAATCACTCATCTTTTTATGTCTCTATAGTTTTGCCTTTTCTAGAATGTCATATAGTCAAAAACAGTATTTAGCCTTTTCAGATTGGCTTCTTTCACTAGTAACATGTATTTAGGTTTCCTCTATATGTTTTATGGCTTGATAGTTCATTTTTCAAAAATTGGTTTTCATCCTTTTTTTCACGTTTATTTATTTTTGAGATAGAGAGCACCAGCAAGGGAGGGGCAGAGAGAGAGAGGGAGACAGAGGATCCGAAGCAGTCTCCGCACTGACAGCAGCAAGCCCGATGTGGGACTCAAACACATGAACCTAAGCCTAAGTCAGATGCTTAACCGACTGAGCCGCCCAGGCACCCCAATAGCTCATCTTCTTTTAGCGTTAAGTACTATTCCATTATCTGGATGAAACATACTTTATCCATTCACCTACTGAAGGATATCTTGGTTACTTTTAAGTGTTGACAATTATAAAATAAAGCTTCTATAAACATCCATATGCAGGTTTTTGTGTGGACATAACTCCTTTGGGTAAATACCAAGGAGTGCAATTGCTAGACTGTATAAGAGTATGTTTGGTTTTGTAAGAAACCACTAAACCATCTTCCAAAGTAGCTGTACCATTTTGTATTCCCACCAGCAATGAGAGTTCTTGTTGCTCAACATCCTTGTCAACATTGGATGTCAGGTTTCCAGATTTGGGACAATGTAATAGGTGTGTAGTGGTGTCTCACTGTTGCTTAAGTTTGCATTTCCTTGAGCATATTGTCTTTTCACATGCTTATTGGCTATCTGTATATCTTCTTTGATGAGAAGTCTGTTAAGGACTTTGGCCCATTTAAGAAATCAGGTTCTCTGTTCTTTTATTGTTGAGTTATCATGTTCCTTTTTACCAGGAATTGTTTATTAGTGGGAGGAAGCCCTAGCCAATGTTTCTGATTCACTTCAGAGAAGTCAAATGTCAGAGCTAGAATGACTCTAGAGAGCAGCAAGTCCCTGATTTGAGATAATTTATGCCCCCTCCTAATTTATATGTTGAAGACCTAATCCCCACTAGTACCTCAGGGTGTGACTGTATTTAGAACTTAACTAGGTAATTAAGTTAAAATGAGATTGTTAAGCTGGGTCCTAATCCAATATGGCTGGTGTCTTTATAAGAAGAGGAGATTAAGACACAGACACACACAGATGGAAGACCATGTGAGGACACAAGGAGAAAACAGCCAACTATAAGCCAAGGAGAAAAGCCTCAGAAGAAACCAATCTTGCTCTTGAACTACTATCCTCCAGAACTATGAGAAAATAAATTATGTTGTTTAAGGTACCCAATCTATGGTACTTTGTTATGACAGCCCTAGCAAACAAATACAGTCCTCTACCTTCCCTTCTATTAAACAAGCATACTGAATGTTTACTATATAAGACTGGAAAGGAATATAGTAGGAGGGCAAAGATAAGATTTCTCCCTTTTAGGAATTATGGCCTAGTTGTGTCCTTTTGCACATAAAGAAACTAAGGCTCAGATAGGTTAACAGACTTGCTAGAGATAATAATATTGTTTTCTTTGGTTACCTCCTCTTCACAGGCTGACCCCATTTGTGGACTTGGAGGACACTTTGATATATTGAAAAAGTGCCCTGAAGTAAGGCCAGGAAAATGAAAGTCTAGTTTAGACTCTGTCCTTATTAGTTGTTAGCCTCTAGTTTTAAACATTCCTTTGTGAAATAAGCATGAGAATCCCTACCAAGACTTCTCCCCTGGTGGCCATGCAGACCAAAGGAGATAATGTAGGCAAAACACCAAGCAGAAAACAATTATTGGGAAGCCTAAGTGACAACCCCCTGGACCCTAACCAAAGCGCAGTGCTGAGACCACAATGGCCCCCAAAGCTGACCCTTGCTATCTGGTTAAGATAAAAGACTGAGGTCCCCTGAGGAAGAGGGAATTCTGCCTCCAGATTGACTTTGGATTTGAGCTGCAGCATCAAAACTTTTGTGCGTCTCTAGCCCACGGTCCTACCCCACAGATTTCAGACTTGCCAGCCCCCATAATTACATAAGCTGACTTTTAAATATAGGCATACTTCAGAGATTTTGCGGGTTCAGTTCCTGACCACCACAATAAAGTATCACAATAAAGTGAGTCAAATTAATTCTTTGGTTTCCTGGTGCATATAAAAGTTATGTGCACACTATATTGTAGTCTGTTAAGTGTGCAATAGAATTATGTCTAAAAAATATGTAGATTCTAATTAAAAAATACTTTATTGCTAAAAAATGCTAGCTATCATCTGAGTTTTCAGTGAATCATAATTTTTTTTTTGCTGGTGGAGGGTCTTGCCTCAATCTTGATGGATGCTTGATGATCAGAGTGGTGGTTGCTGAAGACTAGGGTGTTCTGGAAATTTCTTAAAAATAAAGACAATGATAAAATTCCCACATTGATTGAATCTTCTTTTCATGAATCCTTTCTCTGTAGCATGTTTGATAGCATTTTACACAAAGAAGAAATTCTTCCAAAATTGGAGTCAATCCTCTCAAACCCTGCTGCTGCTTTATCAACTAAGTTTATGTAATATTCTAAATTCTTTGTTGTTATTTCAACCATCTTCACAGCATCTCCAATAGGAGTAGATTTCATCTTAAGAAACCACAGTCTTTGTTCACCCAGAAGGAGCAACTCTTCATCCATTCAAGTCTGATTATGAGACGGCAGCAGTTCAGTGCTATCTTTAGGCTCTTCTTCCAGTTCTGGTTCTATTGCTGTTTCTCCCTGACATATCCAGTTATTTCTACTGTAGTCTTGAACCTTCAATTTGTAAAAAACACAATTATCTGACAAGTACAATAAAGCAAAACACAATAAAATGAGGTATTTCTATATATACACACATATATCCTATTAGTTTTGTTTCTCTGGAGAACTCTGATACACCCATTGTATGGGTGAGCTTTAGCTACGACAACAAAATAGCATAGAATGGGTGGTTTAAATAATTGGCTTTTATTTCACACTCTTCTGGAGGCTGGGAAGTCCAAAGTCAATGTTCTTGCAGATTTGTCCCAGTAAGGGCTCTCTTCTTGTCTTGTAGATGACTGCCTTTCTACTGTGTCCTCACACCTTCACATGGTGGAAAGGACACTAATTCCATAATGGGGTTTCCATCTTCATGACCTCATTCAGACCTAATTATGTCCAAAAAGCCCACCTCCAAATATCTCAATACCCATCACATGAGGGGTTGGGGCTTCAGTATATGAATTTTAGGGGAACACAAATGCTCATATATATATATAAATATATATTATATAATATATATAAATATATAATATATATAAATATATAATATATAATATATATAATATTATAATATATATCATATAACACTAGATGTATATAGAAGTGTTATAACTCCTTTATCCCATCCTCAAATAACTTACATTTATCAAGCGCTTACTATGGTTACTAGACAGTGTCCTAAGTACTTTATATTTATTAACCTATTCAATTTTTCATAGAAGCAACATGAAGTAAATATTAATATTGCCCTGTTTACAGTTGACAGTGTTGAGGCATGAAAAGTTTAGGGGATTTGTTCAACATCATGCAGCTAGTGAGTATGTCTGGAATCGGCTTCTTGACTTCTGTGCTGTTCTGCCTCTCAGGTGCAAACCCACATACCTGGACATAAAATTAATGCTCAGACCTGCCCAAATAGCAGAAGCCACATAGTCACTCAGGAGAGTGCACCAGTCACTCAGCCACAGGGAGACATGCACACTGCTGGGAATGGTCCCCTGTGATGATGAGACATTCCTGCTCCAGTTATATCAACTGAGATCTGGTTGCTGCTGCTGTACTCCTGCTTCTGTCCTGGCTCATGATGGCTGGGATGGTGCCTTGCATGGATGCTGGCAATCAAGTCTCAGGATGGATAATTTGGGTAGATGCCCTGACATGACACTGCAAAAGCAAACCAAGGCAGTGCCTTCCATCTGGCCTTCCAGAGGTGAAAGTGGTGGAGATTTATCTCATCTGAAACAAATGAGAAGCTTCTGGCTCAATCCTGAGTTTACATGTTTGTCTCCACTGCTTCCCAAATCCCAGTGAAATAACAGCAGAGGTGTACAATGGAAATCAATCCATGACTGTACTAAGAACAGGGGTGGCCCTCTGTGCCCAGAAATTTTGGTGAATTTCTGAAAGACAGGATGAATACGGGAACATATGGAAGGATAAACTGGAGAGTAGTAAGTTACATCTTGGAACACACTTAGGAAAGTGTGGCAGGTTACCCTTAAATACCGCTTGAAAAATAGACCACACGCAGAATCCTTTCATGATCCTGATAAATAAAAGAAATAATATATTTCCTCACTTTCAATCTGCTGGAAATCGTCCCCAGTTACACTGCAACATTCTTTCTCAAGGTATATTAACCCAGATCTGGACTACTAATGTCCTGTTCGTAATCTGGGATCCAAGGACTTGTTGGAGGGTCATGAATAGCCCTAGAAAGGCCAGGAGGCTTCTGAAGTCATGTGCAAACTTTATTGCTTCCTTGAGCATTTTTCTGGGGCCTTAGGTTTATTGCTTTCAGTAGATTGCAAAAAATTCTATGACCCAAAGCTGCAATGAACTGTTAAAGTTTTATGATGACTTTCCCAGTTTCCCATGGCTGGTTAGTTGCTGGCAAGTGTCTCCTCTGGGTTCTTAGTCATCAGTACGTTCTGTCCTTACTACCAAAATGATGCTTTTCAAAATGCTTTTGTGCATATTGTCCTATTTGAATCTCATAATTGACCATGGAGAAGGAAAGAACATGTATCATTATTCTTACTTGAGAAAGGAATCTTAGACACAGTGAGGTTAAAGGGTTTACCCAAAGCCACATAGCAAGGTAGTGGTAGTGCTGTTATGAGGTTACAGGTCTCAAGGCTCCAAGTCAGTGCTCTTTGCTGCTTCCTTAGTATCCTTCCTAATGAGAGAAGTACTTCTGTTCTTTAATGCATCAAATACAGACAAGTAGGAATATGTGCAGACTTCTCTAAAAACCTGGTTCAGCACGCAGGTTGTGATCTTAAAATAAGTCCTCTTCAGAGTCCAAATCCTTCACATATGCTTTTCTCAAATAAGAACTATCATTACAAAGGGAGTGGCAAAGGCAGAGAAAATTCCAGTCCCTTTTTTAAACCCCCTGTGGCATCCACAAGCACTTTCCATGCTCAAATGCCCAGGAAGAGATGGCCTTCCCCTCTTTCTGCACTCTCTCTCTCTCTCTCTCTGAGAGTCAGTGCATCCTACTGAGCTCTTTCCTTGCTTTTAATTGATGCCATTGGAAAATCAGTGATGACTGCCCATAGTCATCCAGCATGTAATGAGTGGTGAGCCAGTGTCTTTGAGATCAACTAGCAGTCCTTAAAATACAAGCAGTTTGCAGTGATGCCCTGAGCTACTATCCTCTTCTTTTCCCCTCCTTATTTTTTGAGAAGCATCATGCCAGAGAGATTTGTTCCACATCTGCATGCTGACTGGCAGAGGCTGCTGATACACATTTGTCGGTTGCCTTGGCCAGAAACCACAGCAATCAGCTGGAATGGGCTTAGTTGACCATTCCTTGTCTCAATCTACAGGCAAATTTAAAGATATGGCTTTGGGAGGTTCCCAGATAATTGGCTTGCAGCTGGCCTTTGGATAAAACAAACAAACAAACAAACAAACAAAACCCTGTCCTTTGTGGTATATCATTTCTCAGCCTAGGTGAACATTTTCAAATTCCACTGAGGTTTAAATTACTCATAAGCATTCTGTGGGGGTGGAGAGGGATCGTCTAGAGTGCCATTTTTCACTCTAAATTCTCATTAAGGCAGCTTGGTACTATAGCAAGTTCATGGGCTTTGGATTCAGACTTCAGCTTGTTGGGAAGATTAAATAAGTTAATACACTTTTAAGTACTAAAAATAATGGCTGGCCCATAGTAAACTCTCTGAGTATGTTAACTATTGTGGTAGAGATTAGAGACCATGCCTCTAAAGCCTGGTACATAGTGGTTATTATTTTTACAGGCTTAGTTCAGTGCAGGAAAGCTTCTCAAATTAAATCACCCCTTTTCCTCACCCTGAGTTTGGAGCCAAATTGATGCTCCCTGGAGACATATATTTGTGCCTTAGAAATCACCGTGGATATGGGAACAAAAGGCCTGAACTCCAGTTTTAGCTCTGCCATTAATTAATTGGCCATGTCATCTAGACTAAGGCACTTTAGTCTCTAGGATTTATTCTCTTCATATGAATTGACATCCGGTATGCTATATTGAGTTGAATAGTTTCTCCCCTAAATTAATGTCCATCCAGACCCCAGAATGTGAACTTATTTGGAAATAGGGTCTTTGCAAATATAATTAAGATGAGTTCATACTGGATTAGGTTAAAATTAATCCAGTAAAACTGGTGTCCTTATAAGAGAAAGAAAGATCACAGAGACTCAGGGACAGAGAGATGCACAGGGAGAAGGTCATGTGTTGGTGGAGGCACAGGTTAGAGTGATGTGTCCACAGCCAAGGAACATCAAGTATTGCTGCAACCACCAGAAGCTGGAAAGGGCAAGAGAAGACCCTCCATTGAGCCCCTGAGCCATCAGAGAGGAGAGGCCCTGCTGATACCGTGAGTTCAGATTTCTGGCCTCCAGAACTGTGGGGGAGTAAGTTCCTGTTATTTTAAGTATCACAAAAAAGTACTTGGCTTGTGGTGCTTTGTGATAGCAGCCACAGGAAATAGATACACATCCTCAGGAGTTTTCCAGCTCTAATAGACAACTTACTGGGACAAAGTTCTGTCCCCTCATTTGACCTCGTCCACCTGTTTTCACCATGCTGATCTCTGGAGGTGTCTTAGATCTGGGCTGGCCCCTAAAAGGCAAAGAGGGGAAAGAAAGGAAACACGGTTGGAGATGGAATGGAGATGGTGGGCAATAGAAGTTAAAACACCAGAAGCAGTCCTGTACAACCTGGGAAAGTGGGATGGAAGGAGAGAGCCTCATGGATGGGGGAAAAAAAGCCCTGCTAAATTGTGGGCTCCCTCCCAGAGGCAATGAGTCACCAAGGAAAAACGCTGTAAGTTGTTCAGTTAAGCAAAGATAGAAATCTAGGATCCTCATGGTTTGAGGAAGGCTTAGGTTGTGCCATGAATCAGTTCTGAGGATTTGGGATACCTCAAACTTGCATTTGCTAGTACATTTGTAGGGCTCTTCTTAGCAAAATGTTTTTTTAGGCTATTTGTCTCTGGAGGGTGGGGAAGAAATTGACATTTTGCCCCTAATATATGCATTCTCCTGGGTATTTTTGCAAACTTTTGTTTTTCTTTTACTTTCGAGAATAACTGTATGATAGTTATTAATAACTCTAGTTTGCAGAGAAGCTGCGATTTGCTTACCATGGCTTGTTACCATCCAGGGGTGAAGCTAAGGTCTGTCTGACAATGAAGACCAGACTCTTAACACTCATCCATTTCTCTTATTCCCACCCATCTCTTTCCTCTTCCTCAGACTCATCCACCCATTTAGAGTGCTCACAGTGTCATTCTGAGTTGCAAAGAAAAACTCAAAGAATCATAAAATGTCAGAATAAGAAGGCACTTTCCCATCTTTTCACTTTAGGAATGAGGAAACTCTTTTACTGCCTTAGTTGTCCAAAGTTGGGTTTTCTTTTTAATCCTTTAAATCTGTCACATCTCTGAAGTGCCTGATTCTTCAAATACACAGAGAAAAAATGACCCCATCAAAGAAGTACAGCCAGGAAAGGTGAGCCAAAGCTTGATTGGAAACATCAACTTAGTTCATCCCACTAGACCACACTAGCTCTGGTGAAACCTTGCTATCAAAGAAAAGCCAATGGACAGACCCCTTTTTCTTGTTCCCAAAATTTCTAGGAACCAGATGGAATTCTTTCAAAGCCTCTTCCATTGATGAGAAAATAATGAAAGACAAAGTTACTTTTGTCTGTGTGGCCTATAAAGGAACATAGAGGTCAGTGTCTAAAAAATGGAGCTCATGGGGGTTCTCAACTCATTCATTCACTTTCTTAGCAACTTGTGATTATCTGAAAGTAATTGATAAGCAGAAACATTAACCAGAGGCAAGCCAGGCATAGATTTCTCATTATTTTAATTTTTTTCCTAGAGAAAAATATTTATTTTTTATATATTTTGTCATTTATTTTAATTTATTTTTACAACTCTTTGAGATTTTGCTTATATTCAACAAACTGCACATATGTAAGTATATAATTTTTATGAGTCTTGCCATATGTAAACTCCTACAAACTGTCACCACAATTAAGATTTCAAACATTTCCATCACCCACTCCCCCAAATTTCCTGGTGCCCCTTTGCAGTTCTTCCCTCCCTTTGCTCCTACCCTTAGGCAACTATTCATCTACTTTCTGTCACTAGAGATTATATGAATTTCCTAGAGTTTTATATGTATGAATCATACAGTGTATACTCTTTTTTCACTCAGCATAATGCCGTTGAGTTTTATTCGTGTTGTGTCTGTGTCATAGTTTATTCCATTTGATTGGTATACCCTTTGTATGGATAAACTACAATTTATTTATCCATTTGCTTGTTTTTGGGTTGTTTCCAGTTTCACCATTGCTTTCTAACATACATACACAGGATACTTTAACGTGTGTTTCCTTTGGTACCTGCATGTGGCTGAATGTTCCTGATCAGAGCACTCTGATTCCATTCTTATCTCTGGGGACTACAACATGACTTTTTCAGTCACAGAAAACCAGCAGTTCAAGAGTCCTCTGGTTCCATTCAGAAACCTGTTAATCATATCTTTTTATGAGTAATCATATTTCTTTGTCTCTATATAAGAGGATTAGGACAGAACTTTAGCAGGCTGCACCAAAACAAAAGGATCAAGCAATAGGTGTTGAAAAGTCACTGAACAATTTTTAAATTTATACCCAATGACAGAAATTGGAAAAAAAGCCTCAAAGGTCATCATTTCCCAAAGCTTCTTTAAGAAAACATTTGTTCCTCTAGATGATAATAAAGGTAACCCTTGAACAACACAGGCTTGAACTGTGTGGGTCCACTTATACACACACACACACACACACACACACACACGCATACACACACATATTTTACAAATACAGGATAGTACTGTAAAGGGATTTTCTCTTATGGTTTTCTTAATTAAGTTTTCTTCAACTGACCTTATTGTAAGAATACAGTATATAATACATATAACATACAAAACACGTATTCATTGGCTTTATGTTATCGGTAAGGCTTCTGGTCAATAATAGGTTATTATTACTTAAGTTTTCGGGGAGTCAAAAGTTATTCACAGATTTTTGATTGAAAGGAAGTGGAGACTGGCCAGAACCCCTAAACCCTCATTGTTCAAGGGTCAACTATAGTAGTTTTGTAAATAAAAAACAAAATAAACAAAAACGTCTTGATTACTTGGATTTCAGAAACAGCCAGTCAAAGTTAAACAAGTTTAAATTTCTTTATTGAAAGACTTCTCAGAGCATTTAACACATTAATGTTAATATTCACTATACATTCCAAGGGGGTGGTATGGAGTGTGAATTTGAGTTTCCCAAATGTATTTATCCACCAGAACTTTTTTTTTCTTTTAAACTAGTATTCCACAAAAACATACTTTGAGAAGTGCTCTTTTAGTGACTTAATCATTTCCCAAGGCAATTTTAATGTAAAGTAAAAGAAAAATAGATAATGAAATGTAGAAAAACTAAGGTGAGTTAGAGTCAAGATTTTTTTTAAGTGGGGGATCCAGGTTTCAGGGAATCCCGTGAATCACAAACAGGTGACTGTCAGTGCATAAGGCAGTAGCTAATTCTTATCTCCTTTTTCTAAGTCCTTTGCCCTCAGCATGACAATATTTATACTATTTATATATTTTTCTCATAATAAATAGTTCTTTGATGGGATCTTTTCCCTATGATCTCAGAATTGTTATAGGTAGTTGTTCTCTCAGCTAGCTTCTCTTGGTTCTTGTTCTTCTTCATCATTCCTGGAGGTGGATGGCACTGTGGGGCCATTCCTCAGTGGGTGGGAGACCCACCACTAACACTGGTTAAGCTACATCCAATAGGTGTGCTCTTCACAACAGGAACATGCTGGTACTTATGGGATTCCATAAAGTGCCATGGTTTTGCTTTATGAGCTCTCTACTGTAATCCAAACTCCATAAATGAGCAATTCCTTTGCATAATGAATGGATGAGACTGTTTTATACACTTTTATGTTGTTCCAAGTCTGTGGTTTTACTAAATTTCCACCTCAAAGATATATAATTAGAGCCTCAATGATCTGCTATCTTGGCCCTTCCCACCCTCCTCTAGAATCCACAACAATCTCACAGGCTGGTTTCTGACAGGAACAAACACCAAGTAGGGTGTGTATGTGTATGTGTATGTGTGTGTGTATGTGTGTGTGCATGTATACATGCATATGTCTGCCTATTGGTTTGTATGGGCAGAGGAACATGGCTTCAGTCTTCTAGAAAGTGAGATAGATGGGTTGTATGGGACCTAGGTGCCAAATTTCTCTCTTTTGCTGACAAAAGCCCACTATGAGGCCCTTCACCATCATTTCCCCCTACCACCCAGGCCCCAGAGAAGTTTATCTTCTCACTGTCCTCTATATAAGCCTGGTTATTCCTCTAACTCAAGCTTTTTCTCATGTTCCCAATGCTAACACTGGGCTAACAAGGGCCTTTCCTTCTTCTCTGGTCAATTTTTTTCCTCCAAACTCAGCTCAAACTTCTCTTGTTCCATGAAATCTTCACTTTTCCCTCTAGTTCTTAAGGATCTTTCTTTTTTCATTATTTTGTACTGTAAGTTAGTTCCACAAAGCTCAGCATTTACATGTTTTGTGTATTTTTATGTTGACTACAGGTTAAGCTCTCCTGGGTTGGGAACCATGTTCTTGCACATGTGCTTAAAATATAGTGATCTCTGACTGCTTTTTGTTTGGGACAAGGGACTGAAGCCACATCTTATGAAGCTTCAGACAGGGGCTCCAAGCTTCTGTTGTCATTCATGTTTCTTTATTCACTGGAATTACATAATCATCTTGATTTTCTAGAGTGTTAGAATTTAGGCTGAAGTAGATCCAATCCAGATTCTATCCAA
The DNA here is from genome assembly GCF_007474595.2 of Lynx canadensis. Taxonomy (NCBI): domain Eukaryota; kingdom Metazoa; phylum Chordata; class Mammalia; order Carnivora; family Felidae; genus Lynx; species Lynx canadensis. Next base: position 37,185,854 of record NC_044306.2, on the reverse strand, counting down.
GGTGGAAGTGAAACAGCCATATCAAGAAATGCTATGTCCCTGTTCATAGGCATCTCAGTTTTCATGACAGCCCTATGACCTAGGTGCTATGTGTGTGTTCTTCTAGGCAGAGTCCCTTGGTTGGCCTTAGCTCTGGGAGAAGATTATGGCAGGAAACAGAAGACTCTTAGATGGTGCCAGAGACTGAATGATGTGGTAGAAAAGGTTGTAAGCTTTAGAATCAGACAAATTTGGGGTCATTTCCCGGCTTTGAAATTCCTAATTATGTGACATTGGGCAATTTACCTCACCATTCTGAATTTTAATTTCTTCAAATTTAAAGTGAAATAAATAATGTTGCCAGTAAGGTGGTAAGGAAGATAGACCTTCCATGAAAGTTGATTATTACCAACATCAAAAAAATAGTGGCAATAGATGGAGGACAGAGAAAGTAGGCATGATTTATTCTCATACATTCTAATCAGACTTATGACAAGATGAAAATTAATCTTTTTCCACAGCTATTTCTGAGGCCTACTCAGGATCATCTTATAAAACGTCATGTCTTGTGAGTTCCAACCTCAGATTACATGCAAGTCTCCACATCGGCATAAACTGGATGTCCAAGCCAATCTCCAAAATGCAGTTGTGGTACATATATATTCTATCTCTGATTCCTCTCCTGCTTTACAGTATGACCTAAGTGGTCTCAATTCCCTAAGTCCTATTTTCTGTTCCCCAGAGGGACAGATGCACTTCCCATCCATATATACTGCTGTTTATAAACTTAAAGGAATATGCCATGAAAGGGTTAAAACAGTCTCATCAACAACTAACTCAAGGAATGTTATTGGTGAAAGAGGACTAGAGATTATCAAATGGAAGCTTTCACTTACAGATAGGGAGACTGAGGTCCAGAGAGAAGAAACTGATCATGCTAAAGAATACAGCAAATGTTAAAACCAGGCCTCAAGCAGCAATTGTGTGATTTTCAGTTCAGTTCCTTGACATCAAACTGTAAGGCCTTCTGTTCATTGAAGAAAAACCAATGAGTTGGACCCTTCCATTACATCTTTGGCATTCCTGAGAGCTAGGTAAATTTCTTCCAAATCATGGCTATTCTTTTCTCTTGCTAAGAGAAAAGAAAGGAGTAATGTCAACTCCACCAAATAAATTTTATATTAATGGATTCAGAAGGCAAAATCTGAAAGTAGAGTATGTTAAGTCTTTGAATCTACATATACAGTTATTCACTTAACTAGTTCTGATGCTGGTATGTATATAGCATTCAATTATTCACATAGACAAAAAAACCCCCACATGCACACATATTATAATCTTTGCTTTATACCAAAACTTGGTGGCTTAAACCAACAACCATTTTATTTCCTCACAAGTCTATGGATCAACAATTTGGGTGGGCTCAACTCTGGAAGAAGGTCCTGACAGAAAATGGAAAACTACTAGGTGGTGCCAGAGTTGGCATGTGGTGTTTCATGTGGTGGGAATGGGTGGTCTGAGATGGCCTCATTCACATGTCTGGTGGTCAGTGCCTGCTGTCATCCAGGCCCCTCTCTTCATGTGGTCTCTCATTCTCAAGAAGGCTAGCTCAGGCTTGTCACATGGTAATGGCAGAATTCTAATCTAAGGGAACAAGAGTGAAGCTGTAGGTCCTGCTTCCTCAACTAAGAAACCATACTATAGCATATCTACCATATTCTAGTTGTCAAAGCAAGTCACTGGGGGAGTCAAGATTCGAGGAAATGAGACATAAACTCCACTTCTTGATAAGTGGAGCAAAGTCTCATTAAAAGGGGCATGGATACAGGCATGGGATAGGTTATTTTTGTGCTTATTTGCTCTGTCTTCCTCTAACTCAATCTTAAGTCCCCAGGGTGACCTCTGCTCTTCTCCCTGATGGGCTGGAGAGGTGTGAGGACAGTTTCTGAGCTTCCTGAGATAGCTGTAGAGGGACATACTTGCTGCTCCACCGAGGTCTTTCCCTGGGCTCCCACTCCCTGGCCTCCTCCTCTCCACTCTCTTCTGGAGCAGCCAGCCCCAGCTCCCACCTCTCCTTCTTTGGCAGTGGTAACCTGTCTCTTACATGCCTGGATACCTGTGGACCCCTTTAGCTCACAGGGACTCAGGCCTGGAGCTTTCTTCCAGACAAGGCTAGGAGGTTCTCCTCAAGTCCTCAGTACTGTGACCTCTGGAATGCTTCTTCTAAAGGCTACATACTCTCATTGATTTGCCCCAGAAGCTGAGTCTTGAAGACCTAGAGTTCAGACCACCTAGACACTTTACTTTTTTTGTGGCTTTGTCTTCCCCTATGCATGAAAGGTGGATGAACTCTACCCACTCTCTTGTCCAAAGTTGTCAAAGGAGAGAAAATGAAATCAAATATGGAAAGATACTGTTTTATTTCACAAATTTTTACTGAGTACCTTGAGGATACTTAACACTCTGCTAGACTCTTTGGGTGATAGAAAATATACAGGGAAAGTTCTTTGCTTTCAAGGGGTTTACAACATAGTAAGAGATCAAATATCTGTGCAGAAAATAAGAACATAATTTTGTATTAGGCCTACTACTATCTCACTGAATATTCCTTCATTTCTTTCCCCTTTGCAACCTATGGTCTTTAGAATTGATTTACTTGTTCTTCTTCCCACCCACCAATCCATCCATCCATCCATCCATCTATTTGGCCACCTACTCATTTACAGGGTACAATAAAGTACTAGTCTAAATACTGGAGATACAAAGAAGACAGGCCCTGCCCTGGGGAAGGGATGTTAACTATGTAGTAGAAGACAAATGTAGTACAATAAGAAGCCTTGGCTTAAAAGATGAACTGTGGCTAAATTCCCCCTACATTGAATTGTAATAATCTCTCTATCTGTTCCACTCAATTTAGGTCTTATATTATAATCTCAGCATCCCTATTGCTTCACATAGTTCCCAGCCCAAATAAGAACTCAGTAAATGTTGAATAAAAGAATGAGCAAAATAAATTACTGTCATGTAACCCCTTTCTATGTCTGCTTTCTCACGTGAGAAAATGTGTGTTGGCCTTAGAGAGGCTAAATAAATACAGTACTCTATATGCCTAGTGGGATGCAATATCTAGATTAATATATATTTCCATTTTACTTCCTTGTTTGACATGGGCATATCTCTTTCTTAGTCTCAACTCCTTTTTACAGTTTAATAATGAAGGGGCCAGACTACTATCTAAGATCTTGATCCAGTTTGATTCCAAATACTAGATAATAGTCTAGTGCTTGGCATCAATCCTGAGAAAGGTTCTGTGTGCTTTTTGTAGATGGTACTTGCTGCATATCAATTATAAATTAAATATGAGTCATCTGTGGGATGCTTTAGGCTCCACAGGGATAATATCTTAGTGTTGCTTAGAAAACTATAGTAGGGAATGTTCCTAACAGTGAGCTCAGTACCACCAGCAGTTTTCTTTTTCTTCTTCCTTTCCTCCAATACAGGCCACTATTTTTTATTGATTGAGTGGAGTTCAGGATGACTTTTTAACTATTGTCTCTGTTACAGGTCTGAAAAGCAAAGCTGCTTAGATGAGACTTTGATATTAACGAGTGTGCAGGGAGGGGGGAATGCTCTATTTGGTGGTCCAAAATGGCATTTGGGGGCCCCCTGCTGTCAGCCACCAGGGGTTTAGACAAGAAAACTCTGGAATTTGGTCTGCATTGCCCTCTGGTGGTAAGACTGACTTTTTAACAGGCAAGGAAGGCTATTCCTGGGCCAGGCCAAACTGCAGAGCAAGGATACATCAGTTGCAGCGAGTTTCCTCAGCACTTCTTATGCTGTCCAAGATACTGTGAAGTTGCACAAGAAGAATAAGGAATTGACCTTCCCCTGGAGAATACTTGTCTTCTGGACTTCTCCCCATCATTCATTTACTCATTCATCCATATCTTCAACAACATTCATTGAGCATCTTCTATGTTTCAGCACCATAAAGGGTGCTGGGGTAACAAAAGTAAAGAAAACAAACAAGCTTTCCCCTCATGGGTTTCCTTACTCTTATATCCCTGCTGTAATTAGCCTGGCCTTTGAAACACTCACACAGTCACATACTCCTGTCAAATTTGCTTACATCTAATAGCCAGTGAATCCCTTGCTAAGGCATTGCATGGTTAGAACTTAAGATGTTCTCCTTCTATAGGGTATTTAAGGTTTAGTCAAGAGGGGGCTACAAAAGAGAAAAACCTCAAAGACTGAAAGGAATGTATTACAAATCAGTGGAATTTCAGGTATTGGAGGTGGGGGGGTTTGGGGACAAAATTGGGAAATTCCTTGCATTCTCCAAAGCACACCACCTAAGTCCCTTCCTGCTCTGCTCATAAATGACCAGTTCTGCCAGCTATGTCTCACCCCCCAAGGTTGGTTGGGGTCACTTTGAGAGCAGTGGGAGATATGAAATAACCCTGGACTCCAAGGACTCCAAGGACTCCAAGGACTCCCAGGACTCCAAGGACTCCCTATGGAATTTCTCTTTCCCATATAAATAAGGTAGAGAAATCTCAATTTTAATTGTTCCTAGTTCTGTCCTCAAGGAGTTTATAACATTCTAATAGAATAGAGAAGTTACACACATACATAATTAGAAGAAAAACACAGATAAGGGTCAGAAGAGTTCTAAGTGGGAACAGAGGTTACTTATGGCTAGAAGGATCAGGGAAGACATCATGAGGAGAGGTATGTGATATGTCATATTATTATTTGAGGAAGTCAAGCTTTGCTGCAGGAGGAAACCTGGTGATTGAAGAGGATATTTGGGCGGCAATTGGGGAAGTGAAGCTCAATGTCCAGGGACTAGAAAGTTTGAGGACACTGTTCTCATTTGGCTTTTGGAGATGATCTCCAGAATTGATAATCTAATAATCTAATAATTAGATAAAATCTGATAATCTAATAATAGCCAGGGCTATTTTCAGTCCCTTCCCATTCCACCCTTCACTCCCTGGGTGCTAGGGAGTCACATCACTGAGTTTAAAGGTTATTACCTTGGATGGCCTCTATTGCCATGTGCCTCAGACCTGAGCAGATCCATTAAAGCTTTGAGTTTCTATGAAATTTGCATATGGTGACCAAGTCAGCTCAATGGCAAGTTTCTTCCTAATGATTTTAGGGTTCTCTTTTTTCTCTTTTTATAGGTATTTACAACTCTGCTATATTTTAGACTGGCAAGAAAATGGGAATTAGCTTTTGTTTGGGAAATGCAATGCTTTGGTTATATATTTTTTGTATTTTGAAGCTGGGTTGGGTGCTGGGGTGCAGTGATATTGTTGTGCATCTTGCATACATCTCCTGGAAATTTGGAACAGTGGAACACCTGAAAGACTTGTGGTGGGGTTAGTTCACATTTGGGGTGTGGAAGGAACCACACTCAACAGGCTTCTGTGGTGAAGAAACAGCCTTGTTTATACCTAGGAGTCTTTCAGAGATCACACTGACAGGCCACAGGGGAGAACTGGGAGCAGAATGTCACCCTTTATGTGTTACTGAGGATAATGTTTCATCTCAGTCACCACACTGAGGTTCATTGCACCCAGATTTGCTGTTTTTCTGCCTCCTGACTCCAGAGGGCGATCTAGCCACAGCTCTTTTGGCACAGGTAGCAGGATTAAGGGTTAAAGCAGGTCCCAATCACACATTTCCCTTCTTTTTCTCTTATTTTGTGCCCGCACACATACCCCTGTGTTTGGTCCAGAGAAAACAGAAGATCCTACATAGGTCTTTGGGCCTAAGCCACATGTTGCTGTGAAACGTCTCCTGATGAGTCCTGAATTGGGATAATATAGGGCTTGCACAACCAATAATCATGTGCTTTCCAAAGCAAGTGCTTTGGAAAATGTCATGGGGAGGACATGTGATCTGCTGGCTACAATTAGGCATTCCTAAGTCCTTGGTCACCAGATGTCAGCATCTGTTTGTTTCTAATGCACTGTTGATTATGCCTCTATCTTATTCAGGAATCCTGACCTCTTAGCAAAGGCCTTTCACAATCTGTTCTCAGCTGACCGAGCCACTTTCATTTTCTCTGCAATTGCTGCTGGCCATATGAAACTTCTTGTTAACCCTGGACCCTTCCCTAGACTCCTTCCAGATGTTATACCTTTTACACACTAGTTCTTTTTCTGGGAGTTTCTTTTTTACTACTTTTTGATTGGAAAAAAATCCTTCCTTTTCTTCAAGAGACAGAACAAGTATACCATCTTTGGTAAAATTTCTCTAACTACCCCAACCTGAGTTGAGTTCCTCTCTCTGAAACAATACTGCGATATTCTACAGAGTGTGATGTATTGTACCTGGCTGTCTTCCCCGAGCCGTAAGGGACCCTGTCATATTCATCTTTGTGTACCTAGGTCCTAGCATCATGTCTGACATGTATTAGGTGCTCAAGAAATATCTGTTGAATGGTTGATAAGTGTGTGCATGCACATGTGCCATTCTTAGCATACAGAGAGTTCCTGGGGTGGGAAAGAACATGCCAAGTCCCTGGCTCTGTGTCAGTAGACTGCATCCTTGATACTAGTTGTCATGCTTCAGAAACAAATAGGGGAATGTAAGCTGCCATCTGTGCTGAACCACAGGGAACAGACTGCTGCATGGTCATCTAGGTGGCCCAGTGCGGCCTGACCATGAATAATTTCCAACGAACTAAGCTTCACAGGGCCCCTGAGCAGATAGTTATCATTTGAAACCATTCCAGCCTCTTGAGCAGAATCTGGATTTTTATTACTACCTGACTGGATGTCAGGCCTGCTTCCGTTGACTTCCTGGGTTGGAGAAGCCAGACAACTTCTGGGCTATAAGATGATAAGTTTCTACCACAGCCTGCTGTTGCCATTCTCTTTAATTCTGTCATTTCCTTTCCATTCAGAAGGCCTAACTCCATAGTCCACCACCCTTTTCTGTGGTGTCCACTTCTAAGTGACCAGGTATAGTTCACTGACCTGTAAGGGGCATGGGTGGGGAGGCAAGGTCCTCAAATTTTTAGATTTGTGGTATATATATCATGGGAAAGGTCACGTTCCAGAAGCATCTTGAGTGTGAAAAGAAAAAAGTCTCACTTCTCTTCCACTTTCTACTGAGTGGGAGGCTGGGGTTGGGTCATGGCTGGTCTCTGAATCTCTGATCACCAAGGAGGATGTTCCCAATAGACATGACCCACTCATGGCAGCTGCAATGTGCTGGGAATGACCAAGAATTCTACTTAGATTTGGAATCTGAAGAAAGAAAATAAACAAATTGGCCCAGGACACCCAGCCACCTGCAGCTAAAATCTTCTGTGTCTTCTTCAAGCTTTAGTGAGTCTGCTTTATTGAGTCAGGGCTAACTTACTTTCTCCCACTGACCACCTCCCACTTCTTCTACTGTGCTGCCCCCCTTCCCCACCTCCCCAGTAAGTTCCAAGAACCTCTGCAACGTTTGTATGTATTCTGAGTTGGAGCCCAGTCTTGGAACATTACAGTTGTTTATTTGTTTTTTTTTGTTTTTGTTTTTATTTTATTTTGTTTTTCCAGAGAGGATAGTTTGCTGAGCCCAGTGCTTAGATTACTGTAATTCTACCTGATCTGCTGCCTCATAGTGTTGTGTCACTGACTTCCAGCCCCAGGCCATCTAAATTCAAGACATAAATCACTTGCTGCCAGCACACTGCTTCCCTAGACAAGAACCCATGATGGATCTCTGTTGCTTTTTGAATCCAAACTACTGCCTGGTTTTCAAGAGGCTTTATATTCTTCTGTTTTTATATTCAACCAACTGTATCTCTATCCTCTGCTTTGCCAACACAGTTGTCTTTATCCTTCCCCTGAACCTCCCACCTCTTAAGAAGTCCTAGAGCCAAAAAAAAAAAAAAAAAAAAAAAAAAAAAAAAAAAAAAAAAAAAAAAATAGCCTGCCCCCCCCAAAATATCAGGTTTATTTTTATGTTCTGGTCTACAATCTCCACCAGTGTTTGCTTCTGTATCCCAATGTTACTCATCTTTGAGACAAATTTCAAATCCCACTACCTAGACAATTTGAATCCACACTGACATCTTTCTAGATGGCGCAGGGTACTTTGTCTGCACCAGACATGCTGGCATGTGATTATGTTTGAGATGCTGGTGTTAAGTTGTTTTATACTTATTTACCCAATCAGTAATCATTCACTGAATGCTTATTATTATAGTCCAGATATTGGGTTTATTCATTAATCTAGGAGTCATCCCTGATTCCTTTCTCTTCACCCCAAAATGTGTGTTGTTCCAGCTGCTTCTTTACACACCACTCCTTTCTGCCTTACCCACTGTCTCCTGTCTATTCTTCTGAAACTGTTTTCCCACTTCCCTTCTTGCTTCTATGCAACCCATTCTCCACAAAACTCAGTGAATTTTAAAGGAGGAAGTCAGATCATATTATTTAATCACCTTGGTTAAAACCATCCAGTGGTTCTCTATTACACTTAGAATCAAACAGAAATATAAGATAAAGTAAACCCCCTCTCCCTATGGCTTATAAGACTGCTTGTTGTTTGTTCTCTCCCCACTTCTCCAGCCACGTCCTGCTCTCTCCTGCTAGCCACTGGGATCAGCCTTCCCCACCTGCTCTCCATTTCTGCAGTCCCTAGTTCATTCCAGCAGGCAAGACTTTACACTTTCTGTTTCTGCCTTGGGTGCTCTTTCCAGATGTTCATGCCACTAACACTGTGTCATCATTTGGGGTTTAACTCGAATGTTATGGACTTAGAGAAGCCTCCCATGACTGTATTATTAAATGTTCCCTCCTGGTTCATCTCTTTCCCATGGCTTTGTTTTATTTTCTTTGTAGCATTCATCTTATTCATTGGTTTATTTTATTGCTCCCCACCCCTACCCCTCCCGAATGCAAATTCCAGGAAGTTACTTGTCAGTCTGCTAGCTTGCCAGCACCTAGAACAGCGCCTGGCACCCTGGAGATTCAATATTTGTTGAAATAATGGGATGAGTGAGTGGTTAGATGATTTTGTGAATAAATGTATCCACAGTGAATAAACACAACCCTGCTTCAAATAGTTCACAGAATGCTTGTAAAGGAGAGAGACTAACAAACATTTCCAACCCAAGGAAACAAAAGCACTATAGAGATATGTGTAAAAGCACTATTTGAACATTGATGAGGGAATAATTATATCTCTTTCCTATGAATGAATCTAATCTCTTTTGCTTATATAAGTTCCATAAGGACAAACTGTATCTTATACTTCTATTATATCCCCCACTGCCATGGTTTCCAAATGCCAGTCCCTGGACAAGCTGCAGCAGAATCACCTGGGGCGCTTAAAAAACATCACAGACATCTGATTCTGATTCTGCAAGTATGACTGGAGCCCTAGGATATGTCTTTGTATGAAAATCCCCTGGGTAGTTCTGAAGCATACTGGCTTGGGAACCACGATGACACACTGCCCAATACTGGACTGGATGCCTGCCTGAACTGAAATAAACCCATCTCTGCTTGGCTCCATTCTTTTTCTGACCAGCCTCAGCTGAGCTCAGGGTAGATCACCAAGTGTGTCTGAGGTTCCTGTGACCAGTGGGGACAGAAAATATAAGAAGATATGAGCAGTCATTCCTTTTTCCTAGCATGATGGCTTCAGTGTTGCTCGTCTCTCTTCACAGGGATGGTTATTACCAACCTTACAGGTCATTTTATCTTTTTAACTGCATAGCACACAGGCATCTCCTATCAGTCCCACTCCTTGTGAATACCACTGTAACATGGAGAAATTGGCTCCACGAATTACACAGATGCCCTTCTTTTCCATGGGTTAAAGGGCATGCACATGTGTGTGTGTATGTTTGTGTGCTGATGTCAGATACATGTCTGTGAGTCAGATCACAAGGGAGGATTGACTGACTTCCATAGGTTCTGGTGTTTATTTGCTGGAGGACTGGTGCACTGGAGGGCAAGGTAAGAAGTGAGTTCCCTCCAGTATCAGGAAACCTTTGGGCAGCCTTAACCCATCATGTCTTGACTTGTACTTGGGGAGGACTCCATCTGAGAGTGGCTGGGAAAATAGGACTGACCGGCAGATTTCATGAATGCTGGGGATTCCAGAATTTGTATGCAGGAGGGACTTAGAGGTGACAATATTTTGAAAAGAGAGCTAAATAAAGGCCTTCCTAGAAACCATATTTTAGAACAGTACATTATTTGTACTTGGATTGTCTGCTGGTTAGGTGTAGCCTAGGGGTCTGATATAGATTATAGGGAGTGAACACCAGAGTTTTCCCCACTACCCCAATGCTGTTTGCCCATGTCACCTGTCTAGGTCTCTGACTAATGTCACATCAGCTCTTAAGACTTAATCTTGGAAACAAAGTTTTCCTAAATCACATCTTGCCTCCTTTATTCCTTTCTATCTTTCTTAATTCTCTTTTATACTGGTTAAGATCATCACAAAAGCTATACACTCTCATCTAGGTTTGCTTTTCAGTACTCTGGCTACAGATGTGCAGACTCTATGTACATCATAGAGTTTATATCAACTACCTGGAACATGGGTAGGAATGAGGAAGGAAGGGAAGGGGCTTCCCCCTGACCATGGACTAAGGCTCATGCCTTTATCAGAGGAAATGTCTCAATACTGCATACAGAGAGATATTTATTCCTCTTCTGCTATAGCATGTTTTGTATGGAGTTGACGGTTGACTTTCAAGCCCATGATACAGTAAAAACAGCAACTTAGAAGGGAGCAGAGATTGCTAGGACAAGGTATAATGAGAGTAGGGAAAAAAAAGATAGACAGATGGATTGACTCTCAGTGAAGAACATGCTGAGGTTGGAATTCAGGATAGGCTACATTTCACCAGGGGCTTACATTGTCAGGTGGAGGGTATGGTAGCCTAGGAACAAAAGCACCCAGTTTCACACTCAGGTTCTACCGCTAATTCCCTGTGTGGCATTAGACAAGTCTGTTAAATCTCTCTGGGACCTCAGTTTTTTCATCTGTAAATAGCAATAATAACAACCCCAAATACCCTTGGATTCCTATAAGATGCAGGACCCATATCAGGGTGCTATTTTCTCAGTTTTGCTTACCTGTTCTATTATTTGCTTTATGCCAAAATAAACTTGTCTATTGTAAAAATAACTTACTTGTAAAAGAGAAAAAAAAGAAATGGAATAATTCAGAAGTAGAGTCAAAAGAGAAAATACTCTACCTCTTCATATATCCTTTTTCCTTGTGCCACCCCTGCCCCCCACATCTTATTCCTCACTGTTCCTAGAATGGAACATATTCCTTCTGATCTAATAGTGCTTTGTAAAACCTATACAGAATACAGAGGCGCCTGGGTGGCGCAGTCGGTTAAGCGTCCGACTTCAGCCAGGTCACGATCTCGTGGTCCGTGAGTTCGAGCCCCGCGTCAGGCTCTGGGCTGATGGCTCAGAGCCTGGAGCCTGTTTCCGATTCTGTGTCTCCCTCTCTCTCTGCCCCTCCCCCGTTCATGCTCTGTCTCTCTCTGTCCCAAAAATAAATAAACGTTGAAAAACCTATACAGAATACAAATGTAATGAACAGAAAACAAGGGGGCAGAACCATTATACCTTAACAGTTCCAAGGGCCTCTCTGTACAAAAACCCAGAAAAAGGATTTCTTTTTCAGATGTAAAAACAAAGAAATAAACAAAAACTTGAGGAAAAGGCTAAATGGTGTGCAGCAGATTCTGTTTAACAAGGCTGGGGGACATATAGTTCTTTTTATAAAGATTTCCATAAGCATTGTAAAAATACATAGAATTACCAGAATTGAAAAAAAGACCTTCCATCCTTCAGACAATTCACTTAGATGGAAAGTTCATTCTCCACCTATGTATTCTTCTGCTTCACAGTTACCACAAAGTTTACAACATGTATAACTAGTTGAGAAGTTAATTCCTCCCAGGTATGTAGAGCAGATGCCAAAGGCAACTGGTGAAATTACTCTCACCAGTTTCCTTTATCAGCACAAATTTGTCTTCTTGATCTTTTGATTTGTGTCTTTCTTTTCTTCCTTCTTTTCTTTTCTTTCTTTCTTTCTTTCTTTCTTTCTTTCTTTCTTTCTTTCTTTCTTTCTTTCTTCTTTCCTCTTCCTTTCTTTCATATGGGCCACTTCATGAATTTGTATGTCATCCTTACACAAGGGCTGTGCTAATCTCTATATTGTTCCAATTTTTGTATGTGTGCTGCTGAAGCCAGCACTCTGTTTCTTTATCTTGGTGCCTTCTCTCCCAAATTTTCATCACCTTCAAGATTAGCTAAATTAGCAACAAAAATTTGCCTTCTCCTCAATTTTGGTTCTGCCTTTTCTGGTTGGACTTTGTTTCTTCAGTCCATTGTGTCTAGCTTTGGTCAGCTTTAAAGCCTTCAAGCCAGGAACATTCTCCTGTTTCCTTGTGGATGGCTCAGGGGTTTGGGTGAGGGGAGCATCCTTCCCACTTTGGAAAGGCAACATCGCATGGTATAAATTCTCCCAGACTTAGAATCAGGAGTCCCAGATCTGAGATCTGTAGTATGGTCTTCAATTTTTCTCCTTTGGATGTCGGATTTCTTCTCTGTAGAAAGATCCAGCTTAGATGTTTTTGGATTCTGGGATTCTGTCCTTAGTCATGATTTGCCTGTTAATGTTTGCCTACAGTGGAATGCCATGTTCCATTCTTGCTCCTATGGCTTGGTTCTTTGGCCTGCATTTGGAAACTCATAATGTGAGCCCCCAAAGAGAGGGGTCAGTTACTCCTCAGGGTGTCCAGTCTTCCAACTGTGCCTACAGTCTCAGGGTAGAAAAATATAGAAGAATTGGCATCCAGGTGGACCATTTCTCATCAAGAAGACAGGCTTAAATTAGCCTCAATTTGGGGCTCAAGAAACCATAAAATCACAAAAGTTGATTTAAAAGGGTTTCCAGAGAGCTTTTAAAATTTGTGTTTTTTGTAAATTATAAAAATAATACATGAGTTGGTAAAAATAAAGTTCAAAAAAACTTAATGGTATAAAATGAAAAGTAAAAATGCCCTTTATCTCCACCCTCAGTACCACTCTGCAAGGAATCCTCTGAGGTTTCTTATATATGCACTGAGAAACTTGCTATGCAAGTTGTATCCACCCACCTCTACCTGCACTCAAGCTCACACACACACACACACACACACACACACACACACACACAAATGGGAACATTTTATAAAGTTTGCATCTTGCTCTTTGCATTTAATGAGACATGTTGGAAAATTTCCATACCAACACACATGGATCTGCTCTGTTCTTTATAGGGCTACCTAGCATTTCCTGAGGAAAGGGAGGTTAGCAGTGGCTACCCAACTTATTTCCATCTTGTTGCCACTGCAAACAATGCCTCTCAAACAGCCTTTAATTCAGTGTTTTCTAAAGTTTGATCCTTGGAACACAAACTTTTAGAGATGTTCAGTGATAGAAACAAAAATAAAAATGGTTTACAGGTCAAACAAATGTGGAAAGCACTACATTTGAGATCTCCTCTTCCAATGGCATATAAAAAACTCCATAAATTCATTCAGAAAGAATATTTGAAAAACATAGCTTCATCCAGTCTCCCAAACTTGTTTTTGACCATTTCACCTCTGAAAACATTCTCTTCAAATCACTTATCTGTATATAAGTACATGCTAATGTTATATAAGTATCCAGCAATGCTCTGAGGAAGCTGTCTTCAAAATGCTTCTCCTTCACTCCACAGATGAGGGATCTGAGGCTCAGAGACAGGGAATCACTTGCTCAGAGTTATAGAACTAATGATTAGTAGCAGAAACAGGAATAGAATCCAAGACCTATGCATTTTCTGCCACACTACTTATGGAAGCCCCATTCTCAGGCAGTGAAACATTTTCACCAAAGTTCAAAGAGTTTAGCAAGAAAGCTGTGCATCATAAAATAAACCTGGATATCATCTGGCTTAAAAAATGAGTTTGAAGTATGCAACTACTTTAATAAGAACTGTTTTGTAAATTAATTAGTTGGTAACTAAATTCGTGCTCACAGTGTTTTAAGTGTCATTTATGTAATACCACAGCAATATGCCAGTAATTCCTTGATGAGCTGAAATCCCATCACAACATTATTGCCCTGACATTGCCCTGATGGAAATTAGGGGGGCTTGGCACTGGGGCCTGTGGGTGGCTCATGCTGTATGGGACCATCTGATTTTCTCTTTTCAAGCTTCCCAAAAGATTAAGATAAGGCAGGTAAAAGAGTTCTGTGATGGCTAACTTTATGTGACTGAATCAAAAGGTGCTGGGATATTTGGCTGAATATTGTTTCTGGGTGTCTGTGAGGCTGTTTCCAGATGAAATTAGCATTTGAATGGGTGAGTTCAGTAAAGTAGATTGCCCAATGTGGGTGGGCATCACCCAATTTGTTGAGGACCTGAGTTTAGAATGAAAAGTGGAAGAAAGAGAAATTCTGCCTTCCTGCTTGATTGCCTGAGCCTGTAACATTGATCTTTCTCTGTTCTCAGGAATTCTGACTCAGACTGAATCACACCACTGGCTTTCCTGGGTCTCCAACTTGCAGACAGAAGTTCAGGGGACTTCTCAGCCTCCATAAATATGTGAGTTAACTCTTTTTTTTTATATATATATATATGAAATTTATTGACAAATTGGTTTCCATACAACACCCAGTGCTCATCCCAAAAGGTGCCCTCCTCAATACCCATCACCCACCCTCCCCTCCCTCCCACCCCCCATCAACCCTCAGTTTGTTCTCAGTTTTTAACAGTCTCTTATGCTTTGGCTCTCTCCCACTCTAACCTCTTTTTTTTTTTTCCTTCCCCTCCCCCATGGGTTCCTGTTAAGTTTCCCAGGATCCACATAAGAGTGAAACCATATGGTATCTGTCTTTCTCTGTATGGCTTATTTCACTTAGCATCACACTCTCCAGTTCCATCCACGATGCTACAAAAGGCCATATTTCATTTTTTCTCATTGCCATGTAGTATTCCATTGTGTATATATACCACAATTTCTTTATCCATTCATCAGTTGATGGACATTTAGGCTCTTTCCATAATTTGGCTATTGTTGAGAGTGCTGCTATGAACATTGGGGTACAAGTGCTCCTATGCATCAGTACTCCTGTATCCCTTGGGTAAATTCCTAGCAGTGCTATTGCTGGGTCATAGGGTAGGTCTATTTTTAATTTTCTGAGGAACCTCCACACTGCTTTCCAGAGCGGCTGCACCAATTTGCATTCCCACCAACAGTGCAAGAGGGTTCCCTTTCTCCACATCCTCTCCAGCATCTATAGTCTCCTGATTTGTTCATTTTGGCCACTCTGACTGGCGTGAGGTGATACCTGAGTGTGGTTTTGATTTGTATTTCCCTGATAAGGAGCGATGCTGAACATCTTTTCATGTGCCTGTTGGCCATCTGGATGTCTTCTTTAGAGAAGTGTCTATTCATGTTTTCTGCCCATTTCTTCACTGGGTTATTTGTTTTTCGGGTGTGGAGTTTGGTGAGCTCTTTATAGATTTTGGATACTAGCCCTTTGTCCGATATGTCATTTGCAAATATCTTTTCCCATTCCGTTGGTTGCCTTTTAGTTTTGTTGGTTGTTTCCTTTGCTGTGCAGAAGCTTTTTATCTTCATAAGGTCCCAGTAATTCACTTTTGCTTTTAATTCCCTTGCCTTTGGGGATGTGTCGAGTAAGAGATTGCTACGGCTGAGGTCAGAGAGGTCTTTTCCTGCTTTCTCCTCTAAGGTTTTGATGGTTTCCTGTCTCACATTTAGGTCCTTTATCCATTTTGAGTTTATTTTTGTGAATGGTGTGAGAAAGTGGTCTAGTTTCCACCTTCTGCATGTTGCTGTCCAGTTCTCCCAGCACCATTTGTTAAAGAGGCTGTCTTTTTTCCATTGGATGTTCTTTCCTGCTTTGTCAAAGATGAGTTGGCCATACGTTTGTGGGTCTAGTTCTGGGGTTTCTATTCTATTCCATTGGTCTGTGTGTCTGTTTTTGTGCCAATACCATGCTGTCTTGATGATTACAGCTTTGTAGTAGAGGCTAAAGTCTGGGATTGTGATGCCTCCTGCTTTGGTCTTCTTCTTCAAAATTCCTTTGGCTATTCGGGGCCTTTTGTGGTTCCATATGAATTTTAGGATTGCTTGTTCTAATTTCGAGAAGAATGCTGGTGCAATTTTGATTGGGATTGCATTGAATGTGTAGATAGCTTTGGGTAGTATTGACATTTTGACAATATTTATTCTTCCAATCCATGAGCAGGGAATGTCTTTCCATTTCTTTAAATCTTCTTCAATTACCTTCATAAGCTTTCTATAGTTTTCAGCATACAGATCCTTTATATCTTTGGTTAGATTTATTCCTAGGTATTTTATGCTTCTTGGTGCAATTGTGAATGGGATCAGTTTCTTTATTTGTCTTTCTGTTGCTTCATTGTTAGTGTATAAGAATGCAACTGATTTCTGTACATTGATTTTGTATCCTGCAACTTTGCTGAATTCATGTATCAGTTCTAGCAGACTTTTGGTGGAGTCTATCGGATTTTCCACGTATAATATCATGTCATCTGCAAAAAGCGAAAGCTTGACTTCATCTTTGCCAATTTTGATGCCTTTGATTTCCTTTTGTTGTCTGATTGCTGATGCTAGAACTTCCAGTACTATGTTAAACAACAGCGGTGAGAGTGGGCATCCCTGTCGTGTTCCTGATCTCAGGGAAAAAGCTCTCAGTTTTTCCCCATTGAGGATGATGTTAGCTGTGGGCTTTTCATAAATGGCTTTTATGATCTTTAAGTATGTTCCTTCTATCCCGACTTTCTCAAGGGTTTTTATTAAGAAAGGGTGCTGGATTTTGTCAAAGGCCTTTTCTGCATCGATTGACAGGATCATATGGTTCTTCTCTTTTTTTTTTTTGTTAATGTGATGTATCACGTTGATTGATTTGCGAATGTTGAACCAGCCCTGCATCCCAGGAATGAATCCCACTTAATCATGGTGAATAATTCTTTTTATATGCTGTTGAATTCGATTTGCTAGTATCTTATTGAGAATTTTTGCATCCATATTCATCAGGGATATTGGCCTGTAGTTCTCTTTTTTTACTGGGTCTCTGTCTGGTTTAGGAATCAAAGTAATACTGGCTTCATAGAATGAGTCTGGAAGTTTTCCTTCCCTTTCTATTTCTTGGAATAGCTTGAGAAGGATAGGTATTATCTCTGCTTTAAACGTCTGGTAGAACTCCCCTGGGAAGCCATCTGGTCCTGGACTCTTATTTGTTGGGAGATTTTTGATAACCGATTCAATTTCTTCGCTGGTTATGGGTCTGTTCAAGCTTTCTATTTCCTCCTGATTGAGTTTTGGAAGAGTGTGGGTGTTTAGGAATTTGCCCATTTCTTCCAGTTTGTCCAATTTGTTGGCATATAATTTTTCATAGTATTCCCTGATATTTGTCTGTATCTCTGAGGGATTGGTTGTAATAATTCCATTTTCATTCATGATTTTATCTATTTGGGTCATCTCCCTTTTCTTTTTGAGAAGCCTGGCTAGAGGTTTGTCAATTTTGTTTATTTTTTCAAAAAACCAACTCTTGGTTTCGTTGATCTGCTCTACAGTTTTTTTAGATTCTATATTGTTTATTTCTGCTCTGATCTTTATTATTTCTCTTCTTCTGCTGGGTTTAGGCTGCCTTTGCTGTTCTGCTTCTATTTCCTTTAGGTGTGCTGTTAGATTTTGTATTTGGGATTTTTCTTGTTTCTTGAGATAGGCCTGGATTGCAATGTATTTTCCTCTCAGGACTGCCTTTGCTGCGTCCCAAAGCGTTTGGATTGTTGTATTTTCATTTTCGTTTGTTTCCATATATTTTTTGATTTCTTCTCTAATTGCCTGGTTGACCCACTCATTCGTTAGTAGGGTGTTCTTTAACCTCCACGCTTTTGGAGGTTTTCCAGACTTTTTCCTGTGGTTGATTTCAAGCTTCATAGCATTGTGGTCTGAAAGTATGCATGGTATAATTTCAATTCTTGTAAACTTATGAAGGGCTGTTTTGTGAGCCAGTATATGATCTATCTTGGAGAATGTTCCATGTGCACTCGAGAAGAAAGTATATTCTGTTGCTTTGGGATGCAGAGTTCTAAATATATCTGTCAAGTCCATCTGATCCAATGTCTCATTCAGGGCCCTTGTTTCTTTATTGACCATGTGCCTAGATGATCTATCCATTTCTGTAAGTTGGGTGTTAAAGTCCCCAGCAATTACCACATTCTTATCAATAAGGTTGCTTCTGTTTATGAGTAATTGTTTTATATATTTGGGGGCTCCGGTATTTGGCGCATAGACATTTATAATTGTTAGCTCTTCCTGATGGATAGACCCTGTAACTATTATATAATGTCCTTCTTCATCTCTTGTTACAGCCTTTAATTTAAAGTCTAGTTTGTCTGATATAAGTATGGCTACTCCAGCTTTCTTTTGACTTCCAGTAGCATGATAAATGGTTCTCCATCCCCTCACTCTGAATATAAAGGTGTCCTCAGGTCTAAAATGAGTCTCTTGTAGACAGCAAATAGATGGGTCTTGTTTTTTTATCCATTCTGATACCCTATGTCTTTTGGTTGGCGTATTTAATCCATTTACATTCAGTGTTATTATAGAAAGATACGGGTTTAGAGTCATTGTGATGTCTGTATGTTTTATGCTTGTAGTGATGTCTCTGGTACTTTGTCTCACAGGGTCCCCCTTAGGATCTCTTGTAGGGCTGGTTTAGTGGTGATGAATTCCTTCAGTTTTTGTTTGTTTGGGAAGACCTTTATCTCTCCTTCTATTCTAAATGACAGACTTGCTGGATAAAGGATTCTCGGCTGCATATTTTTTCTGTCTTGCACACTGAAAATCTCGTGCCAATTCTTTCTGGCCTGCCAAGTTTCAAAAGAGAGATCAGTCACGAGTCTTATAGGTCTCCCTTTATATGTGAGGGCACGTTTACCCCTTGCTGCTTTCAGAATTTTCTCTTTATCCTTGTATTTTGCCAGTTTCACTATGATATGTCGTGCAGAAGATCGATTCAAGTTACGTCTGAAGGGAGTTCTCTGTGCCTCTTGGATTTCAATGCCTTTTTCCTTCCCCAGTTCAGGGAAGTTCTCAGCTATTATTTCTTCAAGTACCCCTTCAGCACCTTTCCCTCTCTCTTCCTCCTCTGGGATACCAATTATGCGTATATTATTTCTTTTTAGTGTATCACTTAGTTCTCTAATCTTCCCCTCATACTCCTGGATTTTTTTATCTCTCTTTTTCTCAGCTTCCTCTTTTTCCATAACTTTATCTTCTAGTTCACCCATTCTCTCCTCTGCCTCTTCCATCCGAGCCATGGTGGTTTCCATTTTGTTTTGCATTTCATTTAAAGCGTTTTTCAGCTCCTCGTGACTGTTCCTTAGTCCCTTGATCTCTGTAGCAAGAGATTCTCTGCTGTCCTGTATACTGTTTTCCAGCCCAGCGATTAATTTTATGACTATTATTCTAAATTCACTTTCTGTTATATTATTTAAATCCTTTTTGATCAGCTCATTAGCTGTTGTTATTTCCTGGAGATTCTTCTGAGGGGAATTCTTCCGCTTGGTCATTTTGGATAGTCCCTGGTGTGGTGAGGACCTGCAGGGCACTTCCCCTGTGCTGTGGTGTATAACTGGAGTTGGTGGGCGGGGCCGCACTCAGTCCTGATGTCTGCCCCCAGCCCACCGCTGGGGCCACAGTCAGACTGGTGTGTGCCTTCTCTTCCCCTCTCCTAGGGGTGGGATTCACTGTGGGGTGGCGTGGCCCGTCTGGGCTACTTGCACACTTCCAGGCTTGTGATGCTGGGGATCTGGCGTATTAGCTGGGGTGGGTAGGCAAGGTGCACGGTGGCAGGGGGGGCAGGATTAGCTTGCTTCTCCTTAGGTGATCCACTTCAGGAGGGGCCCTGTGGTAGCGGGAGGGAGTCAGACCCGCTGCCAGAGGGGTGGCTCTGCAGAAGCACAGAGTTGGGTGTTTGCGAGGAGGGAGCAATTTCCCTGGCAGGAACTGGTTCCCTTTGGGATTTTGGCTGGGGGATGGGCAGGGGAGATGGCGCTGGTGAGCACCTTTGTTCCCCACCAAAGTGAGCTCTGTCATCCGGGGGGCTCCGCAGCTCTCCCTCCCTTTGTCCTCCAGCCTTCCCGCTTTCCGAGCAGAGCTGTTAACTTATGACCTCCCAGACGCTAAGTCGCGCTTGCTGTTGGAACACAGTCTGTCAGGCCCCTCCGCTTTTGCAAGCCAGACTCAGGGACTCTGCTTGGCCGGCGAGCCGCCTCTCTGCCCCGGCTCCCTCCCGCCAGTCCTGGAGCATGCACTGCCTCGCCGCCCTTCCTACCCTCTTCCGTGGGCCTCTCGTCTGTGCTTGGGTCTGGCGACTCCGTTCTGCTAATCCTCTGGCGGTTTTCTGGGTTATTTAGGCAGGTGTAGGTGGAATCTAAGTGATCAGCAGGACGCGCGGTGAGCCCAGCGTCCTCCTATGCTGCCATCTTCCCCTCGAGAGTCTGAGTTAACTCTTTATAATCAATCTCTTTATATATATTACTGTTGGTTCTATTTCTCTGGAGAACCCTAAAATTAATGCAGGGCAAGAGATTAAGGATGTAGAAGCCAACAAATTCTCAGCTTGCTCTGGTGGCACTCTGAAAAGCTTAGAAAGATTTTCAGGACAAACTCTTAACCACTTTTAAGGAGACTGCTTATCTGTGCCATTAGATCTAGGGTACCCCTGGTACCCTAGAGTTGAGGAAGAATAAAAGAGATGAAGAAGCTGCTTAGGCCAGGAATATCACCATTCATCATAGGAGTTCTTATTCTCATTTTAGAGAAAAGGAAGTCTAAGACAGGAGAGATAAAATGACTTCTTTAGAGTCATACTGAGATGAACTGATATCTCTGGGGGATGTCTCTGAATTGCTAGCAAAGCGTCTATCTTGTACTAAAGCTTGTCTTTGGACTGTGTGGCCATTAGGGCTTCTGAGAGTCTGAATGAATCTGACCTTCCCAGACTCCCAGCTGCAGAGTGGCCACTGTCCATATGATTTTGGGTGAAGGCTACGCCTGAACTTTAAGTCAGTCTTGTCCCACCTCTTCTAGCTGTGTGATGTTGGACAGCTTACTCAGCATTCTAAGCTAAGGTTTCCTCATATATAAGATAGAAATAGTGAAACCTACCTCTTATGTTGTTGGAATTTAATATAAGGTAAGTGATAATTTTTGATCCTGTCCTGGCATATGGTTTTGATCCATTCTCTTCACCATGCTAGGTCACACTGGTCATTTCCATTTTGATCTCTGATACACTGTTATTCAAAGATTGTACCACTTTTCTGGCACCTCAAATGCTGCTGTGAGTACTGGTTGGCTTTTGCTGTATGTGTTGGGTGGCTCAGACCAGACAGAAAGTGTTTGCTTTGTGAAGGGCCTCATGTGTAACATGTACTCCACAAACAGTTGCTGGTTGATTGGATAACTAATCTCTCTTTCTCCTCTATCACTAGTGCTTGAATTTTTTTAAATCAAACTGCTTCTATATTGCCTGGCTCTGTAAGCTCAGCTATCCAAGGACAATGAGGTGACCCCCAAGTCACCCACCTGCTTCTACACTTGTGGCTCAGACAACAGTTCTTCCCTGGACTGGCTATGATATTTTACCCTTATGGTCTCATGCTTTTTCTTTGTACTGCTTTTCATGAGTTGGCACCTGGTGAGGTCACTTGGCACTCCCTTCCAGGAATTATGGTGCTCACAGCCCTCATAATTTCTCCCATCCTTTTTCCTGTATTGATAGCTGTGTGATGCTGGGTTGCCATGACAACTGATTGATTAGAATCCAATTCCTGGACTGGGAAACATGCAGCCATAAAGAATTACAAATGATGCCTGATTGTCTGCTGCCAATAGCCTGATTGCTGCCATTTTCTGGCAGGTAGCTCAGCCCTAACAGGAAACCCTGTGCTGTGCAATTATTGCGACATGATTGATGTATCACTATAGTTACAATCGGCAATGTTCCCAACTCAGGAGATTTTTTTAAAAGAAAAAAAACCTCCCCCTTTAGGATGGAAATGCTTATAAATGAGGAAGAAGTATAGAGTGGGGGAGGGCAGTGGGGCTGGCAAGCAAGGAGAGTATGGGCTAAGTCAGAGCTCAACTGGAGTTTCAGAAGTAATGCAGGGAGAGGAGGCATGAGCAGTGACATATGGCTGGGGAGAGGGAAAAAGGGATGACTGCTGCCTGTGCTCCCCGCCCCCTCCAACTCCTAGGCTTTGCAGCAGTCTAAGGAGTAGTTCAGAAATCAATTCCAAATGAGAGGCTTAAAAAGTGGGGGGATGCAGGAGGGAGACCAAAGAATATACAGGCCACAGGTGGTGTTCTGCTCAGGCCAATTACTGATGCTGCTGTCTTGGGTTTGAGTCATTTGTGATGACCAAAGAGCAAGCACCTGGGCCTGGAAATAGGGTCAGGGAAAGAGGCCTTGCACCAGGTGAAAGTGGGTTTGAGAGCAGGCCAGTGTGGAGGATGGAGCCTGCAATGAAGCTGGTGTTTAGAAGCTTTGGGGCAGAAGAGACATTTTCATTTGACCCAGGGGCAAAGTGCCTCTTTTTTTTTCCTAAACTGGATGTTGAATATTTCTCAGGCTGGTGGAGAGGGAGAAAGAGAATAAAATATTTGTGATTGTTAGAAGTAGACTTATTGGGGTGCCGGGGTGAGAGTCAGTTAAACACTGGTCCTGGTCTCACAATTCGTGAGCTTGAGCCCCATGTCAGGCTCTGTGCTGACAGCAGGGACCCTTTTTGGGATTCTCTCATTCCTTCTTTCTCTGCCCCTCCCGAGCTCACACATGCATGTATGCATGCACACTTTCTCTCTAAAAATAAATAAATATTTTTTAAAAAGTAGACTTATTGATGAAGAAGCAGTCGTTTACCTTGTTTAAGCTGGCTGTTATTGGGAAGGTTGCTTTCTCCAAGTGTCTTCCAAATTATGTTCATAGTTCAAAGATACCTAGTTATTATGCTACTGATAATTCTTCTCCTTGGATTAAAGACAGTTTTCTTTCTATAGTCTTTTAAAAAGAAATGCTGCCAAAAGTAGTACTATGTACTTAAACATAAATGTTAGTGTATGTGTGTTTAAACTAATTTATTGAGGTATGACTGACATTCATACCTGATGAGTTTGGAGATAATAATATATCTATGAAACCATTATCACAATCTATTCCAAAAACATATCAATCACCTCCAAAATTTTCTTCTGCCCTCCTTATTTTTTATTACTTTTAGTTTTTTTCCACCTCCTCTCCAGCCCCCTTATTTATTTTTACATTATTAGTGATAAAAACACAAGACCCAGGGACACCTGGGTGGCTCAGTGAGTTAATTGTCTGACTTGATTTTGGCTCAGGTCATGATCCCAGGGTTGTGGGATTGTGCCCCACATTGGGCTCTGCACTGAGCATGGAGCCTACTTGGGATTCTCTCTCCCCTCTCTCTCTCTCTTTCTCTCCCTCTGCCCTTCTCCCCCACTCACTCTTTCTGTCTAAAAACTAAATAAATAAATAAAATAATACCCAGAACAAGGCAAGAATAATAAATAAAAGGCATCAAAATCAGAAAAGAAAGATGTAAGATTATCTATTTGCAAATAATGTAATCTTATATGTATAAAAGTCTAAAGACTCCTCACACACACACAAAAATACTATTAGAACAAGCAAGCAAATTCAGTAAAATTGCAGGATACAAAACCAAGCATACAAAAAAAATCAGTTGCATTTTTGTATACCAACAACGAAATATCCAAAAAGAAAATGAAGGAAACCATTCCATTTACAACAGCATCAAAAATAATAAAATATTTAGGAATAAATTTAACCAAGGAAGTGAAAACTTTGTGCACTGAAAACTGTAAAACACTGGTGAATGTGTTTTTGTACTCATCTCACCTGAATCCTTTCTATAATAATATTTAGGTATTTTAATTTTTGCATTTATTTATTTTTACTCTTTGAAAGTAGGAACTGGATCATTAATGTAATCATGTAATGGAACTATAATAAATGATGACTGAAGGAAAGGAAAGATGGTTGCTGTGATGAGACAGATTCAAAATACATGGGGTGGGAATTAGGTGCAGTAGGGTACAATGGGGTGGTGGTGGTCAAACATAAAACGTAAACTGATAGAGACCAGTTAAACTCATATAGTGGGAATCTTGGATCCAGCCTACCTCCAAAGGGAGCCTGGGTTAAGGTATAAAAAGGCAGGATGAAAAATTCAGGCAGGCTAATATCTGTAGTTCTTTACATTGTTAGCCATCACTCTTGGATGCCATGGTCTTTGTGGATATGTTCCTGTCACTTTAGCTACTGCTAAGTATTACCTACCTTATGGAGCTACCCATCAGGAAATGATTGAAATCTGTGAATTGATCCCACTAGCCCAATACTTTCAAAGGAAGAAAAGTAGATTAAACTTGTGTTGTCTTCATATTAGACTGTGGATATACTAAGGGCACAAACCACGTCTTCTCTCTGTATGTATTTAGTCAGTTCCTGGCAAAGAGAAAGCATGTAATATATTATTGTTGAATAAATGTACAATTTAATTTAAAAAAGGTTTAAATCAACCTGTTGAGCCATGGAGTAAGATTTGAAGAGAAATAGTGAAAATAAATGTGGAAAATTATTTGGGCAGATGGGTAATAACTATGGGTTCTAGGGAAACAGGATTGTAAAATCTTAAGTTCAAATTGCAATTCCACAATTTATCAGCTGTGAAACCTTGGGTGGGTTATTGAACCTCAGTTTTTCTGTATATCAAGTGGAGAATAATAACAGCACTTATTTCATAGGGTATTTAGAAAGATAAATTAGGAGAACACATGCAAAATGTTGTATTATTATTATAGTGTTTAATTCCTGGACTAGAAGTTGAATATTTTCTACTAAAAATATACAAAACAACACAAATGATAACCTGAAGGGATAACACACCTTACATTTGCACAATGATCACTGATCCCACAGTTGTGGAGGATGTGGGGAAGCAGGAGCATTCTTCCTTTGATGTACCTGAAATACCTCCAGCTAATGTCTTGCTTGCTGTTGAAAGCATCTGTAAACTACTTGTTTTATGGCCCAAGTGTAAAAATAAGTCCATTATGTTTAGGACATTAACTATATCCACATTTGTAGTACCATTTAGGGCCATTCAAAACCATCAGGATTGGTATCCCAGATTTCAGATAACCTAGACAGATAAAAGCTGGTTTCCATGGGAACTAGTTTTACCTTCTCTTCTATCTAATTGAAATCCATTTACCCAAGTCTGAAAGTTTTGTAAGTACCTTCTAATGAGTTATTCATTTGGTTTACCAAGCTCAGTGCAAGCACAGGTAACTTACCATTTGCAACATCAGTCAACTTCTGTCAAGTGAATACACACTTGAGTTTTCTGGGATTGATTGTTTACTTGGTTCACTTGCAGTTCAGACTTTAAAGGATCAGTTTCTATAAAACACTCTATGGGGCTTGTAGTATCTGATATTCTGTCATCTTGCTGAGGAACCATAGTTTGGTGAATTTTCTAAGGGAAGAAATTACTAAGAGAGGAATTACAAGGTGGTAACATAGACCACATTTCTTCACATGTATCTAAGAGCAACACACATATTTTAGAAACTTTGATTTGGCCATTCAGTTGCATTGCATTTGAATGGCACTGTTCAATACCTTGCCTTGTTATCCACTCAAACACCAAGTTTTCCCCATGTACCTGCAGAGTTCTTTCTTTGTTCTCTCTTCAGAGAAAGAGGTAGGAGAGCTCTCTTAACTCAATCTCTGCTGTTCTCTACAGTTGAACAGAATAATTTTCTATGCTCAGGAAGAGAATCCTCTCTTCAACTTACATTTTCTAGGCCCTTGGAGGGCTGGAAAGATGCCTGCATGACATACGCTTGGCTGTTCAGATGAGTCAAGAAGACCATCAAAACTCAGCCTCACAACTCAGAAATCAAATCCTTCAAATAAGAGCATCAGTAGGTGCCTTTTATTTCTCCAGCCTCCAGTACTGGGAATCAGTACTTGTATTCTTCTCTTTAGCTATTTTCATTTAGAGACCCCCAGTGGCTTCCATGAAGCTCTGTCTCTTCCTACTCATTGCACTTGTGGCAAGAGGCACCTGGGCCTTTTTGGCAAGCTTTGGGTCTGCTCACAATGTGGGCTTTCCACATTGCCGGGTTCTGCCAACTGCTCTGCTTGGAGGAGACAGATAAGGGCAAGGAAGACTCTGCCAGTTGGCACGCTGACTTGGCAACCTGATTCTGCACTAAGCAAGCTATAGTTTTTTAGGCTAGATTTGCCTTGGAACAAGCTGGTGCAGAAAATGGCCAGATATTGGCAAAGGGCAAAGGGAGCCCAGATGGAGAAGAAAGCTTAAGAGGTTAATAGACTCGGGGCAGTTTTTACTGATGGGTACCAGGGAATCCTTTCAACATGCTTCACTAAGCTCTTTGGAAGAGGCTCCAGGAAGGCACTAGTAAACTTCCTATATGTAGTAGCACTTATACCAATGTATTATTATTTTGTTCTGTTAGTAGCATATAATGCCAGGCTTCATAAAGGCAGGAACTGAGTCTTTATTCTTTACCATGTCCCCAAAGTTTAGTCAGGGTCTAGTGGTTTCCCCATGTACCTGCAGAGGTACCTGAATGGTACCTGCAGAGGTAAGTCAGGACTCACTTAACTTTTGCTGATTTGAATGGAATTGACAGAAATAGATAGAGTTATGTTTATAGTCAGAGAGAGACACCTGGCTGCCCCAGAAAAGCTAACACCTTGGCACCACTTCAAAAAATATTATTATTTTCCCAATAATTATTTAGAGAAGAAGTTGAAGGCTGAGTGAGCAAAGGGCTACTAAGGAAGAAACCACCTGTCCCATTTTCTAACCTCTTCACATAAACAAAAAACATGCAGTTAAATAGATTTAGCCTCCTTAGAGACATTTGAACAATACATTGTTACTTCAGCTTGTCCTTTGGGGGTTCTCAACTTGGAGATTCCCTTCTTAAGAGTTTTGGTAAATATTTTCCTCACTGGATTTCCAATGATGTTTCAATGCCTAGATGTTCTTAGTCTAATCCAATGCACCAATGTATCTTTAGAGATAGGTTAAATAAACTACTGCTAAATTTTGTTTTGTTGTATTTAAAAAATATATTATTATAACAACTTTAAAGGCCTTTTTAAAGAAGGGTAACAAATAACAAATTCTTGTGATAGAATTACTTTCTATCATTTGGGCATGATCTAAAGTAATTCTATCACAAGAATATAACAAAATAGGTTCTATATTTGTGTATTAATCAATGTGATCATAGTGAACATAATATTTTGCTTTCTTCTTTATTCACTTCACATTACATTAAATGTTTCTCTATATTGTTCCATTCTTTTTTTTAATAGCTTTATAATATTCCATCAAGTGGATTAACAGACTATGTAGATTATTTACATTATTTTTTGCTATCATAAGCAACCATTCAATGACAATTGTGTTTATCTAGCTTTTTTTTTTCTTGCTTAAGTTATTTTCTTTAGGGTTAATTTTTTGGAGAATAGTCAAAGGCAATGGTGTGCTGCAGCTGGGTCACATCAGCTTGTAAGAGCACATTTTGCAACTCTCTTCCCCATTCTTCATTGGGAGCAATCCTAAAATCAGCCCTGGTAAGTAGGAGTATTCGCATTACAAAAATTGACAAATGCTGCAAATCAATGCTCTTTTGTTTTATTTTGTTTTTGTTTTTGTTTTGGAACACAAAACTGACCAATGTGTACAAACTTGTTTATAG
Source organism: Lynx canadensis (assembly GCF_007474595.2). Taxonomy (NCBI): domain Eukaryota; kingdom Metazoa; phylum Chordata; class Mammalia; order Carnivora; family Felidae; genus Lynx; species Lynx canadensis. The sequence continues at coordinate 37,157,944 of NC_044306.2, read as the reverse complement.
CTTTTGAAATATTAATTGCCATATTATTTTTTAAAGAATTTTAACCAATATATGTATAACCAGTTTGATAAAGACATCTTAGCTTGTTGTGGTGTAATCATAAAATATTTATATTTCTTCAATAGTTGCTAAGTTGTGTTTTCTCTCCAGGCAACGGGCTCCCTTAATATATCTGAATCCAATTCCATAATTTTTGGTTATTTAAAACAGTATCATTTTGAGTGCTAGGGAGGGTTTAGTTTTGTCTATTTAAACACCTTAAGTTTTGATTCAAAGACCATCCCATTCTGTTTGTGGTGAGGTATGACTCTAGAATTTGGAGTGGAAGGGGTTAACTGCTACTCTCAATAGCTGTGATTCTCTCCATTTTCCCTCTAATTTTTCACTGGAATTAAATTAGGGAAAAGGAGAAGGATACATGTGATTTCCCAATGTGTTTTCTATTTTCCTCTTTGCTGGTCAGATCTGTGGTCCTTATCTCTGTCCCCTCTACTGTCCATTGCTGCTTCCTGTGTGTCATTGACTGGCTATAGTACCTTTCTGTGTGGTCAACATCCTATTATTGATTCTTTTCCTTATGAAACTGCAAAATGGAGAAAATATATGAACCACATTGAACATCAGACAACAAATGAGAGTAATCACTGAGAGATGGACAAAAGCAAGGTAAGCGCTATGATTGCTCTAGCTTGAGAAATTTACCAGATTGTAGCTCAGGGAGAGAGATTCTGGGTAGATCCTGACTTGAGAGGATGAAGCCGGGAGTCTTGGGAGACAGACAAGAGTAGGCAGGGCAGAGTACAGAGAGGAGGGAGCTCAGAGTTAGGACTCCATAGATATGCAGAGGTTTCCACTGAAGGTTTTATTGAGTATTGATCAGTGTGTATGTGCAAGGAAAGACTCAAGGTCAAGGAAAACAAAAACATCCAAAAGGATTAGAAGAATATTCACCAGAGAGTAAAGAGTCCTGGGAATTGTTATTCACAGCAGCAGAGTGAAATACTTCATAATTCACAGGGCTTTGGATACAGTATTCAGAAAGGTTTGATTTATTATTAGGACAAAATTAAACCTATACCTAATGCTGCTGTGGTCCCATCTAACAAAGCTTAAAAGCAAGACATACAAAAGATCAAATTATTTTTGATTAACTGCATTTCAGTGCAAAGCTAAGAATTTTAATAGGAATGTAAAAATATCCAGTACAACGTAGTAAATATCATGTCATATATATAATAAAAACAAAATTATAAGATATGCAAAGAAATAGGAAAGTAAAATTAATAATGAGAAAAAAGGTTTGTTTAACATTTGAAAATCAACCAATGTAACTAACCATATTGACTAACTAAAAGAGGAAAAACATATAATCATCTTGATGAATATAGAAAAAAAATTAAAACCCAGCATCTATTATTGATAATAGCTCCTACCAAACCAGGAATAACAAAGGATTTCCTTAACCTGATAAAAGACTTCTGTGAAAAACCTATCTGCAGGCAAATAACTGAATGTTTTCCTCCAAAGATCAATAAAAAAGCAAAGGGATCTACTTTTACCACTTCAATTAACATTGTACTTGGAGAATTCAGCCAAGGTAATAAGGCAAGAAAAAGAAATAAAAAGCACCAAGATGAGAAAGGAAGAAGTAAATCTATCTTAGTTCTTAGACAACATAATCATCTTCCAAGAAAATTTATGAAATCTACCAAAAATCTAAGGAAGTAAAAGTGGGTTTAGAAAATGTATAAGATATAGGATTGGTATACAAAATTCAACTTATTTCTATATACTGGTAACAAAGAATCAGAAATTTAAATAATATTGTTAAAAATACCACTTAAAAGAGTATCATAAATATGAAATACTTCAGGATAAATCTGGAAAAATTGACCTGTGCACTAAAAACTACAAAGCTGAGCTGAGAGATATTTAAGAAGACTAAATAAACTGAGAGATAAGGTCATGCCATTGAATAGGAAGACTCAATATTGTATGTTAATTTTCCCCAAACTGCTCTATAGAGTCAGCATAATCCCAATTAAATTCCAAAGACATTTTTTTTTGGTGAAAATTGACAAGTTGGTTCTTAAATCCATGGAAAAGTGAAAAGGAACCATAAAGGTTAAAATAACTTTAAAAAATAAAAACAAATTTAGAGGATTGTCATGACCTGACTTTAAGATTTATATAGCTAGAGTAATTAAGGCAATATGTATAGAAAAATATATCAATAGAACAGAAAGAAGTCTGAAAATAAGCTATCCATATATGGTTAATTGAATTTTAACAAAGGTGCAAAGGCAGTTTGGATGGTGGGGAAAAAAAGACAGTCTTTTAAATAAATTGTGCTGGAATAGGTGGATATCTATAGGCAAAAGACAAACAAAAACAAAAAATTCTATTCATTTCTTGCACCACATACAAAAAATAACTTTACATGGATCATAGACCTAAATGTAAATTCCCAAACTGTATAACTTCTCAGAGAAAACACAGAAGAAAATCTTCATGATTTTGAATTAGGGGATAAAATACAGAAAATATGATCTGTAAATGACAAACTTGATAAACAGGAATTGAAAACTTCTTCTCTTTGAAAGATGCTGCTAAGAGAATAAAAAAAAATGAACCATAGACTGGAAACATTCATTTGCTAACCAGAAATCTGATAAAGGACTTACATTCAGAACTCCTGGAGAATTAAAACTCAATAGTAAAAACACTTCATTAACAAATGGTCAGTAAAACACCTCATTAAAAAATGATCAGATTTAAATAGCACTTTACTAAAGAATATACTTTTGGCAAATAACCACATGGAAATATGCTTAATATTATATCATTAGAGAACTGCAAATTAACAGCATAATGAGATGCTGTGGAACATCTATTAGAATATTCTGAATTAACATGACTGGTCATACTAAGTATTGGTGAAGATGTGGAAGAACTGGAACTTTCAACTGCTAGTGGGAATGTCAAATAGCACAATGGCTTTGGAAAACAGTTTGGTTGTTTCTTAAAAGAGTTAATTATAGACCTGTCATATGCTCCAACTATCCCACTCCAGTATTTATTCAAGAGAAATGAAAACATGTCCATACAAAGATTTCTACATAAATTTTCATAGTAGCTCTATTTTGTCATAGCTAAAAACTGAAAATAGCCCAACTATCCATCAATAAGTGAATGAATACAACAAACTATGGTATATCAATTCAACAGAATATTATTTAATAATAAAAGGGAGCACAGTACTGATACAATCTACAACTTGGATGTATTACAAAGTAATATGCAGTGTAAAAGAAACCAGACCCACACAAAATGTGCTATTTGATTTCTTTTACATAAAATTTTAGAAATAAAAAGTAATCTACAGTGGGGAGGAGCCAAGATGGCAGAACAGCATGGAAGCTTTTTGTGTGTCTCCCATCCATGAAATACAGCCAGACCAACACTAAACCACCCTAGACACCTAGAAAACCGATTAGAAGATTAACACAACAATCTGCACAACCTGAACCACAGAATCCAGCAGGCACATGACATGAACAGCTGAACTTGGGGAGCAAGAAGCCCTGAAAGGCAGGGAACCCCTTTTGCAGGTGAAGAGAGGACTGAGACTGGGGAGGGGGAGCATATGGGAAAAGCACCCCTCCCCAAAAGCAGCTGGAGAGAAAGTGGAAAATTGGAAACAGCTGCAGGGACTAAACTAAAAAGGGAGAAAGGAGAAAGGAGAAGGTTTAAATTCCATTAAGACTGTAAACAAGGGGAGTGCAAAGGCTGCACCTCCACAGCTCAATACCTGGTAGTGTTCTGGTGGGAAAGGTGAATCCCCAGGAACTGAGTTGGGTCCGGGAGGTTCTCAGGCCACATGGGGAAAGTGGTCCCACTGCTGGAAGGACATTTGGTAGAGACTGTTGAAGCCACCTGGTCCCAGCAGACCCTGGAAGGCAGCCACATTCGCTGGTGCTGGGGCAAGGTTGTTGAGGGTGAAGCCTGGTGTCAGATGTGTGTTGCGATTTTCCATGGTCCCTAAAATACTGAGGCTACACTGTCTTGCAATTCTTTTGGGGGAGGGAGTGGCACCTGGCTTCAGTCTCGGGGCACCAGCAACAACAGGATCCAGTGGGCGTTCCTGGGTGTAGCCAACATTTGGTCATTGCTCATTTGGCCATCCCTCGGTGAGACCCTCCCACAGTGGGATGAAGAGGGTCAAAGCCTCAGTCCTTCAGAAGTAAGGGGCCAGGGAAAACAGCCACATCTGAGACAAAACTTGGGAGAGAGGTACTGCCTTGGGCCTGGTCACAGAGAATGGAAAAGCAGGGAGTAGACAAGATGGAGGACCGGTGCATGACTGCTGATCCGGGAGAACAGATTGGGTGGCTGGGTGGCACCATTTATCACCATTCCCACACATGCACATGCAGACCACAACAATCCACCCCAGTAGGCTAGCAGTGCCATTTAGGGGAGAGCGGAGCTGTTACACCGAACCCTGCCCAACTGGGCCAACTTTGCTCTTCAAGAACACAAACCTCACCGCCAGCTTAATCTATGGACTATAAAGAGCTACATGGACTGACCTCTAGGGGAAAACAAAGCAATTTAAGTCCTATTTCAATCTGTTAACAGGTTCATCTATTCAATTTTTTCTCTCTTTTTCATTTTTCTCTTTTATAATTCTTTTCCTTGAATACTGAAAGAGAAAAAACTCATTTTTATTTTCAATGTTTATTAAAAATATCTGTCTTTAATTTTTATTGCTATATTTTTTACATTTGCGTAAACTTTTTCAAATTCTGCTTTACTTCCATCATTTTATTTTAGTCTATTTCAGTGTACTCACCTTTTCAAATTTTCAAACAATTCCTTTTTTTTCTTTCTTTTTCTTATTTTCTCTTTTTCATTTATTTCTTTTCTTGAATGCAGAAGGAGAAAAACTTCATTTTTATTTTCAATTTCTTTTAAAAACATTTTCATTTAATATTATTACTATATTTTTGCTTTATGTAAATTTTTTCTAATTCCATCTTGGTCTGATCATTTTATTTCAGTCTACTAAAAGTATTCACTTTTTCAAATTTTCAAACGATTTCTTTTTTTGTCTTTCCTTTTTCTTTTTTTATCTTTTTTTCTCTTTTCACTTCTTTTCTTTTTACTTAAATACAGAAAATGAAAAAAACATTTCTTTTTAATTTTTACTAAAAATATGTTTCTAAAATTTTTTTCTAGTATAGTCTGCACTTTTGTGTATTTTAGTCTACTTTAGTGTATTCATTTTTTTCAAATTCTCAAACTATTTCCTTTTCTTCCCCCCTCTTTTTTTTTTGTTTGTTTCTCTAATCTGTCAAACCACTTTCTACATCCAGACCAAAACACGCCTAGGATCTAGAATCATCTATTCGATTTTTGTGTGGGTGTGTTTTTAATTTTTAATTTTAATTTTTTTAATTTTAATTTTTTAATTTCAATTTTTCTACCTCAGTAATTCCTTTTCTCCCTTCAAAATGGCAAAATGAAGAAACTCACCCCAAAAGAAAGAGCACAAAGAAACAACAGACAGGGATTTAGCCAACACAGACACAAGCAAGATGTCTGAACAAGAATTTAGAATCACGATAATAAGAATACTAGTTGGAGTCAAAAATAGATTAGAATCCCTTTCTGCAGAGATAAAAGAAGTAAAAAATAGCCAGAATGAAATTAAAAATGCTATAGCTGAGCTGCAATCATGGATGGATGCAGCGGCAGCAAGGATAGAGGAGGCAGAACAGAAAGTCAGCAATGTAGAGGACAAATTTATAGACAATAACAAAGCAGAGAAAAAGAGGGAGATTAATGCAAAAGAGTATGATTTAAGAATTAGAGAAATAAGTGACTCATTAAAAAGGAGCAACATCAGAATCATAGGGGTCCCAGAGGAGGAAGAGAGAGAAATAGGGGTAGAAGGGTTATGTGAGCAAATCATAGTGGAAAACTTTCCTAACCTGGGGAAAGACACAGACATCAAAATCCAGGAAGCACAGAGGACCCCATTAGATTCAACAAAAACCATCAACAAGGCATATCATCGTCAAATTCACAAAATACTCAGGCAAGGAGAGAATCATGAAAGCAGCAAGGGAAAAAACGTCCCTAACCTACAAGGGAAGACAGATCAGGTTTGCAGCAGACCTATTCACAGAAACCTGGGAGACCAGAAAGGAGTGGCAGGATATATTCAGTGTGCTGAATCAGAAAAATATGCAGCCAAGAATTCTTTATCCAACAAGGCAAAATAGAAGCAAAATAGAAGGAGAGATACAAAGTTTCCCACACAAACAAAAATTAAAGGAGTATGTGACCACTAAACCAGTTCTGCAAGAAATATTAAGGGGGACTCTCTGAGAGGACAAAAGATGAATATATACATATACATATATATATATATATATACACACACACACATATATATATATATATCTCAATAAAAGATTAGAAGGACCAGAGAACACCACCAGAAACTCCAACTCTACAACCATCATAATGGCAATAAATTCATAACTTTCAGTACTCACTCTAAACATCAATGGACTCAATGCTCCAATCAAAAGACATAGGGTAACAGAATGGATAAGAAAACAAAACCCATTTATATGCTGTTTACAAGAGACCCACTTCAGACCTGAAAACACCTACAAATTGAAAATAAGGGTATGGAGAACCATCTATCATGCTAGTGGTCAACAAAAGAAAGCCGGAGTAGCCATACTTATATCAGACAATCTAGACTTTAAAATAAAGACTGTATGAAGAGATGCAGAAGGGCATTATATCATAATCAAAGTGTCTATAGACCAAGAAGACCTAACAATTGTAAATATTTATGCGCCAAATGTGGTAGCACCCAAATATATAAATCAATTAATCACAAACATCAAGAAACTCATCGATAGTAATACCATAATAGGAGACTTCAACACCACACTCACAGCAATGGACACATCATCTAATAAAAAAATCAACAAGGAAACAATGGCTTTGAGTGACACATTGGACCAGATAGACTTAACACATATATTCAGAACATTTCATCCTAAAGCATCAGAATATCCATTTTTCTCCAGTGACATGGAACGTTCTCCAGAATAGACCACATACTGGGACACAAATTAACCCTAAGTAAGTACAAAAATATCGAGATCTTACCGTGCATATTTTCAGACCACAATGCTATGAAACTCGAAATCAACAAGAAAAAATTTGGAAAGGTAACAAATACTGAAGACTGAAGAACATCCTACTAAGAATGAATGGGCTAACCAAGCAGTTAAAGAAGAACTTAAAAAGTGGTGCAGCCACTCTGGAAAACAGTATGGAGGTTCCTCAAAAAACTGAAAATAGAACTACCCTACGACCCAGCAATTTCACTACTAGGCATTTATCCAAGGGATACAGGTGTGCTGTTTCAAAGGGACACATGCACCCCCATGTTTATAGCAGCACCATCAACAATATCCAAAGTATGGAAAGAGCCCCAATGTCCATCGATGGATGAATGGATAAAGAAGATGTGGTATATATATATACAATGGAGTATTACTCAGCAATCAAAAAGAATGAAATCTTGCCATTTGCAACTACGTGGATGGAACTGGAGGGTATTATGCTAAGTGAAATTAGTCAGGCAGAGAAAGACAAAAGTCATATGACTTCACTCATCTGAGGATTTTAAGAGACAAAACAGATGAACATAAAGGAAGGGAAACAAAAATAATATAAAAACAGTGAGGGGGACAAAACAAAAGAGACTCATAAATATGAAGAACAAACTAAGGGTTGCTGGAGGGGTTGTGGGAGGGGGGATGGGCTAAATGGGTAAGGGGCATTAAGGAATCTACTGAAATCACTGATTCACTATATACTAACTAATTTGGATGTAAATTAAAAAAATAAAGTTAAATAAATTTAAAAAAAAAGTAATCTACAGTGAAAGAAAGCCAATCAGTGGCCGCCTGGAGACACAAGGGGTGGAAGTTATGTGAAGAAGGGAATACAAAGTGGTAGAAGGAAGCTTTTTGGAGGTGATTGATGGGTTTATTACCTTGGCTGAGGCAATGGCTTCATGGATGCATGTGTGATAAGTAAAAACTTACCAAACTGTATGCTTTAAATATATGAAGTGTATTGCACGTTAATTTATACTTTGATAAGGATGTTAAAAATGATTAAAAATTGTGCAAACGGGCTCATTATGTCATGATATATAGTATTTAAAACCACATATTGAGAATATGTCATCTGTGAGGAGACATCCCAAAACATTGGCCACTAAGTTTTCTATGAACAGGCAAAATTATTATATAGGTAAAACACAAAAATTACATAGATCAAAAGAATAGAAGGTAAAACACACCAAATTTTTCCATACTTTAATCAAAAAAGGAGATTCTATGATGTTTTAGGATAAAAATGAGTGTGCTGATGCTCAGTAAGGTAGCTCAGTAACTGCCACAAAATCCCTCAGCCGATGCCTTTCTATATGGTGAAGTAAAATTGCCTTGAGTCTGGAGGTCTGGTAGCATTCCATTTTGGTTTGAGTATTTTTTGCAAACCTTTGCAAAGCAATTCAGTCACATGGACATTGCCTCTAATTATGGAAGGTATCACTGTATAAAATGTAAAATTTGGAGAGAGTAGACAGAGTCACAAGTGCAATTTAAAGTGTATTTTTGAAAAAAAAATAAAGTGTATTTTTGATATAGTTTTCAGGAAATGTGGCCAAATTCTGTAAAAGTTTTTGAATGTTATTACAAAACAAACACACCAAGGGGTACATTGTCAAGTTCTGCCTATTTCTGCCTCCAGTTTTCTCCTTCTATCTCTTTACCTAGAATAAGCATGGGTTAAATTCTGACTCTGGAGCATGTGTAGGCACTTGTTCCAGCCTTAGATGGAGCCCATATGTGATTATCCTTTAGATACCAAGTGTTAGGTTAGAAAGCAGATTCCAGATCTCCCACCAGATCTGTGTACCAGAAAGACTCGTCTTGTTTCATGGGACAGAAAACTGGACAAAGTATTTTAAGCAAAAAAAAGGATGTTTATTAGCTCATGCAACTAGAAAGTCCAGGGATAAGGCTAACTGTAGACATGGCTAGATTCAGGGCTTAAATAATGGCATTGGGCCTGACCTTTCTTTCAACTTTCCTTTCCTTCATTATTGCCATATGGTGGCCTCTTGAAGGTCATGATTGTAATTCCAGACCTGATACTCTCAGATTCAAATCCAGTGGAAAAGAGAGGTTCTATTCTACAAGCATCAAATGACACAGTTGGGTCACTGAACTCATCGCTGAGACCGAGGAGAAATTTTATGCATACCATATGGTCTGGGATGTTACAAGGAGTGTTCACCCAAAGAACGTTGAAGAATTCATTTTCCAGAAGTACAGTAGGCAGATGCTGGCTGAAATTCACTAGTGTCCTTTGATTCAGTGTATCTGGAGCTCATCCCTGTTTCTGCATTCCTGCCTGGTGATTCTGGTAAGCTCTTGGCTTTCAAAAGTTTCATTAAGCCCTAGACTGATTTGCTGTTGAATTTGCAGGAAAAAAAATTCAGAACTAATATTTGGGATAAGGAAGGTGAGAGAGAAGGAAGATTGGATCCTCAAGCTCTACAGTGTTACATGCCTTATTTAAGTGGCCAAACTTGGAGAGAACCAGTGGTATAGAGATGGGCCACAGTGAAGCAGGCATAATGTCATTTGTTTTCCATTTTATGGTATATGTGGAACACTGGAGAGATTCATACCAGAAACACTGGATGCCTGTAGTCTGCACCAGCACACATCCTGGTGTCTTGGATCCTAGGTGACATCACCCTTATACTTCAAAGAAGCAAATTATGGAGACAACATCTATGAAAGTCTTTCCTAAAGTTTCAGGCTTAATACTAATACTAATAGTAATATTAATAATGACACTAATCATGAAAGTAACACTGAATCAGGGGTAAAACATACATATAATTTTATTAGCTTGCAGCAAAATTTCTCTTTGGGAGAATTCTACCTTTGAGAAAATCATGATAAGATGTCTAGGGTAGAAGCTGAAACTCTGAGAACATGGATATTAATAGTTGTGTGGACAAAGGGAAAAATGGGTTTTCTTCCTGAAAGGAAGGTTGATGGAAAGTTGTGATGTGCATGAAATGAAGTAGCCCATAGAAGGTCCAAGAACGTTTTAGAATGGAAGAGCCAAGTATTCAGTTTTAAGTTCTTTGCTTTGCTGCCATTAAATCACTTCTCTACTGCTCTCGTATACCTTCAGTAAAATTCACTAAATACACAGATTGTTGTGTCTAAGTGTTATTCAGTCATTTACTTACTTAGAAACCAAGTTAGGGGTTGGATTTCCCATCTGGGTCAGTGTGGATGATTAAAAAAGAACACGTGTAAAATGAATAATCCATTATGAAGTGAACAAAAACTCAGAGCTGGGATTGTCAGAGGAATTTCCCTTACAAATTTTACAGGAATTTTGGGTTTTAGATGTGCATAAAGAATGGAATTGGAGGTTTAATTTCCCCTAAAGAGATTTCAGTGGTTGGGAAGGTCCAGGTGACATCAGGCTAATAGTAATAGTCATTGTCATAACATTTATTGTTTATGTACGAACAATGTCAGGTGTGTTGCCAGGTATTTTATATCACCTATTAAGATAAAGTATCATCCTTCCAATCTATGAGCATGGAATGTTTTTCTATTTCTTTGTATCTTCTTCAATTTCCTTCATAAGCTTTCTACAATTTTCAGCATACAGATCTTTTACATCTCTGGTTAGGTTTATTCCTAGGTATTTTATGATTCTTGGTGCAATTATAAATGGGATGAGTTTATTTATTTCTCTTTCTATTGCTTCATTATTGGTATATAAAAATTCAACTGATTTCTGTACATTAATTTTGTATCCTGCAAACTTGCTAAATTCATGTATCAGTTCTAGCAGACTTTTGGTTGAGTCTGTTGGGTTTTTGCTGGGAGAACTGGACAGCAACATGCAGAAGAATGAAACTAGACCACTTTCTTACACCATTCACAAAAATAAACTCAAAGTGGATAAAGGACTTGAATGTGAGACATGAAACCATCAAAACCTTAGAGGAGAAAGCAGGAAAAAACCTTTCTGACCTCAGCTGCAGCAATTTCTTACTCGACACATCTCCAAAGACAAGGGAATTAAAAGCAAAAATGAACTATTGGGACCTCATCAAGATAAAAACTTCTGCACAGCAAAGGAAACAATCAACAAAACTAAAAGGCAACTGATAGAATGGGAAAAGATATTTGCAAATGACATATCAGATAAAGGATTAGTATCCAAAATCTATAAAGAACTCACCAAACTCCACACCTGAAAAACAAATAATCCAGTGAAGAAATGGGCAGAAGACGTCAATAGACACTTTTCTAAAGAAGACATCCAGATGGCCAACAGGCACATGAAAAGATGCTCAACGTCACTCCTCATCAGGGAAATACAAATCAAAACCACACTCAGATACCACCTCACGCCAGTCAGAGTGACTAAAATGAACAAATCAGGAGACTATAGTTCTGGAGAGGATGCGGAGAAATGGGAACCGTCTTGCACTGTTGATGGGAATGCAAACTGGTGCAGCCGCTCTGGAAAACAGTGTGGAGGTTCCTCAAAAAATTAAAAATAGAGATCTACCCTATGACCCAGCAATAGCACTGTTAGGAATTTACCCAAGGGATACAGGAGTGCTGATGCATAGGGGCACTTGTATCCCAATGTTGATAGCAGCACTTTCAATGATAGCCAAATTATGGGAAGAGCATAAATGTCCATCAAGTGATGAATGGATAAAGAAGATGTGGTCTATATATACAATGAAAAACTACTTGGCAATAAGAAAGAATGAAATCATGCCATTTGCAGCAACATGGATGGAACTAGAGAGTATTATGCTAAGTGAAATAAGTTAGGTAGAAAAAGACAGATACTATATGTTTTCATTCATATGTGGCTCCTGAGAAACTTAACAGAAGACTATGGGGGAAGCATAGGGGGAAAAAAGTTACAGAGAGGGAAGGAAGGAAACCGTAGGAGACTCTTAAATACTGAGAACAGACTGAGGGTTGATGGGGGGTGGGGGAGAGGAGAAAGTGGGTGATGCGCATTGAGGAGGGCACCTGTTGGGATGAGCACGGGGTGTTGTATGGAAACCAATTTGACAATAAATTATATTTAATATAAATAAAATAAAATAAAATAAAATAAAATAAAATAACATTTTTATACATACAAAGAAAGATAAAATATCCTTATCTCAGTACTTATCTTCTCTACTTTCCTCATATTTTTATTATATTTTTCATTTACCTAATAGAACTCACCCCATTCTGTTTTATATGCTTACTTTTTTGCATATGCTTTCTCAGTGATCTCCCACAGAATAGTAAATTCCATGAAGGAAGACACCATGCCATTTCATTAACCATTGTTAAATGGCACTTATGGTGTCAGCACTTAGTGATCACTTAATAGATATTACCTATTAGTATAGCAGGTAGTAAATAAATAAATGAATAAGTTAATATGATGAATTGTGAATTTTATAGATAAAGAAGTGGGTTCAGAGAAGTTCATTGATTTACCTGAGACCACATGACTAATAACCAGCAGGGTCAGGATACTATTGCAGGTCCCAATCTAGCATGTTTGTTTCTCTCTGTGTCTTTCTACTCCAAGCAGAAACTTGGTGGTAACTTCTCAGGGAGGATTTCCAGCCTGGCTTAGGAGAAGCTTATGTATCTCTGCCAAATGTTGTTTCCTGTCTTACAAAATTTGAGAGAGAAGTAAAGAGGCACCCTGAAACAGCCTGATCCCAGAAGTTGAGATATAGTTGAGCTCTCCTGGGACCCTTCATACAGTCTGTGAATTATGAGAGCTCTTGCTGACCCCATGTCTAGTGCCTACACCATCCACTGTATGGGATGTGCAGCTTTGGGGTCTACACAAGGACCTCGCCTTTTGGGGCTGGTAAAGATGTAGGTAGATCTGTGGGCCCTGTTTTCCATCACAATGAAAGGCAAAATCTGCCTTGAATAGATTCTGGGGAAGAGGAGAGTACTGAAACCAACAGCTTGGTCATGGGGGTTCATGAATGTACATGGATCTGTGTGCTATAACCAGAGTAATTGTAATGTCAGTTTCTTAGTCACCAGCCACTTATTCAGTAGGAATAACACACTTACATGTCAACCACAAGAAGATCCATATGATCTCTTTAACCAGAAAATGTCAAGCATATAACAGGGTTTTCATGGTAACAAACTTTGAGAAGATATTATTTATTTTACCATTTTTTCTCTTTTGGTGGCCACCCTTGTCCTGTACCCAGCAGTTAGTGTGGTCTAAAGCCTCAGTCTAGGTAGCTTCTACAGGTTGTAATGCTCTTCATCAAATCTAGTTGCTGCTGCAGATGGTGAGCCACTGAGGAACCCTGTGTCTGCAGTTGTCCAAAGCAGCATCTCCATTCTCCTAACCTGTCTTGAGAAAACAAATGCCTGTTTCCTGATAGAGGATAATTTCAAACTCTACTGAGCTCCTGGGATTCTGACCCCTGCAGATATAGACTTCTGAGGCAGAGTTGGGTTTTTATGAAGGTAATCTTTAACACCTTTTCTTATAATCTTCAGATGGGTCCTGGGAGTTGGGAGTACATAGCAGCCCAGAGCACTGGTGAAAGGGCATAGATATTAGAGTCAGAAAATGCTGGGGTCAAATCCTGAAATTGTTTCTTACTTCCTAATGGCTTCAAACCAGTCAGTTAACCTCTGTACCAATTTCTTTGCATATAAAATGTAGAGACTATGACCACTTTTCAGAGAGATTACAAGGCTATAATGCTATACATTATAATTTTTATACTGTTATATATTATTTTAATATTATATATGTAATATATTCTCTGGAAATTGTCATTTATCATGGTTGGCACAGAGTAAGAGCTCAAGAAGTGGTAGCTAATATCAGTTATCAGATCTGTGCAGATTATGTGCAAAAATATGTTTATCACAGCATTGTTTATAAACACAGGAAGTGGCATCAATAAAAACACGATTAACTCAATTAAAACGTACTCTTGTGATGAAATATTATACAACCATAGCAAATCATGATTTTTAAAGAAATGGGAAAATGTTCATAAATGAAGTGTAAAAAAAAAGACTCAAATAATATACCTGATTCAAATTATATCTATCTATACATATAACCTAATTTATACAAAATAAAATGATGCTATGTACATATATAATAGAATAAGTTTCTATTCACTTCCCTAAAAAGGATTTGGAAAACTATACCCCCAAAAGCTGTAGTTTCTCTAAGTGGTGAAAATATGGGTGTTTTTCATCTTTTCTTTCTTCTTCTTGTATTTTCCAGATTTCCCACAATGAATATTTTCCATCATTCTAATACAAGGAAAAGCAAACATTATTACTTCTAAAAATGATATGAGAAGCTGCACCTTGTTTTTGTTTTGTTTTATTTTGTTTTGCTTTGTTTTGTTTTTACAGAGCAACAGCTGCCGAGAGCCATTAACATTCTCCTCTGTCTATCCAGATGCCCCAACCTGTGCCTGGCATGGGTGGAACAGCAAAGACCCCCAGTCTGCTAGGCCAACATCACAGATGGGCTCCCCAAGTCAGGGGCAATGCCTAGCATTTCTGGTTGCCCTCCCTCCTCCTCTCTGTTGGCATTTCCTCAGGTATTTATTCACTCACATAGCCTATAGAGTTAAAAGAGGTTTGTTTCTTTTCAGGCTGTTGAGTGCAGCCAGGGTAATTTAGTAGAAAAATGTCATGCTAATGCAATTCAAAGTTCAAATGATCTTTCATTTCGAGGGAAAGAAGAATGTGTGTGCAGTTGGAATGTTAAAACTCACTACTTGCCCTGCAATTCAAATAGAAATATGAGCTGCAGGGGCTACATAAGTCACATGAAGTACTGTGAGTGAAATGCGCAAAATGAATAAAAATGATCCGGAAGCCGTTTATTAGCATTGCTGGGGGCCAGCACCAAACAAGAATCGTGGCCATCAGAAGCTGCGTGGGGAAGAGGGAGGGTTTGCATGAAATTACAATAATCCTGAAATAATAAGGAAGGAAGTGATCAGTGAGGTCCTTCTTGTGAATGTCGCCTTCAGCCACCCCCCCCCACCCCATCGAGAGCTGTACCCTTTCCAGCCCACATACCCTTTCCTCTACATCTTAGATTTCTGCTCAGCTGGCCGTACTTGGCAGATGCAGGGTGGAGCCCAGGAGAGTGGTTATGGTTGCCTCCTCAGTGCTGCCTGCTCTGGGGGTCTGGGAGGGTGGGGGTAGTATGAAGAAGTAGTAGCTCCTGGGCTCTGGCCACACAAGAGTATGGTTGGCCTCCTCAGTGCACTCACCAGCTGCATGGAGAGCAGTAATGTCCTTGGTGACTTCAGGATCTCTCACTTCACTTCAGATTTCCACTTCTTTGCCACAGAGATGTGCTCAGAGGGAAGAATGTCAGTTATTTATGTCTTAATATAAATTTGCTGCCTTCCTTCGGCTCATAAGATTTTTAACATTTTCAGACATAGCAGTTATGATCCATTGAAATTCCTTATTTTTTCCCCTTAACTTGTGAAAAAGATGTGAGGTAGCAATGTGTGGATGGTTTTTCCAAATTTCTTTAGGTATAAAAATAGCATTTAATCTACCTCTGAGACCTCCCTGGTCACCACAAACAGAAACTTTGCTGTCATCATTATATCCTCCGTCTTTGTTATGAACAGAATTATGTCCTCTCAAAATCCATATGCTGAAGCACTAACCTATATTTGGAGGTGGGGTCTATATGGAAGTAATTAAGGTTAAATGAGGTCTTAAGGGTATAGACCTGATCCAATAAGATTAGTGTCCTTAGAAAAAGAGGCACCAGACAGTTCTCATTCACTCTCTTTGTCTCCCCCTCTTCCCCTTCTCATCTCCCTCTCCCTCTTTCTCTCCATTTCCCTCCACCTCATGGTGTACACACCACCCCAAGAAGAGGTCATATGAGCACACAATGAAGTCAAGAAAAGAGGCCTCAGAATGAAACCTACTTTGTCAGCACCTTGATCTTGGACTTCCAGGATCCAGAAAGGTGAGAAATAAGTTTCTGTTGTTTAAGCCACCCAATCTGTGGCAGCCTGAGCAGACTAATATAATCTTTTACAAACAAACAACTCCCAAAAGAACAGTGAGGATATTTTTGGTCTTCACATATGCAAAGAAAATAATGTAACAACCCTAAGAAACTGAAACAACAACAACAACAACCAAAACCAGAATTCAAGGCATTTATGCGTATGTGTTTGTGGTGTGTATGTGGTGTGTATACAGGCAAGAGTACAAGTGTTCTTTCTTTTGAGAATATTAATTTTCCATTTATGTTTCATCTAAGTGGGTAAAATGTTTTCCCATATGTATTTCAATGTAAGGTAGAGGACTGTGACGCATAGATTTTTTTTTTTTTTTTGGTGGTTATGGTAGGGGAGGTTTTGGAGATGAGAAGAAAGGAAAGTGAGGAACTGCTTTTCTTTTGTTTTTACATCTGGTACCAACAGCATAAAAAAATTACACTTATCTGTATGCTCATATCCTAGTATATATTATACATTGTTTCCCAAACTGACTTCCATAGAATACTAGTTCTGCAAAGAGTTATTAATAGAAGGCATTGAAATTTTTCTTTGGTCAAGTGAATTTTTGAAGTGTTTTGCATAATTTTTCAGACTGTGCATTATGACTCTCCAAGAAGAAGACATGGCCTGCAATAGGTCCCAGCATATTTGACCAGGGTTCCCTTTTCATCATTCATTTTGGAGTACATGCTCAGGGCCAACGTGCTGCAATGGAAGACCATAGACCAGAAGTCACACGGTCCAGTTCTAGACCTGCTTTTCCCTCATTTGTTGCATATTCCAAGCTAGTCGCCTCTGGGTGTCTCAGTTACTTTGCTATAAAGTGAATGGTGGGTTGTATAATCTTGACTCTTCCCCCTTCTCTAGCATTTTGTGATTGTTTCCATGACTTCCTGACTCTAGTGACTCACTTTGTACCTCGAGCAAGCCATCCATTTTGCTATCTATTTATAAGTATAGAAATGCTCAATCTACAGAGATCTCTTGTCAACATCAAATGAGTTAATACAGGTGAAAGTACTTAGAAAAAAAATAAAGTGCTTAATAATTGTTAATGCCTTTGGGGAGAGGGTTATGACTTTTCCATCACTTTAAGTGCTGTACAGACTAGGTGAAAGAAAGTATAAGGAATGATATATCACTCAGAGCTCAAGATCTTAAGTTGGGCTGCTTGGATCCAGATTCCAATTCTGCCCTTTCTGCTGGAATGATCTTGGGCAGGTCACTAATGTTGTCACCTCAGTTTCCTCAGCATTAAAATGGAAATACTTTCTCCTGTAATTGAGTGAGGATTAAATGAGACAATTTTGGGAGGTGCCTGGCTGCCTCAGTCAGTGGAGCATGTGACTCATGACCCTGAGGTTGTAAGTTCAAGTCATACATTGGGTGTAGAGATTACTTAAAAATAACATTGCTCATCAGCAGGGAAATACAAATCAAAACCACACTGAGATATTACTTCACACCAGTCAGAGTGGCTAAAATTAACAACTCAGGAAACAGCAGATGTTGGTAAGAATGTGGGAAAACAGGAATCCTCTTGCACTGTTGGTGGGAATGCAAACTGGAACAGCCACTCTGGAAAACAGTGTGGATGTTCCTCAAAAAATTAAAAATAGAATTACCCTACTACCAAGCAATAACACTACTAGGAATTTATCCAAAGGATACAAGAATGATGATTCATAGGGGCACATGTACCCCAATGTTTATAGTAGTGCTATCAACAATAGCCAAATTATGGAGAGCCCAAATGTCCATTAACTGATGAATAGATAAAGAAGATGTGGTTTATATATACAATGGAATACTACTTGACAATGAGAAAGAATTCAGTCTTGCCATTTGCAATAATGTGGATGGAACTGGAGGATATTATGCTATGAAACAAGTCAGTCAGAGAAAGATAGATATCGTATGTTTTCACTCATTTGTGGAATTTGAGAAACTTAACAGAAGAACATGGGGGAAGGGAAGGGGAAAAATAGTTTCAAACAGAGAGGGAGGCAAACCGTAAGAGAGTCTTAAATACAGATAACAAACTGAGGGTTGATGGGATGGGTGGGGGGGGTGGGGAAAATATGTGATGGGCATTGAGGAGGGCACTTGCTGGGATGAGCACTGGGTTATGTAAGCAATGAATTGTGAGAATCCACCCCTGAAGCCAAGAACACACCATACAGTGTATTTTAGCTAACTTGACAATAAATTATGTTAAATAAGTAAATAAGTAAGTAAATAAATAAATAAATAAAAGTTAAATGAAGCTTAAAAGATAAAAAAATATGTTTTTTCTTTCAAGATTTTATTGAAATTAAAGTTAGTTAACATATAATGTAGTATTGCTTTCTGGAGTAGGATTTTGTGATTCATCACTTACATATAATACCCAGTTCTCATCAGAACAAGTGCCCTCTTTAATACCCATCACCCATTTAGCCCATCTTCCCACCAACCTCCCCTCCAGCAACTTTCAGTTTGTTCTCTATAGTTAAGAGTTTCTTATGGTTTGCCTCCTTCTCTGTTTTTATCTTATTTTATTTTTCCTTTCTTTCCCCTATGTTCATCTATTTTGTTTCTTAAAT
The DNA here is from genome assembly GCF_007474595.2 of Lynx canadensis. Classification (NCBI taxonomy): domain Eukaryota; kingdom Metazoa; phylum Chordata; class Mammalia; order Carnivora; family Felidae; genus Lynx; species Lynx canadensis. The sequence continues at coordinate 37,139,125 of NC_044306.2, read as the reverse complement.
TGCACATATAAGTGAAATCATATGGTATTTGTCTTTCTCTGACTGACTTTTTTTTGCTTAACATAATACACTAGTTCCATCCATGTTGCTGCAAATGAGAAAATAAAAATTTTTAAATTAAAAAAATGATACAATATGGGTGAAGTGCTAAATGCAGTGTTTGGAATTTAGTACACTCCCGTAAATATTGTCATCTTCTTGTTCTTATTCTTGTCCATCATCATCATCATCACCACCACTACCAAATAAGGAAATAACCACAGAAACAATAGCAACAATGAAATAATAATAATAATAATAAATAATAATAATAATAATAATAATAATAATAATAAACGATGGAGTGGTGGAGGTTGTTCAGTACATTCCTAGATTGAAAACTCTTAACTCTTCAAATGAACTGTATGTTCCCTTTAACTATCTGTTGGTTTCTGCAAGCTAATGAATTAAATACATGGATTGGTTTTGCTATTAACAAGTATTCATTGTTTTGTAAGCCATAGTGTCCACTATGACACATAGATAAAAAGGCAGGCCCTTCTCCCCTTTAAAAAATTATGATTTAGGGGCGCCTGGGTGGCGCAGTCGGTTAAGCGTCCGTCTTCAGCCAGGTCACGATCTCGCGGTCTGTGAGTTCGAGCCCCGCGTCAGGCTCTGGGCTGATGGCTCAGAGCCTGGAGCCTGTTTCCGATTCTGTGTCTCCCTCTCTCTCTGCCCCTCCCCCGTTCATGCTCTGTCTCTCTCTGTCCCAAAAATAAATAAACGTTCAAAAAAAGAAAATTAAAAAAAATTATGATTTAGAGAGAGATAAAAATTGTAAGCTCCCCAAACAATGGTAGGAAAACAAATGCCTGACAGCATTCTGCCTTTTTTGGTAAGTCTATGAATGTTCGTGGGGTGAGTAACAGTTTAAAGACTCATAGGAAAGGTGGGGCTTGGCCAGGTTCTCTTGTGAGATGGATTTGGAAAGCAAAGAGGAGAGAACATCATGAGTAAAGAAAACAAAAGTAGGCATGATGTATTGGATGTGGAAGAGGACACTGAAGAGTATAGACTCAGTGAGTGGTAGGACATGCATTGGAAGGTAGGTCCTTGAATATTAGGCAGAGGAATTCAGACTTCATACAACAGTAAATCAGCAGAAGACAAATTGCTTTTCTTTTAAAACTGTCTGTTTTCTCCTTATGAAAGTAGCAAGGTCATGCAGTGAAAGTGAGTCATCATTCTTTCCCACTCACTTAACATTCAGCATAAATCAATGTTTGCCTTGAGTGAATGGGAAGGTACATATTTGTAAGGCTGAATCAAACAATGCAGCTGATATGGGTGCTGCCTGTGGTCCTCCTCTCCCTATAATGGCCATGATTCCCATTCAGTGGGAACTGGCAGATTGGTGGAGATGGTGTTCTTAAGGAAGGAGGAGAATGGAAACTCTTGCATGGTAGGAGATCTTATTGGAGAGCTTGTTTCTGAAATCTTGGAGGTGGGAAAGTGTTCCCAAGCTAGGGTTGGCATGTCTGGAATTTTAACTTATACCACTAGATAGATGATTATATCTTAAAGCAGACAGAAGCGCTTTCATGTGGATTAATAAAGCAAGGATAAATTGTCTTTATCTTACAGTCCTAAATATTTGGACTTTCAGTTTGGGCATTTAAAAGCCCATTCATTAAACATGGTCATTGTGCCACTATTGATTGTATCAGTCCTACACCTTCCACTGTCAGTGGTGCCAGCCTCCATCCTTCCCGAACCTGGCCACCAACATGAGTAGTCAGCTATTCAAGCAGAAATAATCTTTTATGAAATCTATATCTTATTTAATGTCTTGCCCTTTGCCTCAGCTCTCTCTTTCCACAAGTTTCTCAGCCAGGATTTCAATCTGCTTTGGATGCTTTGAAGGAGAAATGTACAGCAAACTCTTGTGGGAATTGTGGCTCTCTGTCCCTGATGTCTGGAGTCTTGTAATTTATAGTTCTTTCATGCTGGGCCTCTGCAGTTCTTTAATGGGGACTTGCGGTAAAGTTTGGGTAGGGAGAAATCATTTCACTTAAAAATGGTTCTGCTGGGGCGCCTGGGTGGCGCAGTCGGTTGGGCGTCCGACTTCAGCCAGGTCACGATCTCGCGGTCCGTGAGTTCGAGCCCCGCGTCGGGCTCTGGGCTGATGGCTCAGAGCCTGGAGCCTGTTTCCGATTCTGTGTCTCCCTCTCTCTCTGCCCCTCCCCCGTTCATGCTCTGTCTCTCTCTGTCCCAAAAATAAATAAACGTTGAAAAAAAAATTTAAAAATGGTTCTGCTTTGACGATCTCTGTCTTACTGGGAGTTTTTCTTCTCCTTTGTCTTTAAAGCTAGAGCCATTTCCTAGAATAAATGTTGCCTGAACAGGGAAGAAGAAAAAAAGGAGAGATTTAAGTTTCTGAAAGATTCAGATACCAGCAATGCATCCAAATGGCTTTGGCAGTTCATCGATCAATCAACAGATATTTAATAATTGTCTACCACATGTAAAGCATAACGTTAGGGACTATGGAGAGTATCAAATTTGAATAAAATATTGTCCCTCTAGCCCTCAAAATTCACTTTTTACAAAATTAAGCCAGACTAGTTGCTCTGGTATCCAAGGCCTCATGTAAACAGCTCCAACCCATCTTTCTACATATGCTCTATGCTCCAGCTAACCAAGATTATCTTAACATCCCTTTGATCTAAGGCTAAATGCCCCTTGAACCTTCAGATCCCTACCCCAATCATTTCTGTCTGCTAAATTTTATTAATTTTTACAGGTTAATTTCAAACACTACCTCCTCTATAAAGCATTTCCTGATTTGGCCCTCATTGGATATAACTTTTCATCTTTTCAAACCCCCACAGAACACTGTATTTCTCTTGTTTTGTCCAGAAGACAGTGCTTAGCAAAGTAGGGAGATCAAAAACATTTGCTAATTGAATGATTTAATAGGGTTAAAGAGCTCATAGCGTCCTATGAGATTGTCAATATCAAAGTGTTAGAAAGAAGACTTGATTTGAAATTTGAAATTAGGTACCAATTCTGAGACTTAAAACAAGAGAAATTTAATCAAATTGCTAAACAGATAAAACAGTAAGGGGTTAAAGGAATATATGTTTATAGGCACACATGAGAGTGGTATTTTTAAAAACAGCCCAAAACGTGGCATACTAAGATGAGTGCTGCTCTTCTAAACAGTCACCTTCAGAGACCTACTTCAATGAGGCTGCCACTAAGCACAGCATTAACATTGAGAAGATTCCAGCTCAATTGGTGGATTGGTGCTCCCACTCGAGCCCACCCCTTTCATTTCCTGCTGTGGTAATGTGAACCAATCTACCAAATTTCCACTTGGCAGGAGTTTCAGGGACACCGATGGTGTCCACAGGACTGCATTCAGCATTTAGGAGAAGGTAAAAGGCAAATTGTATTCATTATGAGTTTACATCTATGCGTGGGAGAATCATATGAAAAAAAATCAAGTGATAATGCAAAACAGTCCATGAAGCAGTGCTGAAATGAGCCATTCAGATGAGAAGAGCTACCAGAATCTAAGGAGAAGTGTGTGGGTGGGAAATAGGCAGCATGAGAGGTTAGATGTGGAACTGAGATGATCCCCAAGAGACTTCGGGGAATGGGGGTGGGAGACTGGATATTCTGGCTGAGGGACTCAAAGTGTCTAAAATTGTAACTCATGATTTCACTACTCACATCAACATTTCTACTTCCCAAATATCCTCTAAATATTAGCCCTGCCTCATGGTACTTATTTTGGTACATATCACCAACTGTACTCAGTCTCCAGAGCAAAAAATCCAGGCAAATTTGCCTTCTCACTTGCACTGATGCCTCTGTTTAATCAGTCACCCATTATTACTTTTCACACAGATTGCTTCTGTTTCTAAGTTCAGCCTGTAAATAGAACCCCAGGTCCTCGCAGCTTTTGTCTTTTCAATTTTGTTCCAGTTTTCTGTGGCTGTGTAACAAACTATCCAAGAACTTAGTGGCTTAAAACAACAACAATTTTAATATGCCTCATGATTTTGTGGGTCAGGAATCTTGGAAAAGACATTATTCTGTTTCATACGGTATCAACAGAAACATTCTGTTTCACATTCCATATCACATGGTATCAGGATGGCTGGATGGACTCAGAACTATCAACCAGAGTGCCTATGCATGACCCCTCCAGCATGGTGGCCTCAAGGTGGTCAGAGTTCTTAAATGGGAGCTCAGAGCTCTCAGAGAAAAAGTTTCAAGCATCAGTAAGCAGAAGCAACAACTTTCTTAAGCCTGAGTCTTGAGTCAAGTGCAGCATCACTTGTACAAACTCTACTGGTTGTGCAGTCACAGAACTAGCCCAAATCATGTGAGAGGATGTAGATGCCACCTTTGGAAAGAAAGAATTCTGAGAAAATTGTGGTTACTGATAGTCTATCAGAAATATACTTTTGATTTTGACAGCAGAATGCAACGGGAAGATCTCTGCACTGACATCCAGGACGTACAGGTGCTGGTCTCAGTTTTTCTGTTGGCCTACCATGTGAGCTTGACAGAACTTCTACACATTATCAAACCTTAGAGCCTCCTCCTGATGGGTGTGTGGATTCACTAGTTTTCCAAGGTGGTCCCTGGCCCAGCAACATCAGTTTCACCTGAAAATGTGTTAGAAAAGCGAATTATCACCCACACTCCAGAACCATTGAATCAGAAATCTTGGTAAAAGGTCAACAATTCTATTTTTCCAAGCCTTCAGCTGATTCTGATACCTACAAAGGTTATAGAACCCTATTGATTCCAAAGTCCCTTTCAGCTTTCTGTGATTCTAACTATAGGAGAAGTCTTCCCATCCCACAGGACCAGAATTGACAGTCAATTAATTGAAAAAAAGTTATCAATTAAAATTGAGAAATGCTACTTAAATACTTAAATTTTATTTTAATGAAATAAATTCAGTCTTGATGTAGGATCAAGGCCTTTCTTTGAGTATGAATCTGTTGGTTGGATTTCTATAACAACTTTTTCACATAAACCATATCTTTAATGGCATGAGTTAAGATTTTCAGGTTTCTTTAAAGCAAAGCAAGCACTTAAGACTTTGCAAAGGAATCTAAATAGTTCATTTTAGTGACTTTATTGACTATTCCTGAAGCATTTGACTTGTTGGTTTATATAACAACAACAACAACACATAATATTTAATTAAGTTATATCTTACAGTAACAAGAATAACAGGCATAGCAGGTTGAGGCAACAAATTCATCTGGTGGGAGCAGAAGACACGGTGAACCAGTCAGTCACCTACCCATCACATCAAAACTGTTTTGTTTTATAGAGGAGATGAAGAACATTACTGCTTCTGGAAAGTTGGTTGAGTGGAATTGAGTAAGAAAATGTTCCCTGTATTGCTGATTCCTTCCTGCCAGAAATCTTGCCTTCTTCCCTTTCTTTCACTGCATTCTTTTTTTTAATTGAAGAATGATTGACATACAATATTGTATTAGTGTTAGGTGTACAACACAGTGATTTAATATTTACATACATTGCAAAATGGTCACCACAATAACTGTAATAATACGATCTGTCACCATACAAGGTTGCTAAAATATTATTGACTGTATTCCCTATGTTCTACATTATACCCCCATGGTTTATTTATTTTAAAACTGGGAGATTGTACCTCCTAAGCCCCTTCACTTCAGTGAAATCCATCCCCCTACCTCCTCCCCTCTGGCAACCATCAGTTTGTTCTCTGTATATATGTCTGTTTCTGTTTTATTTCATTTGCTCATTTGTTTTGTATTTTAGATTCCACATATAAATGAAATCAGACAGCATTTGTCTTTCTCTGTCAGACTTACTTCACTTAGCATAATACCTTCTAGGTCAATCCATTTTGTCTCAAATGGCAAGATTCATTTTTTAATGGCTGAATAACATTCCACTGTGTGTGTGTGTCTATCTATTCTTTACCCATTTTTAATCCATTTTCTTATCTATTCATCTATCAGTGGACATTTAGATTGCTTCCCTATCTTAGTTATTATAAATCATGCTGCCATGAACATGGGCAAGCAGATATCTTTTTCAAGTTAGTATTTTTGTTTCTTCAGATAAATATCAAGAAGTGGAATTGCTGGGTCAGATGGTAGTTCTATTTTTAATTTTTGAGGAAACTCCATTCTGTTTTCCATGTTGGTTGTACCAATTATATTCTCATCAACAGTATACACATCCTTTTCTCCACATCCTTAACAGTACTTGTTATTTTCTTGTCTTTTTAAAAATTTCTTGTCTTTCTGGCAGGTATGAGGTGATATCTCATTGTGGTTTTGATTTGTATTTCCTGATGGTTAGTGATGTTGAACATATTTTCATGTGCCTATGGCCATCTGTTGTCTTTTTTTGGGGGGGGGGCAAAGGTCTATTTAAAATCTTTTAATCTTTTAAAAATATCTATTAAGTACTTTTAATTTATTTGTTTGATATTGAGTTCGTGAGTTCTTTATATATTTTGGATGTTAAACCCTTATCAGATATATCACTTATGAATATTTTCTCCTATTCAGTAAGTTTTTTTCATTTTGCTAATGGTTTCCATCACTGTGAAAAAGCTGTTTAGTTTGATGTGGTCCCATTTGTTTATTTTTGCTTTCAGTTGTCCTTACCTAAAGAGACAGATTCTCTCTCTCTCTCTCCGTGACACAAGTAGTGATAGTGATCTATCTATCTATCTATCTATATCACTAAGACCAACATCAAAGAGCTTATTGCCTATGTTTTCCTCTAGAAATTTTATGATTTAATGTCTTACATTTAAGTTTTAAACTCATTTTGAGTTTATTTTTGTATGTAGAGTAAGAAAGTGGTCCAATTTTATTCTTCTGCATGTAGTTATCCAGTTTTCCAAATATTTCCCATTTATTAAAGAGGACTGTATTTTCTCCATTGTATGTTCTTGTCTACTTTGTCATAGACCAATTGACCATATAAATGTGGATTTCTTTCTGGGTTCTGTATTCTGTTCCATTGATCTATGGGTATGTTTTTATGGGAGTACCATACTGTTTTGATAACTATGGCTTTGTAGGATAGCTTGAAATTTGGAGTGTGATACTTTGAGCATTGTTCTTCTTTCTCAAGATTACTTGGCTATTCAGGGTATTTTGTGGTTTCATTCTGTGAAACATGCCAGTGGTATTTTTATAGGGATTACATTGAATCTGTAGATTGCTTTGGATTCTATGGACATTTTAAAATATTAATTCTTTTAATCCATAAGCATGGAATATTTTCCATTTATTTGTGTCTTCTTCAATTTCTTTCATAAATGCCTAGTGTTTTCAGAGCATAAATCTTTCACCTTCTGGCTAAATTTATTCCTAGGTATTTTATTCTTTTTTGATGCAATAATAAATAGAATTGTTTTATTAGTTTTTGAGAGTTCATCATTAGTGTATAAACATGCAACAATTTCTATATATTGATTTTGTATCCTGCATCTTTACTGAATGCATTTATTTTAATAGGTGTGTGTGTGTGTGTGGTGTGTGTTGTGTGTAGGCTTTTGTGTTTTTCTCTATACAGTATCATGTCATCTGCAAGTAGTGGCAGTTTTACTTCTTCCTCTCCATTTTGAATGCTTTTTATTTACTTTTCTTGCCTAATTGTTGTAGTTAGGATTTCCAATATTATGTCGAATAAAGTGGTGAGTGTGGGAATTCCTTGTCTTGTTCCTTATCTCAGAGGAAACACTTTCATATTTTATCATTGACTATGACATGAGCTGTGAGTTTGTTGTATGTGGCCTTAATTAGGTTGAGATATATTCTCTCTATACACACTTGCTGAGAGTTTTTATCATACATGAATATTGAATTTCGTCAAATACTTTTTCGCATATATTAAGATAATCATATAATTTTCTCCTTAATTTTGTTAATGTGGCCATATCACAATTATTGATTTGTGGATATTGAACCATCCTTGCATCCCTGGAATAAATCCACCTGATCATGGTATATGAAACCTTTTAATGTATTGTTGAATTCGTTTGCTAATATTTTGATGAGTTTTCATTTATGTTCATCAGGGATATTGACCTATAATTTTCTTTTCTTTTTCTTCTTCTTCTTCTTTCTTCTATCTTTCTTTCTTCTTTCTTCTATTCTTTTTGTAGTATCTTTGGTTTTGGTATCAGGGTAATACTGGCATCACAGAATGAGTTGGAAGTGTTCCTTCCTCTTTCATTGTTTGAAATAGTTTGTGAAGGATAAGTATTAACTCTTCCTTAAATGTGTTGGTTGAATTCACCTGTGAAGCCAATCGATTCTGGACTTTTTGTTGAAGTTTTTTGATTAGTCTGCTCAGATTTTCTATTTCATCTTAAATTCAGTCTTGAAAGATTTTAAATTTCTAACAATTTACCCATTTCTTTTAGGTGTTGGCATATAATTTTTTCATAGTAGTCTCTTATTTTTCTTGTATTTCTGTGGAATTGTGTTGTAGCTTTTTTTTTTTATTTCTGATTTTGTTTATTTGAGTCCTCTCTTTCTTGATGAATACAGCTAAAAGTTTATCTTTTTTTGGGGCGCCTGGGTGGCGCAGTCGGTTTTAAGCGTCCGACTTCAGCCGGTCACGATCTCGCGGTCCGGGAGTTCGAGCCCCGCGTTGGGCTCTGGGCTGATGGCTCAGAGCCTGGAGCCTGTTTCTGATTCTGTGTTCTCCCTTCTCTCTCTGCCCTCCCCGTTCATGCTCTGTCTCTCTCTGTCCCAAAATAAATAACGTTGAAAAAAAAAATTAAAAAAAAAGTTTATCTTTTTTTAAATATTTTCAAACATAAGTTTTTTTAGTTTCATTGATCTTTCTTAGTTTCATTCATTTCACCATGATCTTTATTATTTCCTTCTTTCTACTAACTTTGGGCTTTGTTTGTTCTTTTCTAGTCCCTGTAGATGTAAGGTTAGATTTTTTATTTGATATTTTTCTTGTTCTGAAGTGGTTTTATCACTATAAACTTCCCTCTCAGAACTGCTTTGTGTGCCTCCCAGAATTGATGGAACATTGTGCTGTACTTTCATTTTCACTTGTCTTAAGGTATCTTTTGATTTCCCCTTGACTTCTTTGATGATCCATTGGTTTTTAGTAGCATGTTGTTTTAGGTCTCCACATGTTTGTGGGGTTGTTTTCTAGCTTCTATTTATAATTGATAACTAGTTTCATATCCTAATGGTAGGGAGAAATGTATGATAATGATGTTAATCTTTTAGTTTGAGACTTGTTCTGGGCCCAATAGTGGTCTATCTTGGAGAATGTTTCATATGCACTTGAGGAAGAATATGTATTCTGCTGTTTTGAATGGAATTGTGTGTTCTCTAAAGAAGACATTCCAGATGGCCAACAGGCACATGAAAAGATGCTCAACGTCGCTCCTCATCAGGGAAATACAAATCAAAACCACACTCAGATACCACCTCACACCAGTCAGAGTGACTAAAATGAACAAATCAGGAGACTATAGATGCTGGAGAGGATGTGGAGAAACGGGGAACCCTTTTGCACTGTTGGCGGGAATGAAAACTGGTGCAGCCGCTCTGGAAAACAGTGTGGAGGTTCTTCAAAAATTAAAAATAGATCTACCCTATGACCCAGCAATAACAATGCTAGGAATTGGACCTAAGGGATACAGGAGTGCTGATGCATAGGGGCACTTGTAACCCCAATGTTTATAGTAGCACTTTCAACAATAGCCAAATTATGGAAAGAACCTAAATGTCCATCAACTGATGAATGGATAAGAAATTGTGGTTTATATAACACAATGAATACAATATGGCAATGAGAAAGAATGAACATATGGCCTTTTGTAGCAATGTGGATGGAACTGGAGAGTGTTATGCTAAGTGAAATAAGTCATACAGAGAAAGACAGATGCCATATGTTTTCCCTCTTATGCGGATCCTGAGAAACTTAACAGAAGTCCATGGGGGAGGGAAGAAAAAAAAGAGGTTAGAGAGGGAGGGAGCCAAAGCATAAGAGACTCGTAAAACTGATAACAAACTGAGGGTTGATAGGAGGTGGGGAGGGAGGTGAGGGTGGGTGATGGGGTATTGAGGAGGGCACCTGTTGGAATGAGCACTGGGTGGTTGTATGGAAACCAATTTGGCAATAAATTCCATATTTTAAAAAAATGAAGGGAATGTTGTGTATATTTCTGTTAAGCCCCATCTGATCTAATGTATCAATGTTTCCTTACTGATTTTCAGACTGGATAATCTATCCATGATGTAAGCAAAGTGTTAAAGTCCCTACTATTATTTTATTACTGTCAATTTCTCTCTTTATATATGCTAATGTTTGTTTTATATATTTACATACACCCATTGGATGCATAATATTTATAAATTTTATCTTACTGGATTGATACCTTATCATTATGTAATGTCTTTCTTTTTCTCTTGATACAGCCTCTATCTTAAAGTTATTTGTCTGATATACTATGCTACTCCAGCTTTCTTTCATTTCTGTTTTTGTAAGGTATTTTTTTCATCACTTCATTTTCAGTCTCTGTGTGTGTCTTTAGATCTGAAGTGAGTCTCTTGTAGGCAGTATATAAATGGGTCTTTTTAAAAAATCTATCCAGTCTTTTGGTTGGAGCATTTAGTCTATTTACATTCAAAGTAATTATTGATAGGAATGCATTATTGCCATTTTGTTAATGTTTCTGATTGTTTTTGTAGTTCTTCTCTGTTTCTTTCTTTTTGATCTGATGTCTTTCTTAGTGTTATGTTTAAAATCCTTTCTCTCTCTCTCTCTACCCCCCATGTGTGTGTGTGTGTGTGTGTGTGTGTGTGTGTGTGTATCTATTATAGGTTTTGGTTTGTGGTTACCATTTGGTTCATATATAGCAGCCTATGTATACAGCAGTCTAAGTTCAAATGCATTCTAAAGGCACTACTTTTACTTCCCCTCTTCATGTTTTATTCTTTTGATGTCATTTCACATCTTTTTTTTGTGTATCCCTTAACTTATTGTGAATATACTTGTAGATATTGTTGATATTATAGATATTGTTGATTTTATTACTTTCATCGTTTAACCTTCATACTAACTTTATAAGTAGTTGATCCACTACCTTTACTATATGTTTGACTTTACCAGTGAAAATTTTTCATTCATAATTTTCTTATTTATAACTATGGGCTTTTCTTTTCCACTTAAAAATGTCCCTTTAATATTCCATGTAAAACTGGTTTAGAGGAAATAAACTCTTTTAATTTTTGCTTGTCTAGAAAACTATTGCTCCTTCAATTCTGAATAAGAACTTTGCTGGCTGAGGTACTTGGTTGTAAGTTTCTTTTTTCCTTTCAATACTTCAAATATATCATGCCACTCCCTTCTGGCTTGCAAAAGTTCTGCTGAGAAATATCATCTGATAGTCTTATGGGGGGGTTCCTTATATTTAATTGCTTCTCTGCTGGTTTTAATATCTCCATCTTTAATTTTTGACTTTAATTACAATATGCCTTGGTGTGGACCTCTTCAGGTTCATCTTGTTTGGGACTGTTTGTATTTCCTGGACGTAGGTTTCTATTTTCTTCCCCTCTTAGGGAAATTTTCAGCTATTATTTTTCAAATAATTTTTTTTTTGGATCTTTCACTGTTCTGGGACAGATATAATGTGGGACCCTTATAATGTGATTGTTAATATGCTTGATGTTGTCCCAGGGGTCTCTTAAACTATTCTCATTTTTTCTTTTTTTTTTTTTTTCCTTTTTACTATTCAGTTTGGGTGATTTTCACTACTTTATCTTCCATATCACTGATCTGTCATTTTGCATTAGCAAATCTGTTTATTGCCTCTAGTGTATTTTTCATTTCTGTTATATTCTTCAGCTCTAATTGACACTTTTCTTATATTTTCTCTTCGTTGAAGTTCTCACTGTGTGCATCTATTCTCCTGAGTTCAGTAAACATCTTTATAATCATTGCTTTGAACTCTTTGTTGGGTAGATTACTTATCTCCATTGTGTTTAGTCTTTTTTCTGAGGCGTTGTCTTATTCTTCCATTTAGAACATATTCCTCTATCTCCTTGATTTGTTTTCTGTGTTTATTTTTGTGTATAATGTAGTTCAGCTATATCCAGTAGCTAAGTCTAGTCTTGAAAAGTTAGCCTATGTTAAAGAGGTCTTTTGGATCCCAGAAGCACAATTTCTTTTGGACACCAGAGCCAGCTACTTCAGGGGCGTGGGTACCATGCACCATCCTCTTGTTATGGGGCTGCTACTGCTGTAGGTGCACTGGTGGGTGAGGAGGCCCCTAGCCTGGCTGTCTGGAAAGCCTAGCTGTGACTTACCCAAGCATGCTGGTAAGTGGAGGTGGGTCCCAATCCAGCTGGCTGTAATTGCTGTGGGCATGTGTGGTTGGGTGGGGCCAGGACTTGGCCTGACGGTGAGGCCTGGAAGCAGCTACTATGGGTGGGGTAGTCATCTTGTCAACTACAAGGCCCAGCCAAGATGCAGGGTGTGGGGGCTCTCACTGGGGCATGACCCTTGCTGATAGCAGTTCAGAGGGAGGATTCCAAAATGGAATCCATCAATACTAGAATCATCATGATGGAACAAGACAGCAAAAATGGTTACCACCAGTGTCTCAGTCCCCAGGGGGATGTCCTAGCTACCGCTGTCCTCTCAAGCAGGTGCTCCAAGATTAGTAAGTGAGTCTCTTTCACCTATGGTCTATGCACTTTTTGGTCTGGTGTCTTTGTGCTGGTTTCCAGGTGGAGTGAATCTGTGTGCAATACTTTAAAAAGCAGGTTTTCCTTTTGTTACATTTCTATAGTTTTCTTGAATGTGTTCCCTATTGTTTTTCAAAGCCAAGTGTTTTGGTGACTTGCCTCTCCTATGCAGGATCCAAGGGTTGGGGTGCAGATGTAGAAATGGAATCTCTTGCTCCTCAGGGAAAAGTTCTATACCACTGAGCTCCCTCCTGACTGTGGAATGCTGTGCTTGGGGTGTGTTTTTTCCCCTTAGAGGGACAATATCTCTGTCTCTTCTATCCATCCTGGGACTGTCCCTTGTTGTGGAGGCTCTATTCATCTAATTTCTAGGTCTTCTTCAGAGGGAATTGTTCCATATATGGTTGTAGATTTCCCATGTCTGTGGGAGTAGGTGTGTGTGGGATCTTCCTACACCACCATCGTGAACCCTCTTCCGTCATCTTTTATCACATTCCTGACACAAGTTTAATTTCAGCTTTTTTATCTAACACTGAACTATTACAAAAGCACCCTTGGTGATCACACTGCCTCCACAGTTACCTCCTACTGTCTGCATAAATGCATGGTTACAAAAATCACGTCATTCTCATTTTCAGCAAGATAGAGTGAAAAGAACGCTGGATTAAGAAGCTAAAAAAAAAACAGTTTTGAGTCTCAATCTATTATTTATAGTTGTGGATCATTGTACAACCTTTAACTTCTCTAGCTCCTTTCCCTTAAACAAAGAGAAACTAGTATTACACATATCTCAGAGATTGTTGTGAGGGTCAGATGGCCTTTAATATGTGAAAGCATTTTGAAACCTGAGAAGAATTCTATAATTTTAACTTCTCTTTTTTCCATTACTATAAACAAACCCAGTCTTTTTAGCCCAGCACTCAATAGTGCACTTACCTTATCTTCCCAAATTTGTCCTCAAATCCCCCATAGTGTCCTCTCCACCCTAGAGAGACTGCTCTACTTAAGGTCCCATGCACAAACCTAAATCTTCCTCTGCTTCTGTGCCTTTAGCTACTGGCCATCAAATGCCTTTTTCTTTTTCTCAGCCCTTGAACTTTTCCTCTGAGTAAGAACTGAACTGAGAATGACTTCCAGTTCCAGAGCTGACTCTCTAACTAGGTTGGTCTTTGCACAGAGACACAGACTTACAAAAAATGAACAGAACACAATAAAGTCAAAACAACCTATTTCCCTGGTCTTTTAAGATCCAGTGGAGATGGGGCACCTGGGTGGCCCAGTTGGTTAAGCATCCAACTTCGGCTCAGATCATGGTCTCATGGTGAGTTAGAGACCTGAGTCAGGCTCCGTGCTGACAGCTCAGAGAGCCTGGAACCTGCTTCAGATTCTGTGTCCTCCTCTCTCTCTCTGCCCCACCCCCACTCATGCTCTCTCTCTTTCTTTCTCTTTCAAAAATAAACATTAAAAAATTTTATAAAACAAAAAAAGATCGAGTGGAGAAAAAAACAGGTTTCTAACCAAGAAAGAAGTTAAAAATTATAATTTCTTACTGTTCAAGACAGGGTTTGGCACATCCTGGAAGTAGCAAAGAAGATATTTTGTACTGATAGCCTGCATCTCACCAATTAAATGACATCTTTCCTTGTCTTGTTGGGACAGGGTTGCACACTTGTCAGGGGCACTTAGAAAATGCAGTAGTAACAACACAGACTAGGTGCATGCTGGGCCCTGCTAAGTTCTCCATTTTGTGGTCATCTGGGAGTTGGGATTACTTTTATTGAAACAAGCCAGGCACTGGGGAGCTGAGTATCCAGGCAAGAGTAAGTCACAAATCCTTTTATAATATGGATATTAAAAGGCAATCACACTCTTACATTTAAACATGGTCTGAAATCTGTATCATTTAGAATTCCACTTAGGTGAAAGCAAAAGAAAATGTGACTAAAAGTGGCTTAAATAGGTAAGGAGTTACTTTATCAAACTCAACATGTGCTCTGGAAATAGACAGTCTTCAGGTGCAGCTACTCAAGAAAGTTGTTGAAGACCCAGACCCCTGTCTTCCTGCTATCATTTATTAGCATCTTTAGCTTTTGTCTTTGTTATTGCAAGATGGGTGCTGTACCTTCAGGCATTGGATCATGTTCCAGGCAGGAAGAAGGAAAGAGTGAAATGGCAAAGCACATGCCATTGAGACTGTTCCTTTTATAGAACTTTCCTGGAAAGAGGGCTGTATTTACAAGAAGTTTATATCAGGTATGCTTTTTTAATTGGTAATTTTGAATATTAGCTCTACTTAAAAGCTCCACCCAGTAACTTCTGCTCTTTTTGTCCAGAACTACATTACATAGACACCCTTGCTTGGGAGGAAATGTGGAAAATTAAGTACCTTTACTCAAGCACATTGCCACCCCAAAACAGTACTGTATTTCTATCACTAAAGGAAAAAGCAAAAATAGATATTGGGAAGGCAATGAGTAGACTCTGCCATAATTCCTAAATTCAAACTTCGTATTATTGCTAAATTGCACTACATAGCTTTATATTTAAAGCTGGCAGGCTTCAACTATTTTAGGGACAATTATGTGACCAAAGATAGAAAGTCTCATTTTAAGGTAACATTTGCTTGGGGAGCCTCAGGCCATATGTCTTTCCAGACCCAGCTCAAATACCACAACTTTCAAGATTGCCTTGTTCACTTAATGTTTCTCACCCCAACCAAATTATAAGTTCCTTGGGATAGGACCACATTTTATTATCCTTTTTATTCACTGTAAACTACCCCTCCACAAAGTGCTGCACACAATAGAGGAGCATATTAAATATTTATTGTTTGGTTCATTGGAAACACAATCATAGAGGTGGTCTTGAACTTGATATGAACATGGAGCAGCAAGAAGACTGTTTCTGTGCCCAAGAGTCTGGGCAAGGGAGCAATAAGAGATAAAATTAAAAAAGTACTATGAAGCCATCTATTCGTTGATTCATTCACTTAACCCTTTAACATATTCATTGAGTACCTATTTATGCCAGACAAAAATACCGCTGTTCTTGAATTCTTTTATTTTTATTTTTTATTTGAGAGAGAGAGAGAGAGAGAGAGAGAGCAGGGGAGAGAGAGAGAGTGAAAGAGCGAGAGAGAGCCCAAACAGGGAAGAGGGGCAGAGGGAGAGAGAAACAGAATCTTAAGCAGGCTCCAAACTCAGTGAAGAGCAGAGCTCAATCCCATGACCCTGAGATCATGACCTGAGCCAAAATCAGGAGTGAGATGCTTAACCAACTGAACCACCCAGGCACCCCACAGCTGTCTTGAATTCTGTATTCTATTGGCTTTATAGTATAGAAAAACTCAAATACCAATGAGGTAATTTTGCAAAAATTAAAAGCTACAGATTACCTGTATCACAGGATACCTTCCATTGGGTCTGGTATGTGGACAGGAGGTACACATATTGTGAAGCCATATGTCATTCTAGCCATCAGACTTCATATTCACCATCAAACATACAATCTTGGTTAATTCTCAAAGCAACCCTTTGCTTTTGTGTAGAGTTGAGAAACTGAGGCCCAGGGCAGTTGTGACTGTTCAGGGTCACACAGCTGGTCTATAGATTTCCATCCAATGTGCCAGAAGGTCAGCCTTGCTCCTGCTTTCCAACCCCTGGTTCTTCCCAGCTCTAATTGTATACGAGAGTGATGATGTCTCCTAAGAAATAAAGGGAAGTCAGAGAGCACACCCTGGGGATTCACAGACTGTTATCCACACCACAGCCTTTGTTTGTTAAGTGAAGCAATGAGGAGTAAGTAGGGAGAAGAAATAATGGGCAGTCATGACACTCTCTTTCTTACTCTTACTGGTGCTGCTTTACTTTCACTACACCTGGCTGAGCCTGGGTGCACGTACAGGCACTGCCCACAGGTAGAAAGCAGCTATGTTGTCAAGGTTTGGAGGGTTCCCTCTCAAAACACCTCCTTTAACTGATTTCTTGATTCCAGCACTGATTGCTCAGCTTTCTCACTCCTTCACTGATAGACAAACCACCTGAGTTTTCAGCTATTTAATGCCTTGACAAGGACAAGACATTCAGTGATTCAAGCATTCATTGGGTGCCACCTTATGTCTTAGGTAAACAGCAATGAATGCATCAAACAAAAACCCCTGGCCTCACAGAACTCATTTATGAGCTCTGCCCAGTCTTCCCCACAGCTGGAATACACAGAAGTATTGAACTGTTTCCTTTTGGGTGAGGAGACAGCAGTTTTATCCTACTCCCAAGCTGGCCTCAGAGAATTTCTTCATGACATTATGTCCTTGAAATAAATGCCTCTTTTATCAATTAAAAAAAAACTTGGCATCTTAAGCCTGAATTATAATAAGTAGATTCATTCTATCAGTTAGTAAGGCTTTGAAAAAAGGAGGTAGGGTCTGGCCAAGAAGTTAGAGAGTTTAGCCCCTGGGACAGGAGGTGGTCAGGAAAATGCAAGCTTTGCTGCATGGTGGGAGGTCTGGAGAGGAAATGACTGGAGTATAGAAGCAGCATAAGCACCACCACTACACAGAAAGTAAAGGCAAATTGTTTCCCATGTCACACTTTCGTCTGTGCCCACTCAGCCTGGCCAGAACAATTCAGTATCTTCCTTAAATTCTAAGGAAGAAAAAGGCTCTTATTGAATTTTTCTAGACTATGAGTGCCCTGAGGATGGGGATGTGTCTACTTGGATCATGGCTTTCTTGGTGCCTGGCACTTGGTGTGCAACAAATATTTGCTGAATGGCTGAATAAACTTGCAAAGGCTCAGACATTGCACCTTTGTGTATATTTCCATGTTCTCATTCAAGTCTAATGGTGTCCAAAACATGATGATACCTATTTTTCCATAAGGAATCTTGGACATGGAGTTTTAAGGGCACAAATAGTAGGATCAAGATTTGAAGTCGGGACTGTCTCTCCAAGGTCAAAGTAAATACTTCATACTTGCCTCAATTCTTCATTCTATTCAACTCTAGCTTCTCACCCAACAGTGTCAGACTTATCTACAATAAGAAAATATCTTGACTCTGATAACTCTGTGAATCCTGACTGGTGGCTTTTTCTGGTGCTTCTCTAGGGAAACATCCCTCAGGTCCAACCTTAAAGTGTAGGCTAAGGTTAGTTCTTCATTCCCTGGATGGCCTCACTTATTCTCAGGACTTCATTCCTTGTGTGTGTGTGTATGTACCGATTCTCAAATGTTTGTCTCCAGCCTGTAACTCCCTCTTAGAACTGCTCACCAGACTTCTACCAGCCATCTCCACTGGAATGCCACATTGGGACTTCAACACTGACTCTGTCAGGTGTCTGTGTTTTTTCTTCTGACTTGGCTCAATGAATTCCATTGCTATCTAACCCAAGGTCCATGATAGAATGTAGGTTCCT
Organism: Lynx canadensis; assembly: GCF_007474595.2. Lineage (NCBI taxonomy): Eukaryota > Metazoa > Chordata > Mammalia > Carnivora > Felidae > Lynx > Lynx canadensis. The sequence continues at coordinate 37,120,969 of NC_044306.2, read as the reverse complement.
TCCCTCCTCCTATCTCATATCCAATATATTATTAGGCCTATCAGTTCTGCCTCCTGAATATCTCCTAAACCCAGATCCATGTCGCTACATTTCTCACACCACCCTAGTCTATGCAGCCATCATGTCTTGCTAGAACTTCTGTAATGGTCTCCTAATTGGCCTCCCTGCCCTTCACGCCCTGCTTTATAGTTCACTTGTCATGTATTATCCAAAGTGATCTTCCTATAACATAAATATGAAAATTTTATGTTTATATTTAAGATATTTTAGGGTCACCTGGGTGGCTCAGTTGGTTAAGTGTTTGACTTTTAATTTTGGCTCAGGTTATGATCTCACAGTTCGTGAGTTTAAGCCCCATATCAGGCTCCATGCTGACTATGCAGAGCCTGCTTGGGATTCTCTCTATTGCTCTCTCTCTCTGCCCCTCCTCTGTTAATTCTCTCTCCCTTTCTCTCAAAATAACTAAACTTTCAGTAAAATAAAATAAAATATTTTAATAACATGATATATGTGTAATATATGTAAAATAAAATAATATATCCTCAGTATTTGCCCATTTACCAGAAGATTAAGTCCAAGTTCCATAACAAGGTTACCAGTCTGGCCTCAGTTCAACTTTATGCTTCATTTCTTGCCTCTGGCCAACTCTGCCTTTCAGCTAGTCAGAGCAGAACAGAACAGAGCAGAGCACATTCTCCTGTGTGCCACACTTTCTCTACCTCCAGACCTTGGCCCGTGTTATTTCCTCTGACTGCACTCCTCCCCCTCTGCATTCCTTCACCTCCACCTTGTCATCTCTCAGTCTCTTTGCAAGGATAACATCTACTTATTCTTTAGTTTTCATTAAATCATCATTTATTCAGCATTCAAATATTTATTGAGTATCTATCAAATGCAGTTCTAGGTGCTAAGAACTCAGCAGTAAACAAACAAACAAAATCTCTACTCTCACAGAACTTTATATTTAAGAGGGGCAGATAAACAGCCAACAAGATATGTGGATCAATATATACACATGTTAGATGGTGATAAGTACCAATGAGAAAATAAAAACAGGAAAGGAGATAGGGAGAGGGATTTGGCAATATAAGTAGAGTGGCTAGGGAGGCCTCATGAGAAGATGTTTGTGTCAAGGTCTGGAAAAGATGAAGGGCAAACCATTCAACTGTCTGGGGAAGGTGTTCCAGGCAAACTTCACACTAATTGCAAAGGCTCTGAGTGACGGAGTGCTTGCAATGTTTGAGGAATAGAAAGGAGATGCACCAAGGAAGAGTAAGTGGGAGGCAAAAAAAAATAGAAGGTGTGGTCAAGAGATATTGGAGAAACAGATTGAAGGGACTGGGGGGTGAGAGAGTGGTATTGTGTGTTCCTGATGACATCCCTCTCAGGGTTAGGTAGCATCTCTAAATAACACCTCTATTTCTCCTTCCAGAACTAATCGCAACAGACTTAATTGGCTGCTGTTTTCCTCTTCTTCTGTACCCTTGTTGGGACTGTGAGCCTTATGAGGAGAAGGGATATTGCACCTGTCTTATTCTCTGCTCTGGCCCCAGACCCTTTCACAGTGACTCTCACAGAATAGTAGTGCTGCATCAGAGAATCAATTAATGAATAAACAAATGAATGAATCTCAATGAATCTATAATTATGCTGTGATACATTCGATGTGCTCTCTCCATTTCCCTCTTTACCCTGGAGCTCCTCAGCTCTCTGCTGTTCCAGTAAAAAGTCTTTCCTTACATTGTATCCATGCTTTGCCACTTTATGAGATCTTCTACCTCTAAGGGTGGGAAGTTATGGTACTTTCATTATACATGACAAAAGAGGCTTTTCTACTCTGTTGGCAAAACCAATAGACCAGTGATTCTATGGCAATCTAGGCAAATGCTCGTGATTGAAATCATCTCAGGTGGAAAACGTTGGCCTAAAATGCAGACCTTCCATTCAGAGACCACAGATCTCTATTTGCCACCTTAAACCCAATTTCTTTTTTTTTTTACTTTTTAAAAAATATAATTTGTTATCAAACTGGTTTCCATACAACACCCAGTGCTCATCCCAACAAGTGCCCTCCTCAATGCCTATCACCCACTTTTCCCTCTCCCCCACCCCCCATCAGCCCTCAGTTCTCTGTATTTAAGAGTCTCATATAGTTTGCCTCCCTCCTTCTCTGTTTGTAACTTTTGTTTCCCTTCCCCTCCCCCATGGTCTTCTGTTAAGTTTCTCAAGATCCACATATGAGTGAAAACATATGGTATCTGTCTTTCTGAACCCAATTTCAAACATTCAGCTAGTTAACTGGGAAATCAGATCATCAAGCTTTCCATCTTCTGAGGGCTCCTTGGACACACTGAGCAATAGAGGTCTTTTGTGACCTGTATACTGGGGAGCTCCATCATACAGTTCATGATATTATTATGAAGTCTGCATGTTGTTGCCAACATGACAGCTATTTTGTCTAGCTGTCCCTATTCTGTGTATACCAGCTAGGTGTGGATCCTGTGAGATTAGTAAAAATATGTATCCAAGAGGTTAAGATGTCCTGGGTGGGTAATTTTGTTTTTTACCAGGCTATTCACACCCACCAGGGCTTCTCTGACATCAGAGTAACCATGAGAACAAAGCTTGAGTCATCAGACCCCTGAGACATGAACGCCTCATTCATGCTTTCCCTGCTGTGTCCTCCCATATGCAGTTTGAGTGATATTATACCATTACTGATGGGAAAACATGAAATTAATCAACAATGAGTATGAAAGAAAAGAAACCTTGTTACTGAAAGCTTTCTACACTTTAATATCTTTAAATATGTGAAGTAGGAGAAATGCTTTATGTTCTGCTTTGCTCATTTTGGTGTGGAGTTTTTATTCACTCTATGAAGCTTGAATGAAGTGGCCTGGGGCAGCAGTGAAGATATGGCCAGCCCCACGCTCCTGCCTGAATACCATTCTTACATTACTTCCTGATTGGCCAGAAATGGAAACTAGTGGGAATAGAAGAGAGACCCTCCAACTAGTCCCTTTCATTTACATATATGAATTTTTTTTTCAGAGAGGACACAGATAGTACTAGAGCCCACAGCTTGAAATGGAATGACAAAATAGTGCATCTCTTTTGATTTGTATCTTCACGTTGGCTTTTGCTCCCTTTCCTAAGTCCAGAGCATCTTCCTCAGCCTATTCTCCAGGTACTAGAGCTTAAGATTTGTATAGAAAAAGCAAACAAATGAAGAGTGAAGGTTTAGCCATTTTGTCAGGATAACTGGGTTCTCAAAGCCGAGACCTACTACTTGTTAGCTCTACTACTTGTTAGCTCTGTGAGCCAAATCTAGTTTCTTAAAATCCCAAAGCCTTAGTTAACTCATCTGTGAAATGGACATTGTAACAGCCCCTCCAGGATAGGGTTGCTATGAGAACTGAAGGAAATACTACACTTAAGGCACTCAGAAGATCTTGCCACACAGTAAGTGCTCAGTAATGTTAGCTATGATTACTCTGTGTCCCTTTTGAAAAAAAGGCTGTGGGGTGAGAATTAGCCAGCAATAAATTCACATATGTGGTTTCATTTTGGTAAATAGTATCATTCCTGGAAGAGCAACACTGCTCCAATTTATGAAGATTTTTTTCTTATATTCTTCCTCACTCTTTTGGTATAATATGTTTTCAGTTTCAATTTGTATCAGCCCAGAGCCTATCCTTGCCCATCGTTAGTCCATCGTCCACACTTTAACTGTATAGGATACTAAAACTGTTAACAAACCCAGGGCTTTACATAACAAGACACAGACAGCACAATAGGCTGGAATATAGAACAGGAAGGGCCTCCTTTGCTTCAAAGGTGAACAAAGGAGCCAGAGTTGCATTTGTTAGTAAGAACTTCATTGCTTCCAGTGTGGGGTTTAAGCTGTTTGAAATGGATTAGAGGATGATATGGAGCCCAAATCAGGCCCATTTGGAAAGAGAGAGAGAGAGAGAGAGAGAGGTAATGGGCTCTGGAATGACCTACCTTCTTGCTTTTTCTCTCATCCCTTCTAAACCTTATGCTAAAAGCAAGTTAGTGAAAGGGTCAGGTCTACTAAGGAGAGCCAAGTCTGAAGGCAATTTAATCTCCTGAAGAAAGTCTAGGGAAACCAATTCCCCAACCCAGATTTCAGCTCTTTATTTGAAAGCAGGGACCAGGAAGGAAGAAAAAACTCTGTAAAGAGAGGTTAGGAAAGCATATGGAGCTGGAGGTAGGGAACTAGCTAAGGAGGCTCCATGTTTGTGTGTGTGCAGGCATGGCCTCTCCTGCCTGGACTGGTCTCTGTGACTTTGTAAACTGTAGGGGAATACACTGTTTGTGGGCTTAGGACAGCTAGGTACTGCTCTGTTTAATCGCACAACCTGCTACTTTCTGAGCTGTTCTTTCCTGAAATTTCTTCTCCGAATAAGGAAAAAATTAGACAAGATAATTTTTTGGTTTCTTTCCAGTACTACCATTCTAAGATACGAAATCCCTGCCTGCCTGCCTGAAGGCTGGTAGACTTTGCTTCTAGGATTGCAAAAGGATTTCTTGGTCACATGTCTTTCTTTCAAGAGAATTTCTTCTTGCACATTGCCAACATTGGATTCTTTACCAGACCATTGCTGAGGCCCAGGAGTATCTGAGCCAGAGTCCTCAGTTGGAAGGACAGACCTGCTTCTGGTGCTTCAGGACCTTGGCCCCCCTAGGGATCACTGGAACTGGGAATAAAGGAAGGAGCTGGCAGCTCTGGGGGTTGTTGAGGGAGCCAAAGGTCTGGGACTGAAGAGATAGCAAGTTGCTGCACTGCAGGTCCTTTTTTGTCCTTTGTGCAGGGAAGGCAGAAGTTGGATGGGGTCATTTTATGCACTGAGGGAACTCTGTAGGAGCCAGAAGTTGGTCCAGAAGCCACTGGCTGTAGGAATAGAGAAAAGGGCCTTTGCAGGTTCATAGAGAAGCCTGTCACTGAGCTTGTATTGACACTGTGCTGGATGGGCTAGCTCTCCCATATCACTGTTTCACTGTGAGGCTGCAGGGCACTGGGGCCTGCTCTGTCCCTGGGGTTAGGGATACCCTGCTATAGCTAAATTTAATGTTTATTTATTTTGAGAGACAGACAGAGCACCAGAAGAGAAGGGGAAGAAAGAGAGAGGTAGACACAGAATCTGAAATAGACTCCAGGCTCCGAGCTGTCAGCACAGCTGATGAACTGTGAGATCCTGACCTGAGCCGAAGTCGGATGCTTGACTGACTGAGCCACCCAGGCACCTGGCTATACCTAAATTTTAAATGAAGAATTTAGCTGGGCTGTATTCATATTTGCTGTAATAATTAAGATAACATTTGTAAATATAGAAAGAAGGCTAATTTATAACATGGATGCCATCATTGCCACGTGAGACTCTGAAGCTCCAATTACAAGACAAATTTCCTTATGAACTGAATGCCAGAAAATGCCCTTGTTATTCTGACAACAGAAGCTAACTTGTTACTTTTTCCTTTTAGAATAAAGGAAGAAAAAATAAATGGCAATAGTCTCCCCTTGTTAATAATCTGAGTTGACTCTTCTAAGACTGCAAATGCTAATGAGTCAGGCTCCAGGCTTGGCTCAGTGCAACACTAAGCCTGCCCTAAGTGGCTATTCTTGGCTCCACAAAAAAAAAAAAAAAACAAAAACAAACAAACAAACAAACAAAAAAAAACGGCTGGAAAGAGAATGACCTGGTTTTGCAGCAAGGGATACTGAGACTAAGCCAAGGGTAGGTGCTATGGACTGAACTGTGTCCCCTCAGAATTCACATGGTGAAGCCTTAACTTTCAATGTGATGACATTTGAAGGTAGGGCATTTGGGAGGTGATTAAGTTTCAATGAGGTCATGAGGGCGAGGTCACTTTAGGTTACTATAACGAAAATTATATACGCCCAGTGGCTTAAACAATGGAAATTTAGTTATCACAGTTTGAATGCTGGAAATCTGAGATCAGGGTGCTGACAGACTTGGTGTCTGGGAGGACTTGGTTCTTGATTCATAGATGGTCATCCTCTTGAATCTTTATATGGCAGAGAACAAAGAAGCAAACTCTCTTGTGGTCTTTCCTTATAAAGACATGAATCCCATCATGAGGGCTCCAACTCCATGACCCCATGGAGTAAGTAGGCCCCATATCCACATATCACATTGGGGGTTAGGGGTTCAACATGTGAATTTTGGAGGAAGGCAAATATTCAGTCTGTAACATAGATAGAACTCAACCATACAGGATCCCTGATCTCAGACCTCCAGCCTTCAGAACTGTGAGAAAATATTTTGTTCAAGAGTTTTGCTATGGCAGTCTGAGCTGACTTACACAGACCAAAACTAATACTAATACTACTAATACTAATACTGAATAGTATGAACTGAAACCTTGAGGAAAACCATTCCCTGTAGAGGTTCTAGCATTTAGGTGATGAAGTACAAGAATCTGGATTCAATGTCAGCTCAGCATCTCCTCAACTGTATGAAATCAGCCAAGTTACTTAGCTTTTCTAAGTCCCAATTAATTAATCTGTAAAATAGAGTTACTAATACTATCAAGACCATATAATTGTTATGAAACTAAATACATTTATTTTTAGAGATAGTATTCATTTTTATTTTTAAATAAAATTTTTTAAAGTTTATTTATTTTGAGAGAGAGAGAGACAGAGTGCATGAGTGGGGAGGGGCAGAGAGAGAGATGGAGAGAGAGAGAGAGACAGAAAGAGAGAGAGAATCCCAAGCAGGCTCCACACTGCCAGTGTAGAACCTGATGCTGGGCTCGAGCACATGAACCATGAGATCATGACCGAGCCCAAGTCAAGAGTCAGAAGTGTAACTGACTGAGCCACCCAGGCAACAAAGATATTTTCTTTTTTATGTTTATTTTGAGAGAGAGAGAGAGAATGCATGGGGGAGGGACAGAGAGAATCCCAAGCAAGCTCCACATGGCCAGCGCAGAGTCCGACATAAGGCTCAGTCTCACAACCATGAGATCATGACCTAAGCCAAAATCGAGTCTCTCAACTGAGCCACCAGGTGCCCCAAAGAGAGAGTAGATTTAACATGCCTCGTGCCCAGTAAGCACTTAGAGGAATTCTTAGAGGATATCGGGAACATCTTATCACTTAGAAAGGAAGTAGAAGCATGACCATTCTATTGAATTTGCTTTTGGTGTACAATTCAAATTCTAATCCTTCCTTAGAAGAAGTCCTGGAACCTCTAGATTTTAGAGCCATTAGAGTCTCCTAATAAATCACTCTCTGGAAAGAATCTGATCCTTGTAATCAGAGTAACCTGGGATTTTAATTCCAGCTTTGCTGCTTATTATCTCAAAGTGTCATAATTTTTCAAAACTTTGGTTCCCGCTCAGCAGCTTGGAGATAACACCTGCTTTCTAGTGCCCCATTGTGAGAGACACATGAGACAGCTGCATGAAGCATTTAGCATAGGACCTGACACTCCTAGTCACCCTATGAGTCTTAGTGCTACTTCCCCTCTTGAAATAGTTCTAAATGCTAAACAGGTAATTCTCATCCTTAGATCCGGGTCCAGGGGTTGCCTGGGTGGCTCAGTCTGTGAAACATCTGACATTGGCTCAGGTCATGATCTCACAGTTAATGAGTTTGAGCCCCACATCAGATGAGTTTGAGCCCCTCTTTGGCTCCAAGCTGACAATGTAGAGCCTGAGTGGGATTCTCTCTCTCTCTCTCTCTCTCTCTCTCTCTCTCCCTCTTTCTATGCCCCTTGTGGGTTCTCTCTCTCTCTCCCTCCTTTCCTCTCTGCCCCTTACTCACCTGTGCTCTCTCTCTCAGAAAGAGAAAGAGAGAAAGAAAGAAAGAAAGAAAGAAAGAAAGAGAAAGAAAAGAAAGAAAATTAGTCTTTTAAAAAAATCCAGGGCCAGGAGTTCATGTAGTATATGTATATGTTTTTACATGAATGTATGTGTATATATTATATTATACACACACACACACATATATATACATATATATGTATATTATACACATACACACATACATAGTATGTAATATACATATATTATATGTAATATATAGAAATGTAAATATATATAATTATTATATTATATGTGAAATTATTTTATATATTATATATGAAAATACCTCATACTTTAAATATAAGATTCTGTGCAATTAAAAAAGTTATCATTCTTATTTATCGAAGGTGGAGTCAATATAGTAGGATTCTGCCATGAAAAGAGGGTTTGATAATCACTTTGTTGGTAGGCAGTTGCCAAACAAAGGGTTGCCAAACATTTGTGGGGACCTCCATTTGCCAGGCACTGTATCAGATACTTTATGCAGTCAGAGGTATATCATGATATTGGGCAGACATTACTAAACTGTGACTCCTCAAATGATTACCATGTATTGCCAAAAACTGTAATTTAGAATCAGATGATCTTTTTCCAGTAGTTTCTAAGACCCTTAAATACAGAAACCGTGTTTTATAAATATGCACTTTCTCCACAGCACCTGGGAGTGTATCAGAACAACTTTAGAGATATGTGGTGAATAGGTGATGGGAGATCATATTAACTTATTCATTAACTCTACAATTACTTACTGAGTATCTACTATGTTCCAGGCACATTTCCAGACACTAATGATACAGCAATTAACAAAAGTCTACTTTGCTTTCCTAGAGCTCACACTCTAGCAGGGGAATGCAACATGTAAGGTGTGAAGAGGCACAAGTGGAAAGAGAAAATGAAGCAAGTGGTCAGTGAGTTGGGAGATCACCTGCCAAAAGCCACCTGTGAGTCGTCTGGATCCTCCCTCATCACATTGGCACAACTGGTATGATCATGATGTTCTGGGCTTGTTGAGGGCCATGCTCCCTAAAGATGAACGTCATAAGTATGTTCAAGAAATCTTCTGGTCCTGAGCCCAGGAATGATAAAACTTCTCTCTCTCTCTCCTTTAAATTAATACAATTTACTGTTTAAAGTTTGCAGAAAAATTGAGCAGAAAGTACAGAGAGTTTCCATATATTCCCTTTCCCCCACTCCCAAATTTCCCTTATTATTAACATCTTGCATAACTGGAGTGCATTTGCTACAATTGATGAGCCAATATTGATACTGTATTAATAACTAAAGTCCATAGTTTACACTAGGGTTCACTCTTAGAGTTGTGCATTCTATACATTTTGACAAATGTATAATGACATGCATCCACCATTACAGTATCATACAGAACAGTGTCACTGCCCTAAAACCCCTGTGCTCCATCTGTTCATTCCTCCCTCCTCCTAGTCCCTGGCAATCACTTATCCTTTTATTGTCTCCATGGTTTTGGGGTCATTGTTAGATTGTCATGTAGTGGAAACCATACAGAACCTTTCTTTTTTAACAATTCTGTTCTCTTTCAGTTTAGTTTGGTTTCTACCTTCATCCCAGAGTGATGGAACCCAGAACCCTCTGACCTTCCATGGTCATCTGGGCCCATTTTTGTAATTGAGAGGCAGTGATGTACACGATAAAAGTCTTCTCCACTTAGCAAGTAGGATAGATCTACTGTTGGCCCAGAGGGGAAAGATGGGATATTTGCAGTTTTCTTGATTCAGTAAAACACATTTAATCACTTAAATGCTTTTTGATGATGAGCTGGGAGTGATTTTTTTTTAATCATTTTAGCCAACTCCCAACAGTCTCTGCTGTGTCCTGAATGAGAGAACTGAGAAGAAAGCAGGGGCAGGAGTTTTCCTTTTGGTTTATTTTGCTTTATTTACCTGTGTGAATTATCCACTTTTGCACTTAAAATGACCCAAATTTGCCAGGCAACTGAAAAACTTCTACTGGATGTAGTTGCTGTGCTGTTGGCATGATGGAGCAACTGGCTGTGAGTCCCCCCACCCCCCAAGGGTTGCCATGAGAACAGAGGAGGGCTCTGTCCCTGCCCTTCTCCACAGGACCCAGAGTGGGAGTGCCCTGCAGAAGATGGGCAGGGGAAGGGCAAGTGTGGGTGAGATTTTGCTTGTGTGTTACTTGTCAGATTTATAACTGTTAGTAGCACTTATCAAAAGTGACGTTTATTGCATGTGAAATGCTCTCATTTGTTAGATAACGCAAACTGTTTAGTATTAAAGCAGCTTTTGCACAGCACAGTCTCCTCTGTCATTAGGGGACCTCCTAGGATTAATTACTGAGATCTATACCCCAACATTCAGATGCCTCCCAGAACCATAAACTTATAAATCACACATGAGCTGATTGCCAAGAAATTTTCCTCAAAGCCATGATCTCTCTGTGAGGGGGACAAGGACAAGTTAAGTGAAGAGTCAGTAGCTCACAGATAAGCACTCCCTGGAGACCTGGGTTCCTAGTCTGAAGTACTTAGACTATCCCTGCTTCCCTCATGCTTGAGGTTGCTACAATAACACCTCATATTCATACATGGTTTTTTCTTTAGCTTTTCAAAGCATTCCATCACAAAGCTGATTTCTTTCTCATTTGTGATTGCACTAGTAGCACCTGGAAAGCATCTGGCACATAGTAGATCCTTAGCAATAGCGCTGGATGAATGGAAGCCTCAGGAAGGACAGGGATCTACCTGCTTCTAAGAGGTGGGTGTGCTGCTTGTCCCAGATCATGCAGGCTGTCAGAGACAGCGCCCAGTCTCTTTTCTGAATCCAAGCTATTCTCCTTCTTTTTGAACCCTATTTCAGAACAACATTGTCCCAGATCTCTGGCTCCCAAGGTCTCCCAGAGCAGCACTGCTTCCATCTACTTTTAGGATGGAACATAGCATCTTTAGGGATTATGATAAAAACAGTAAGACTTCAAATGCAAAGAAGTTTGTTGAAGAATTCTAAAACTACTTAGACCAAAACTGGAGTCAACACAAAAGGGAAATGTACCTACTAGTTTTTAAAGCACTTTGGATCACTGATAATTCTTTGGCACAAGAAAATGAATATAAAATGCTACAAGCTGAATTAGGGTGGACATTAGGAAAAATTGTTACGGGTGTCTACAAACATTGATGTGCACCAGGGAAATAAAGTTTGTTGAATCTTCTGTATTTTATATTCGCTGTGTAAGACAGTACATTTTGGCATCCTAGGTAGTCCCAAAGCATGTGGGTTCACTCTCCAAGAAATATCCCATCTCCAACATCATTATTCCAGTCCAAGGCATTTTCCCCTTTAAACTGCTGCAAGGCCTTCTAACTGAATTCCCCATTTCTACATTTCCCCTGAAATACCACCTCCCCACTACCTAAAATATCTCAATGGCTTCCTGTTGAATTTAGGATAAAAACAAAAACCTTTATCATGACACATAGGCTTTGCAGGAGCTGGCCTCTGGCTCCCTTTCCCACCTCATTTCTTACCATACACCTTTTCACATACAACTTTCAGCCAAACTTGCCTTATTCCAGGCCCACAGATGTACCAACTATTTCCTGCTTAAGGACATTTGCAGAAATGCTGTTCCTTCTGCCCACAATGTCCTTTCTTTCACTTTTCCCATGGCTGGATCCTTCTCATCCTCCTAATCTTCTAATCATCCTTCTAATATCATCCTAAATGTAATCTCATCTGAGAAATCTTCCCTTACCACACAATCTTAGCCAGTACCCTTCCCCTGTTATTCTGTCTTACATATTCCTTCATTCTGTTCATAACCCCTTCTGTTTATTCATTTTTTTTTATTTTAGTGTTTATTGCTCTCCTTACATTATATATACCTAAGGACAGGGGCCATGTGTATTGGTTATGCCAATAGAACCTTAGAGCCTAGCATAGTACCTGACTTCAGAACAGGCCTACAAGAAATATTTTAGGAATGGAGGAAGAAATACATTAATGAATACCAAGAAATATAAGGTACATTTAATATTCCCAATCCATTTTTGTTTGTTCATGTATGGATATAACATTTATGCTTCAAAATCTCAGAGATTTTTGTCTATTTTGTTCACTGACATATCCTCAGCATCCAGAACAATGCCTGGCACATAGTTGTTCAAATAAATATAAATAAGCATTTGTTGGATGAGGGATGAGCAGAAACATAAGGAACTATGTAAGAACATTTAGCAGGGAGACCTAATTTAGTCTATAAATCAGCAAAAACATTTGAGAGCAAGAGGCATTGAAACTGAGTCCTGGCATTATCTACACAATGGGGGAAGGGAGAGGTATAGCACTGAGTAGTTCTGACATTGTAAACAACCTAAGTAAAAGCCCAAGGTTAGAGGCAAATGTGAGCTTAACAGGCTACATGTTCTTAACATGATTGGGTGTGCAGTATGGCTGGCAGAGTGCCATTGTAGATATGAGGGGACACTCATGCAAGCCTGATCTCAGGGCATGAGTCCTCTGGGTGGAAACTGTGTCTCCCAGGTCAATAAACTGGCATTTTGCTTTCTTTAATTAGTCTTTAGGAAGTTTGGTTAGGATAAGTCAGCCCTGTTCAGTGGAAATAAATAAATAATTTTCTCGGCAAAACTGAGGACTAGATCCAGAGCCATCAGGACCTCACCAAGAATGGCCACCTATGAATCCCTGAGTAATGGTCTGCCTGCCTCTCCTTCCAGTCGGGACCAAGTGCTAGGATTTAAGAGGCCGGTGTCCTATGTTTGGTGATGTCCAGTGTGTCATCTCTGGGCTCCTGACTCCCTTCCTATGAATACTCTTGGTCTTGGAGGGGAGGGGCAATGTCGGATTCTGCTGAGATTTCCCAGCCGCATTAAATACAGTCTTGCATGTCATAGACATTCAACATTCAGTGACAAGTTAGCAATGCAGAGGTGACAAAGGCCTGAGGAAAAGATGCTTGTGCCTTGACCACCTGTCTGTGTTGTTCCTAACCTCTCCTCTTAACTCCTGTCAGGCTCTTACCCAGAAGGCCTTTCCAGGCCTCCTCCCAGATTCTCTTTCCTTATACTCCAAACATGGGAAAACCTGAACCTCTATTTAGCAGTAATCTAAGGTTCTTTTTCTTTTTCTCAGTGAATATTGATTGAAGGCTGACCATGGGATGGCCTGTGTGCTAAGTCTTAGGGATGTAATGAATAACAAATAGACCTACTCTTTGCCCTCAAAGAGTTGCAATTTAGTAGGAGAATCAGATATCAAATTGAAATACACAAGTAAATATATAACTCAAATTGTGATGTAGGTTGCATATCTGCTGTGATATAGGAAAAGCATAGATGCAGAACACAGGTGGCTTACATTATGTAGAAGTCAAAGTGACACTTGAATTGAGATTAATGCACAGAGGCAGGTAACCATGCAGAGTCTGGGGCTGGGGAGGGGTGAGCAGCTCTCTAAACAAAGATAAGGGTGGGTCCAAAAGGCCCAAAGGCAAGACAGAGCTCAGTGTGGCAGAGGAATGGAAAGAAGGCCCTGGTACACTAGGAGTTTGAAAACATGGGCCTGGCTAGATTAAGCCTTTCAGACCAGGTTAAGAATTCTGAATTCTATCCTTAATTCAATGGGAAGCCCCTAAAGAGTTTTAAGCAGGGCATGACATAATCTGATTTACATTTTTACAAGATCATTCCAGCCTCTGTGTGGAGAATGAATTCAGAAGATGCTAACAAGGAAGATATTGAAGTAGTCTGGGTGAGAAATAAGAGTCGTTTGCACCTGGGCTGGAGATGGAGAAAAGAAGGGGATGAGATTTTTTTTTTTTTTTAATGTAGAAATGACAAGATTAGTGATGGCCTGGATTTGGGGATGAAGGAAAAGAAAGGGCAAGAATGGCTTCCAAATTTCTGGTTTGAATCAAAGAAATCTTTCACATGCCTGCCCTGTTCTATTTGGCTCTTGCAATAACTTTGGGGTGGCCAGAGATTTTTGTCCCTGCTTAATGGAAGAAAATAAGAAACTGAGAGATTAGATGATTTGCCTGGTGTCTCATGTTAGTTAGCAAAAGGCAGGACCAGCTCCCTCCTTTCTAGAGGAGGTCTAGCCATCTTGGGTGTAGCCATCTCTGCTCAGCCCCCATGGGAAATGCCTGTGTCCTGTCACAGGACCCACATGTGGATGGCCCCCATTGCTTCTGGGCTGGTAGCCTCCCTGACTGCCTTGGTGTACAGCTCTATCAAGCCTCCATCCTGCCTCTTCCCGCCCATCGGCTCACTCATCCCCATCCCCTCCTGGCTCACTTTTACTTAATGACTGTCATCTCCCAGAAAGTTCCTCCCAGAATCCACAATGGGCGACATTACGAACTCCTCATGTCTGGTGATAACTTTTTATGAGGTTTTTATTCTTTTACAATATATTAAAGCCATATTTTTGCCAGGTTTTTACTTCAGTTTATTTCTTGTCCTTGAATCACTCCTTCCCTTCTCCCCCACCCCCTTTGCTCTCTCCGCCACTCTCCTACCTGAGCAGGCTTTGCACTGGAGACGTTTAATTCCCCTTTAATCCCAATTCCCTGAGGTACATGAAAGCAGCTTTACGAGCCCATAAATCCAAGAAGATAAAGTGCATTTTTATTAGTTGTGTCAGCATCAAAGGGAAAAAAAATGGAATCTAATGTGAAATAGTCAATAATGAATTTGCTTAATAGCCCTCCTCATCACCTCAATGGGTCTCACTGAAGGTAGTGGCCTCCCAGGTAGGGTGTGGAGACTGGCAGACTTTCTTGGGGGATGAGGCAAAGGGTACCACCCTGACTGGCTGTATTTTTATTTTCATTTCTTCCAGCAGGAAGGTATTTCTTCTAAATGGAGCTAGAAGGCTTGAAGGCAGGGGTGGAGAGAGGAGAGGTTTGAGTAGCAGGCATGAGAGGAAGGTACGGGCTGGCTGAGGCTTAAAGCCCACCATTGTCTTGGGACTGCTGAGGTTCTGTCTACTATGCTCTGAGCCTAGGTGAATGTTTTGTCCCCTGAGAGCTGCAGAAAGAAGGAAGGTGACAGAAAGATGGAGGGTAGAGGCAGGGATGCTCAGATGTCAGTAACAAAGCAGGTGTGCTACCTCAGGGGCAGAGTGACCAGCATCCCTGTGAAGACAGGGAGGTGTACTTTGTGGAAGTGAAGGTGAAAGAGCAGCCCTCCTGGCATCTGTGCTGTCTTCCAGATTTGAGCTCCTCTGCCATCTCTGGCACACACCCCTCATTAGCTTAGTGCTGGCATATCTCATCTTGTCTCTGTGGCCACAGGTCCAGGGTTTGCAGTCATTCCCTGACCTTATCCCCTCTCCTCTTCCTCTTCTGCTCAATTTCTCCCTCTTCTCTCCCTGCTACCCTCTCCCTTTCTTGCAACTCCTCAGTCTTCTTAGAGAAAGCCTTCATGCCTAGGTTGTTACCTACAGGAAGGGCCCTGATCCTAACATCTACAGGTTGGCAGGTGTTCAAATAATTTCCTGAGAAAACTGAAGCTCCTGGCAGTCTTTGACCACAGGTTTTAGGATCTTTTGGTGTTGAAAAGGAGAGCCCTTTTCTTGCCTCTCAAAAAAGGTAAAAGGGGGGTGCCTGGGTGGCGCAGTCGGTTAAGCGTCCGACTTCAGCCAGGTCACGATCTCGCGGTCCGTGAGTTCGAGCCCCGCGTCAGGCTCTGGGCTGATGGCTCAGAGCCTGGAGCCTGTTTCCGATTCTGTGTCTCCCTCTCTCTCTGCCCCTCCCCCGTTCATGCTCTGTCTCTCTCTGTCCCAAAAATAAATAAACGTTGAAAAAAAAAAAAAAAAGGTAAAAGGGTAGTTTGGGGGGGATGGGCTGCAAGTTTAGTTTATGCCACATGGCCACTAGATGGCAATAGTCAAACATGCAAAAAGTAAGCAGCTCAGGAATCCCGCAGGCCTCCCTTTCTCCTAGCATTTCTCCCTGTAGTAGGAAGGATTGGGGGTAGGGTATTGAGAACAGAAGCAGGGCCCCAACACATAGGTAGGATTTATGGCAGGAATCTGTCTTGGAAAATAGGGTGGGTATGCAGCAACTTCAAGGCAGCATGAGAGAGCCAAGGCAGTCTGCCTCTAGAAGGCTGCCATCCCCCATATTCCTGTCCAGCAAGAGACCCAGACACTGGGGCTCCAAATTTCTTCTGGCTGGGTGAGGTGTGTGACCCTGAAGATGCTTTGCCTTATAAGGGGAGAACAAATGGTTTCCTATTTCTCAAGGTGACTCTGAAGATGGGTTGTAGTTTCATCTTATTTCAGGATGCCCTGAGGTCATTAAGGGAAGGGCACAGTGCCAAGATTTGCATAAAGTTGTGGCTTAAACTCTCTGTCATGAAAGTTGTTCATCTGCCTGGAGAAGCCCAGAGCATGGACCAGCCTGTCAGTCAGCACATCAATGGATACAGGCAGGGGATAATGGTAAGTGTTCAAAAATATTTGTTGAATTGAGCTTAATTGAATAGTCTCTGCCCTTCAGGACCTTATAATCTAGCGAGAGAGAGAGAAAGAGAGAGAGGCTGTGTGAAGCAATTAAAGAATAATTTAGTGGCTTGCTATCAGTGAACTGGAGTTTAGAAAATCAGAGATCATGTAGAGGCTCATGGAATTTTAGCTGGGTCTTGAAAAGTTTAGATAAGAAAAAGTTACAGTATGACTGGAGATGATGGGAAGAGCCTGGAACAATCGGGACATCTTACTTGCAGGAATAGAGGGTTTATGCTATAGTTAGCAAGATGAAGTAGAGTTAGGTTGGAAGTGGGTAATTAAAGTCAGGCTGAATTGTTTGTACTTGATCTAAAGCAATAGGAAACTATTGCAAATTCTTGAGGACAATGACCTGCTGGAAGTGTTGGTTGGGAAAACTCTCAACTATGGCTCTTGACTGAGAGGTCACTGAGTGTAGGGATGGTGGGTCTTTCTTTTCTGTTCCTCTCAAAAGGTCAGTATAATGCTTGGCCTTGGCAAGTGTTCGATAAATGTTGAATTGAATGGATGTGCTGCAGGAGATCCAAGGATACTGAGGCTAGTGATGGACTCCCTCAGGGGAGGTCAGATTCACTGGTGAGTATGTGGGGCAGAGTTAGGGCTGCTGGCAGTTTGGCTGAGCACTGCCCACATCAAGCACCAGTTTTCAGAGAGTTGCTTTGTTCAGTGGCTCAGCAGAGCATGTGAGATGTGATCATAAGCTTGAAATAACACAGACAGGCTCTGGTCTCTGCCACTTCCTACTTTGCTGATCCATTTATTTAACAATGCCTAAGAAACACCTACACCTTCCTTTCCTGCCTGCATTGCTCACTTGTGGGAATTTCTGCAGTCTAGGAGTGTCAATGCAAGAAGCACACTGCTAGCAGCCCCCTCACCTGGACAGAAGTGTGGGCCAGGGGTGGAGGGACCCATGGAGGCAGCCTTATGTAAACATTGGTATAGGTGAAATATCTAAATTTCTGCCATGGGCAAAGGCAGAGCTGACTGAACTCTGTGTTTCGAGGTGCCCTCATCTCTACCTTCATTCCCATTTCTACCCTGAGCTTGGTATCACTTCATCCATTTGTGAAAGACACTGAGGACTGGCAATGGTAAGTTTATAACAGATGGCATTATTCCTAAGCTGGGGAACTTGAGGGTGGACCCCTGCTTTCATTGTCAAATACTGTGCCTGTTCCATGAGACCCTGCTGACTGGGTCCAGGGCAAGGGATGCAGGGAAAGTCTGAGTCTGTCAGAGCAGCTCTCAAATATGGAGGTGGTAAGGCCAATTGGGATGAGGAAGGGCACTCCCACAGTTCAGGAGCACAGCAAAATTCTGATGTTAGATTGGGTTCCATACTTCTTCAATACCAAGGCTGGGCCAAGGAGAGGACTGGCTTTGGGCAAGCCTGGGAGTCAGGTCACAGAGAGATTGGGTATTCATGTCAGACAGGTGAGAGGAGAGAAGGAGCGGAGAGGTGTGAGAGGCAGGGTCAGGAAGCACATAGATATCTGGCAAGAGGCCAGTTGTTAGTCTACAAACATTTACTGAACACCTGCTTACCCCAGATGAGGAGTAAGACAGATGGAGAGAGACAAGGAAATCAACAGTTACAATACAATGTATTATTTATAGTAAGAGGGGTGTGTAAAAATTCTATGGGAATCTGAAAGAAAAATCTGTTGCATCTTCTCTGGGATGGTGGAATGTGTGGTAAGGAACTTGGGAATACATAACAGACCTCATGTCATTGACTTGGTCAAGGACGAGTCATCAACAGCATGGGGCCTTTCAGTGTGCTGCCCCACATAGCTGTGCTATGGCCTCCTGGAGCCCACTGGCACAGGAGCTGTGTAGAAATGTTTCCTCATGTTTCAAAACTATCGTCGTAGGTAGCACCGGGCTCATGGCCTCGGTTCCATGATGTCTTCTCTTCATCCTCATTCTTTAGAACTTCAGAATTCCCAGTGCAAGAGTCAAATATCTTAGCATCATCTTACAGGCCCCTTTCCTCTGGCCCATGATCTCACTGCACACATCATCAGGACAATGGAGACCTATATCAAGAGAAATAATTCATCTTTGTTTCAAATCATCTTTACATGCCTCAGGGACCTGTTTGAGAGTATGTGTGATAAGTTTGGCTGGATCTGATGCTCAGGAGCACCAAGTGTTAATGGACTTGCCTTTTTCATATGTCTTGGTAGTGGACAGAATGCATTTTCCAGAGGCAGTGAAGACCGTCAGAGGGTGGTAACATCAGTGTGCCCTGGAAATAATAATGAACTCAATAATAAAAATAATAGCTACCATTTATTAGATGTCCAAAATCATATAGCAAGGAAATGGAAATGCAAATGAGAATTTATCTGTGACTGGGGTGAGTTTCATGATCGGCTTGTGATACTTGTTAGGGAGAGCCTCCCAGGTTTTGAGTCTATTGAAGGATGGGAAGAGAAAGGAGGAGTGGGGCAGAGCAAGACCCAGGCTTTCTGCTAGCTCCGGTATAATAAACAGGTATGTGAAAGCAGCTTGCTGGACACAGCCTTTGCTCTCATTCCCAGCAGCCAGCTCCTGAATCTCTCCAGTGACTGAGGCTTCCTACATACAGCATTTGGGTCATTTAACAGATCATACCCTAGCCTATTGTGATATTGTGATTTATAAGAAAATGTATTTGATCACTCAGATGATCAGTATATGTATATTTCTCCTATATATTTGGTCTGTTCATATTTCTTGACTCACAGCTCCCAAAGCCCTTGGAATTTCCTGAATGTTGAGAGTAATAAAGGTATCTTTTGTTATGTTAATGATGTGACTTTTGGAAAGCTCATAGGGATGGAGGCTGGTTGCCAATGGAGCCAACTGTGTGATAAGAGGGTTGGAATTTTCATCCTATACCAGGACATCTGGGGAGGGGAGAGAGGCTGGAGGTTTAATCAATTGGCAGTGACCAGTGACTCAGGCAATCATGAATATGTAACAAAGTCTCCATAAAAACCAAGAGAACAGCTTTCTGGTCCTTTGTCAGAGAACTTCCATGCTTGGGGAATCAGAATGCTCTTCCTTGCTAGTGATCTGGGACCCAAGTTCCATAAGACTGAAGCTCCTTTGTGCAGGACCTTGCCCTATGTATCTCTTCATCTGGCTGTTGATTCATATCCTTTTTATCATATCCTTTAATAAAATGGTAAATGTTGGTGTGTCCCTGAGTTCTGTGAGCTGCTCTAACAAACTAATTGAACCTAAAGTGGAGGTCAACAGAACCTGAACTCTAGTCGGTCAGTTACAAACACAGGTAACAGCCTGAGGCTTGCAACTGGATTCTGAAGTGGAGGCTGGCGGAGGGCAGTTTTACAGGACTCAACATTTAACCTGTGCAATCTGGAGCTATCTCCCTGTAGATAGTATCAGAATTGAGTTGAATTCTGCTGGTATCTGAAAATTTTTGGTGTTGTATGTGTAGGGACCCTCTCTTCTCCCCATTGGAATTAGGCCCAAGAACCCTAAAAGACTGTGCACCAAATTAATCTCATCTGGTTGGTAGCACAAAACATTCTGTACCATGACGTTGAACTTGATTCAGATCCAAAGCCAACTAGCACTGACTGAGAAACTACTATGTTCTGGACATTGGACCAGATAATTTTGTCTAATATTATCACATTTAATCTTTATGACAACCTAATGTGAGGCATTACCCCACTTTTTTTAATTGAGAGTCCCAGGGGTGTTGCTTCAGGTTTCATGATGTATTAATAACAGTGACAGCTTCTTGCTTTTGTGTTAGCTGTTTCTGAGGTTCTTTCAGTTCTAATACTCTACTACCTGGGCCATAGGGAGAAACATGGGAATTGATTACCTCTGGGAGCAAGATGCTAGATAATTCCAAAAGAACAGTTTCCTTTCTTCTATTACTAACAGTCTCTCCTCTCAGGTGCTCTTTCACCTGGATAACTAACAACTAATGTTTCCTTCTTCTCATTTCTTTTTCCTATCCCCAGGAGTAAAATTCAAGGAAAACATGAGATTAGAAACAATAAAGAATTTGTATAATGAAGACTGGTATCCAAAGTATAGCAGGAGAGAAGGGTGAGAAGGGTGGAAGACACTCATATCCAGGAACAGAAGGACTGGGTAAAGCCTCAGCCACTACTTGTAGACTGGGTGGATGCAGCTCAGGAAAGTTGCAGGATCTGCTTGGTGTGGCTGACACCAGCTGTTCACCAGTTACATTTCCCCTTCCTTTTTGGTTAACAGCTAGACTGCATTTCCTAGCCTCTCTGAAGTTAGGGTGATCAAATGACTGTGTTTTGACCGGTGAGAAGTGAGTAGAAGTGATATGTGCTGCTTCCAGGCCTGGCAGTTAAGAACCTCTCACCCATGACCTCCGTCTTCTTTGCTCTCCCATAGCAACCCTAGAAGCCACATGCTGGTAATGGTGAAGCCACGGATGGAAGGATCTTCGGTCCTGGAATCACCACTGTGAGAGATAAACTTTCATTATGTGAAGCTCCTGGGATGTGAAGGTATATCTATTACAACAACTAGCATATCCTTGGCTAATATACTCAGGTTGCTCATATGGAGAAAAAGAGGGTGCTGGTTAAAATGATTTTTGAGGGCCTTTGGAATTTAACAGCTTTTGGTTCTATGGCGCCATGAAAGAGGAATGCAAATTCCAGCAACATCATATTGAACATGATTTATAGTACCTTGTGAGCTTCTCTGTAGTCCCTGTCTTTGGGGAACTTCCATTTGAGGGCTAGCTGTGGTAAATAACTTTACTTTCCTGGCACTGTACTTTTCTCTGAATGACCTAAGTCAGGACCCTTCTCATCTCTGTGGATTGAATACAATGACAAGGGCCTCTTCATGTGTTCCAGAAAAGTGATGAATCTATATAAAGGCTTATTATTATTATTATTATTATTATTATTATTTGGGGGATTATTATAAATGATCAATAATAATTCTTATTAATTAATATTAAGAGCAGGTTGTAGTTAAGATTCAGGAAGTCAGCGAAAGATTCAGAAACTCACAACTGATCACGTAACATATGACACTTACTTTCATTACCCCAGCCAGGTTGCATAACATTAGTCCAAATGGTAATATAATCCATTTAATGTAAATCAAATAGGTGACAACTGAAACTCTTATAAACAGACACATTAGAGAATGATTATTTCAGAGAACTTTAACTATCAGCTTCTCTGATCTTATCTTGTTTAATACTGAGAGAAAGAGATGAAACTTCCAAGTGAAAATTTATCAATTAAAGATCAATTTAAAATAATGATAAAGTAACACTGCAATTGGGGAAGGGTGAGTCACACTAAGTAAAATACAGTTTACATAAGATTTTTTTTAACTACTACCCAAAATGGGGGCCCCTGGGTGGCTCATTTTGTTGGATGTCCAACTTCGGCTCAGGTCATGATCTCACGGTTTGTGGGTTCAAGTCCCATGTCGGTCTCTGTGATGACAGCTCAGAGCCTGAAGATTGCTTTGGATTCTGTGTCTCCCTCTCTCTCTGCCCCTCCCTTGCTCATGCTCTGTCCCTCTTTCAAACATAAATAATAAACGTTAAAAAAAAAGCAACTCTTGTACCGAAAATGAAGTATTTTCTTGAAATGGGTTTGCAGAGACAGTTCTGTCAACACAGGTTCTGCATTGTCCATGTGTTGGGAATATAGCAGTGAACCAGAAATACAAAATTCTTGCTCTATGGGGAGATAGAAAATGCACTTTTAGAGGGTTCAATGTCAGTTACAAACAGCCAACAATCATTGCATCCTGCCATATTTTTTTCTAAGCATTTTACAGGTGTTAATTCATTTAAACTGTTAGAGCTTTATAGGATAAGTGCTATTACTTTGATCTCCATTTTACAGGTGGGAAGATTGATGCACAGAGAGGTTAACTGTCAAAGCCAGGGCACCTGTTCTTAGCTCCTAATCTATGCTGTCTCTTAAAGGGCTTAGTTAAGGGCTACAAAGAATGTGAATCAGGGAATAAAATATGATGGAGAAGAGGTGGCTAACTAGGATGGTTAAGAAGACAAAACGTTTAATCAAAACCTGAGTAGAGTAGGAAACCAGTCTGAAAAATATCAAGGGAAAGATTGGATTCTAGACAGAGGGAACAGAAAATGCAAAGGCCCTGAGATGGGAAAAGTATTGTGGGTTTGAAGAATATCAAGATGGTTGGTTTCTGAGTGGATAAGCAAGGGGTAAAGTGACAGAAGACAATGTTGGAAAGATAGGGCTAGATATTGCAGGGCCTTGGCATACATGATAAGGGCTTTAACTTTTGTCTGAAGAATTAGGGCAAACCATTGTAGGGTTTCCAGTAAGGGCAATAACAAGACCTAATTTACATTAAGAAACAATGAACTATTCTGATTTCAGTGTGTGGAGTGCAAGATGACAAGAGTAGAAACAGGGATGTGGTGCAGAATGGAGACTACTGCTATAGTCCAGGCAAGAGGTAATCTGGGATTAGATTAGAGTGATAAGGATGTAAGTGCTAGAGTTTGGAAGCTTTGGATGTGGGGAGTGAGAGAAAGATAGGAATATAGATGTTATTAAGTCTTTTTTAACCTGAACAACTGGATGTGAAGTGGTAGTGGTACCATTTGCTGAAATAGGGAAGAGTAGAGATGAACAGGTCTATCAGTGGTATTTGGAGATAATTAAGTGTATTGTTTTGGACGTGCATGTGGAGATATTGAGTAAGAAATTACATACTCAAGCCTGAAGATCAGGGGAAAAGTGGGGGTGAGAGATACTAGTGTTGAAATCCCAGCCACAGATACGGAGAAAATGTTAGAGAAGAGATATACAGTATTCTAAGATTTCAACATTTAGATCTCAAGGAGGAACCAGTAAAGCAGACTGACAGGCCAGTGAAACAGTAGGAAAATAGAGAAAGTGGGGTTCCCAATACCAAGACATGAAAATGTTTTAAGTAGGATGGCATACTCAGTTGTTCAATAAGGAGACCGATAATTAATTGATCACTGGACTTGCCAACGTGGAAGTGGTTTTGATAAGTGCAGTTTTTCTATGGAATGATGGGGCCACAAGCCTGTTTAGAAAGTCAGAATTTGCTGAGTAAGGCTGCCATAATGATCAACTCCCAACTCTAAAGGACTTGTCAAACAGTAACATTTTGTTGTTGTTGTTCAGGTTACCTGGTGACAGCTGTGGGTCAGCTATAATTCTGCTCCTTATAACTTCTCATTTTAAAACTCAGGCTGGAGGAATAGCTCCAATCTTGGGTTTGGAGTTACTGTAGCTTAGAGGAAGAGTAAGATTGCTGGTGGCAATTTAGCATGCCTCTTAAAGCTTTTATGCAAACACAGCTCATATCATGTCTACCATGATTCTGTTGGTAAGCCAATGGCAGTCTTCTACCAAGAGAGCTCAAGAGAAATTGTAAGGTAAATTAATGAAGATAAGAATTTTAAAAATCAGGAATTTTACTATAAAGGGAACAAATAAATAGGGTAGTAGCTGTGGGAGCTGCTGCTGCTTCTTTAAGACGTGTGTTATTTCATTATGTTTGTGTGTGATATACTGTTCTTAGAGAGGTGGAAGTGAAGAAGGAGAGTGATAGAATAACTACAGGGACAAAGTCTTTCAAGTGGAAGGAAACAGAGTCCTCTAGATGTGGAAAAGTTGACCTCTAGGAAGAATTTTGGTGGGAGAAAAGGCAGAGCTTGTTGCACAGAGTCTGGGAATTGTGGCTGTAGGAAGACAAATAATTTTTCTGATTGTTTCTATGTTTTCAGTGAAATAGACCATCATACAAGAGTGAAGAAGTAAAAAGGGGTGTTGGAGATTTGAGAAGTGAAAAGTTGTGAAATAATTGCCTGAAATGAATAGAAAAATGAAGTAGGAGCACTTTTCCACTTGGGGTCTAGGGTCATGGATTTAAGACGAGAATATTCAAAGTGTTTGCATGTTTTTCATCATTACCATTCAGCTGGATGCAGGTTGAGGTAGATGGAGAGTTGGGTTTAACCAAAGGTTAGAGTCATCCAGGATGGCTTCCATGATAGAGAACAAGGGAGACAATAGAACTGGTGTCTTATCCAATGGATTGATTTCTAAAAAGGAAGATGTAGTGAAAACCTGAAAAGTAGGATAAACAGTATATATTTTATGATCTGGAAGTTCTGGAGGATCAAAAATTGTTGAAGTAGATGCAATGGACAGAGTAAACTGGAATATTGGTGATGATGGTCAGTTGGATGTTTGATATGAAGATATTACAGATGATGCAGTTGGTAATGACGGTCTGGGCTATGGACATGGGAATAGTTGGCTGAGATGGGCTGAGATGATTTCTGAGCTGATGATTGGCAGTGACATCAGGCACTTGAGAAACTAGTGTGTTAAATGGATCAAGTATGTGAAGGTAGAAGTCACCTGGAGAGAGGAGGAGGATATCCACCAGGATATGGAAAGGATTGAGGCAAAAGTGGTTATAAATAAATGCAACAAAGAAATGGTATTACCAGAAGGCAAAAGCTTATGAATCTCATGATGTGATTCTAACAATCTTGCTTTTTCTTCTTTTGAGCTGTATTGGAGAATAGTGCCCTTGATGAGTAGTTACAGGTGTTCTTACATGGTCTATCCAGTAGCTTGGCCTATGGAGGATGCAGGAAAGACTCCAGGGTCTTACATGGGAATGTGTCCTTACCCTTGCTTTTCATCTTGCCTCCTGGCTGCCAAAACGTGGAAGGCTCTGCTGGATGGTGGACTGCTGTGAGAACACATGGTGCCTTTTTACAGTAAGTCAACAGTAACAGAGGCCAACACAAGCCCCAGATGTGGGGAAATGCAGTGATGGGAGTGGCTAAACCATGCCATAACAGTATCAGGGAGAGGGGGTCCATTGTATGTGTGGTAGGTGGAAGAAAAACACAAGTAAGGAAGGGGCATTGTCTTGTCACCCCAGGAAATGATCTGTAACAGTTTCCCATCCATGACATGGGGCTTCTTAGATGGTTTCCCTTCCCACTTCCATGATCCTCCCCTCCACCCCCAGCTTAATAAGACTATTTTGATTTCATGGTGAAGGTGTTTAAAATCTGAGTATTCACACATCTTATTGTGGGACATCTGTAGAGAGCTGGAGTAGGGACATTTTTTGATGGCATTGCTTTTAGTCCATTTTATCACAGATCTCTGAGACAGAATTGATATCCCATAATTGAACATTTGGCTCAGCAAAATAACAACAGTTTAAATAATAGGTTCTTCAAAATATAGTATTTTTCTAAAGCTTATTGTAACGTTTAGTTTCCTGAGCTTTGTTTTTTGAAGATTTTCCTTACTGAGTTTTTCTTTTCTTTTTTAGTCTTAGACCATCAGAAGGTGGCTGCTGACCTGCCCCCTCAACTATTTTTTCTATTTCCCAAAGGTTGTGCTTATCATAAGCTTTCTCTAACAGTATGTTTGGATGATGTCTGGGAAGTGATTCAGTTGAATGTGTAAGTGTTGGAACTCTGTAGAGTCATATGGACCTGCCACTTGCCTGCTGTTCCTTAACCCTCCCTATACCTCAGTTTCTTTATCTGTTTAGTGGGGATAATAGTAGGTCTTTACTCAGAATTGTTGGAATCATATGAGATAAAGCATGCTCAGTTCTGAGCATAGTAGCTGACATGTAGTAAGTGTCCAACAAGTCAATGATAATAAAATTATTGTAATCACCAGTATCATTATTATTATCAAAATCAAAGGTACAATTGTGAATTACCTTCCAGCAATTATTTTAATCTCTGTTCTCTAAAAAAGCATTGAAAAGTCTGTAATTCTATGTGATAGCCATAGAAATAAAAAAAAATGGAGTTCTATTCTGATATGTTTCCAGGAAAAAAGGTATGGAATCCCCTCTTAAACTTTTTAGGGGATTTGGTACATTAGTCAAGATTCTTACAGTTTCAAATGACAGAAACCCAATTCATACTAGTTTAAGGAGGAAAATATATAACTGATGTTCAAATAAGCAGGTGTAGAGATAATAAGAGACACACAGAGAAATTTCTCTTTCTTTTCCTCTTTCTCAAACTTTATTTCTCTCTCCTTTCATCTCTTAAGTCAGTCTCCATCTCTGTGTCATCTCCCTTCTCATGCCCTTAACTTAATTAAGGACACAGCCATGGGCAATTCTAGAGTAATATCCTTGCATCTAGAAATCCCAGGAAGAAATAGAGCGATTTCTTCACCTTCAACTAATGAAAATTCCAGAAAAGGATTCTGATTGGCCCAGACTGGGTCATAGTCCAAGGCTGATAGGTAGGGAGCACTGACTGGCAGCTCTCCTCAACTCAAATGGGTCAGCTGAGGGAGGGGCAGTTCTCTAAATAGCAGTGTGGAGTACTGCTAATAGGAGAAGGTAAAAAGGTAAGGGGATAGGTACTTGGTTGGTCCAGACAGCTAATGTCCACTGCAACTGGAAACCCCAGAAACTTCAGATTTTAAAAGATGCTCAAAACCTCGTTCAGCTCTGGTCTGACCTATAAACCCCAGTGGTTAAGAGTGTAGGTATGAAGTCTGACTGTCTGGGTTTGAAACCTATCTCTGATGCATCTTAGATGTATGACCTTGAGCAAGTTAGTTAATCCCTTTAATGACTTACTTTTCTTATGTATGAAATGGAGATAGTACTACCTATCTCACAGAGTGCTTTTGAGGATTAAATGACATAATTCATGTGCAACATTTAGCACAGTGCTTGGTATACATTAAGTGTACAAGATATGTTGTTATTAGTACACCACCATATCACCATCATTACTATTTCCTTAAACTGGCCCAAAGTCCAGTCCCTTACCATTGCTTCTAAACTGAGAGCTTCCTTAATGAGGCCCATGACATTCTTTGTTATTCAAGTTTTCTGGCATCTGCTGGAGGCCAAGTCCCCACAGTCCAAGACTCTCCCTTCATCCAGTGTCCCAGATGATTTCATGTTACCCAGAGTCCAGGAGCTAATCTGTCTTGTGCATTGGCTGAGTTGTCTTGTGGGAAAGAAGCAGAGGAAAGTAAGATACAAGGCATCTCAAATAAACCACACCAAAATCTGAGAATAAACAATTGAGGTTGAGTAACTTACCCAAGGCTATGTAATCCATAAATTGAAGCAAGAATCAAACCTAGATGAACCAAGTCCAAAACCAGCACTCTTCGTATGTTCCTCTCAGTCACAGGTCTCCCAGTCCCATGTCTAACTTTTGAAGCCTTTTGTAACTGAGTTCCATACTACTCAGACATTCTCATTTTCTAATACTTCAAATTAGTTCTCATTTGAAATATTTTGACTTTTCTTGAGCATATTCTCTTTCCTGTAATGCCTTGTTGTTTTTTTCCCTTCTCCTCACCTATCAATATTCTTCAAGACCCAAGGCAACTTTTCCTTTCCACAAACCCCTCTCAGGGGACTCCTGCCCTCACTGATCTACTTTGGTCACCCATGCCCTCAGTCATCAGAACCAACTGACCAACAATCTCAGTCACTGGGATAGGTCCAATATGTCATCTCCATCCCCAGCTGTTGAGCCCATCTCTGTGTGTCCCTCTCCTTACAGGGCTTCACACAATGTTGGAAACCTCGTAGATTAAATTTCAGAATGGATGGATCCTACGACAAGCATAACAGCAAAGCTTAGTTTGCTGGAATCTCAGTGCTAAAGTTTTCAATTTACATGCCAGGAAGGGATTGATTAAGAAAAGACTAAGACTTTCAGGACCTAAGGAGGTTCTGAGAACCTTACAGTTTTAAATTTCTTATTAAACTCAATCAATGATTATAAAAAAATCTTATGGTCACTGATAATGAATTTGATGTTGTGGTGCCATCCACACCACTCTGAGATCTGATACCTGCTTTCAACCTGGTTTACACAGGGTCATTTCCTAGGACTCACAAAGGAAATCTCAGGACCAAAAGGTCAGGGACCACACCAGCCACTGTGATAATCTTTGAGAAATGCAAGGACTTACAGGTCTCAAAGGATGTTCACAATGGTTCCTTTATCTTCCCCACATCACAGCAAAGTCAGAGGTATTGTAGTAGTAATGTCATCTTATTCAATGCAAACTTAAGGGGCCCTGAGATCACAGGGAATTATTGGAAAAACCAAGACTGGAATTAAGTTTCTTCAGTCTGGATTGATGGCTACTGTTATAACGGATAGACTTTGGGGGAAAGTATTTCCCATACTTCCCAGTTTCCACCCAGCCTACCAGGGCATCTCTCCAGCCTGAAATTAATTCTCTGTTTCTCAGCCCTGAATAGCTTTCTGCTTGGCTGACAGCTGGTTGAAAGAGTCTCCTGGGGGGGCGCCTGGGTGGCTCAGTCGGTTGAGAGTCGAATTCGGCTCAGGTCATGATCTTACAGTTCATGAGTTCGAGCCCCACATCAGGCTCTGTGCTGACAGCTCAGAGCCTGGAGCCTGCTTCAGATTCTGTGTCCCCTTGTGTCTCTGCCCCTTCCCCACTCATGCTCTGTTTCTCTCTGTCTCTCAAAAATAAATAAATGTTAAAAAAAAATAAAAAAAAAAGAAAGAGCCTCCTGGAAAGTCATGGTACCTGGAGACAGTAACTGCCTCTTCACTTGCCCTGTGCTCCCCATCCAGGTAGCCCCACCTCAGCCACATGCTCATTAAAGCACAAATAATTCCCAAATGTGCATGTTCTTCAGAACTCATAGATTAGAGTATAGTTTTGTTACTAAAGCTGAGTAGAGGAAGCAGTTAGGTTTTTACTACATTTTCCCTGAGAACAAGAAAGAAAAGGGGAAAAGGAGAAAAAGAAAAGAAAGAGGATTGATTTTTTAAAAAGGCAATTCTTTGCTATCAGTAAAGCCTTGCTGAATATGAGTTTTTTTCTGCTTTCATGGCCCTTGTGATCACCTGGCAGCCTGACCAAGCTACT
The DNA here is from genome assembly GCF_007474595.2 of Lynx canadensis. Lineage (NCBI taxonomy): Eukaryota > Metazoa > Chordata > Mammalia > Carnivora > Felidae > Lynx > Lynx canadensis. The sequence continues at coordinate 37,091,643 of NC_044306.2, read as the reverse complement.
GCTCTCTCTCTGGACCACTTGTCTCCAAAGTACCTGCTTCACTGTGTTCTACTTATCTTTGGAATATCCCTGTTATGCCCACCTCGGGCTGTAGCTTGAAGTCTTCTCTATGATTTCCTTCTTTATCTCTCCTAAAACTAGCCCAACTTCTCCTAAACATCTTCCCTAACTTCGGAGTTCTGCCTTGCTTTGCAAGTACTCTCCTGCCTAAAGTCTTTTACATGGTTTTGCTGTCCCCAGAGCCCTGGATTGGCCTTTCTATGATCCCACCCACTGTTGACTGTTATTACCTTCATCTGAGTCTTCTAGGAGTGCTGCTTAGGCTGGGGAAATATTTCCTGTACTGATTATCCCTTTAGTTCTCTACACATTGCCTTTGTTTAGAACTCAATGCTAGGAATTTGTTTCTTCTGAATAAGTATGCTGTCTTTCTTTTATCTAACGATAAAGTTTGCAACACATTATGTTCCCCTTTTTACATTCCCTGCTAGGAAGCTCAGTGGCAAACTAAAGTTAGTTATAGTGAACAACTCATTCCTGCTTCTCGGCATAAACTTTCCTCCTTTGCCTATATAGCTCTGGATTTCTTTTATACTTTATCTTATATTCACATGTATTTGAGTAGTTAAATGTTGTTTAAATGTTCAATATAAGTTTATTGAGCAAATAAAACCTGAAAATGATGATTTTCTTCATAAATTGTGTACTTAAATTGTCATTAACATGTTCTCAGCATGTAGTTTTTGACCAAATGTGGAAATGTTTCTATAGTTAAACTTCAAATTCTAGTCATTATGTAAATATGGTTTTATTTTTATTTATTTATTTTTAAATATGCTTTTATTTTACACCACCAAAAAATCCTTTCTGAACATAGAAAGAGTATAAACTACCAAAAAAAAATGGGAGAAGTCTTAACCTTTCTGGGTTTCAGGCTCCCCTATCTGTGAAATGGTGATAATAGTTCCTGCCAGACTGACTCAGGAGATAATGGATATAAAAGAAATTTGAAAGGGATAAAGATTCTAAAAAGTCAAAGTAATATAAATCACAATATTATTTTTTAAATTCTTTATAATGTGTGGCACAAGTTGACTGGTTTATTAAAAATGTATGGGTATTTATTAAAAATAACCTCTGACCTTTCTAACTCCAAGGGTCCATAAATCTGACTGATTTTCAGATGATGATTACAATTTGTTCTATAATTAGGCACACTATTCATATATAGTTTCTCAGGTGCTTGAGGTAAGAGTGTGGTGGTGTGCTAGAGTTCTCCAGAGAAAGAAAACTAAGGATATATACAGATATATATAAAGAGATTTATCAGAGGGATGGGCTCATGCAAACACGGAGGCTGAGAAATCCCATAATCTGTCATCTATAAACTGGGGGCCCAGGGAAGCTGGTGATGTTGATCCAGGCTAAGCCTGGAGGCCTGAGAACCAGAAGAGTCCATGTCATTGGGCAGGAGAAGGCAGATATCCCCACTCAAAGAGAGAGGAAATTCATCCTTCTTTTACCTTTTTGTTTTATTTGGGCCCCCCACAAATTGGACGATGCCCTCCTGTACTGGTGAGGACTATCTTCTTTACTTAGTCTGCTGGTTCAAATGCTAATTTCTTCTGGAAATGCCCTCACAGACACATCCATAAATAATGTTTTCCCAGCTATCTGGGCATCCCTTAGCCCAGTCAAGTTGACACAGGAAATTAACCATCACAGGTGGCGAGCAGGTGGTTAAGAGGTTACCTGCTGTCCTTGTTACACCCTGGTGACAGGCCTGTCTCATGGAGATTTTCCCAGCAGGTTTTGTGTTTGTCTTCTGACCCTGGAAATTGCATAGGTGGGTGATGCATGGAGGAGAAACAGTGCTGAGGCTGATGAAGAGCAGCAGCCTGCCTACAGACCTGGAAGAGGCCATTCCTGCCTTGCTGTGAGGTTTGCAGAGTTATCAAGAGAGAAGGGATGATGGATGGGAGTGGGGCTCCCTCCCCCATGACCCACTGGCTGCACCATCACTCACAGTCCCTGATTGACTGCCTCTTCTGCTCGGGCAAGGCTTTCGGGTGGGTTATGGATGAGCTGCTGTAAGAACTATTTTTTCTAATTGTATTTTTGAGCTTGGGACATGACTGTCCATGGGAGGTGGGAGTCGCCTGATTCTGGAGGAGGAGGTAGAGAAATAAAGTTAGAGGAGAGTGTGGGAGGTTTTTTCTCTGTAGATGACTCTATTTAAGCAGCTAAGAAAGATCTCAAATCTTTAGGAATGGCCATGGGTGATGCTGCGAGTCACCTTGATGACCTTTTCTGTATTCACTCATTCATTTGTCAAATGCTCTCTGATGACTGCAGTGTGCAAGGCACTGTGTACAAGATGTTTCCTAGACAGAGTTTGCCACACCTTTATTGTGCATACAGAGTACCAAGGGATCCTGTTAAAACTAGAATCTGGTTCAATTGGGTCCAGAGAGAAGCCTGAGATTCCGCACTTTTTTTTTTTTGTAATTTCAAGTTTTTATTTAAATTCTAGTAAACAACAACAACAAAAGAATTTTTAAAAGTGGGGGGTGGGGCTATGTGGCTCTGTTGGTTAAGCTTCCAACATTGACTCAAGTGATGATCTTGTGGTTTTGTGGATTCAAGTCCACATCGAGCTCTGTGCTAACAACTCAGAGCCTGGAGCCTGCTTCAGATTCTGTGTCTCTCTCTCTGTCTCTGTCTCTCTGTCTCTCTCTCAAAAACAAGTAAACATTATTTTTTTTAATTCTAGTTAGTTAATATATAAGGTATATACTGGTTTCAAGAGTAGAATTTAGTGATTCATCACTTACATATAACACCCAGTGCTCATCACAAGTGCCTCCTTAATGCACCCACCCCTCTGCCTACCTCCCTCCAGCAACCCTCAGTTTGTTCTCTATCATTAAGAGTATCTTATGATTTGCTTCCCTCTTTCTTTCTCTTTTTTCCCCTTCCCATATATTCATCTGTTTTGTTTCTTAAATTCCACGTGAGTGAAGTCATATGGTATTGTCTTTCTCTGACTGATTTATTTTGCTTAACATAATACACTCTAGCTCCATCCACATCATTGCAAATGGCAAGATTTCATTCTTTTTGATGGCTGAGTAATAGTCCACTTCATATCTATCTATCCATCTATCTATCTGTCTATTGACATAGATAGATAGATAGATGTATATAGATATATCTCTCTATCTCTATCTCTATCTCTATCTCTATCTCTATCTATCTATATGTATCTTCTTTATTCATTCATCAGTTGATGGACATTTGGGCTCTTTCCATGCTATAAACATTGGGGTGCATGTGCCCCTTCAGAGATTCTGCATTCCTAATGAGATCCCATGTCTGTCATGCTGCTGATTCACTAATTTTGAGTAGCAAGGGCCTAGGATACATAGCCAGATAATATATGGCTCTTGTCCTGAAGGAGCTTTCAGTCCAATGAGAGAAATAGGTATGTGGACAATTATTACAATGGAAGTAAAAGTGTGATTGCAGTAGAAAGACAATAATAATGTAGGAGCAGGGAAAGGGAGCCATTAATTCTGACTTGGAACATCAAGGAAGTTTTTGTGACATAGATGTCATTTGAACTGAGCCTTGAGGATGTGTCATAAGGGGAGTAGAAGACTAGATGGTGGGGAAAGTTGTAGTGAGGGTGCTTTCCAAGGCTGATAGAAGAGCATTGCTATGAATTGAATGTTCATGTCTCTCCAATATTCATGTTGAAGTCTAATGACCAAAGTGATAGCTTTAGGAGCTGAGGACTTTGGGAGCTAATTAGGTCATGAGGGTGAAGCATTCATGAATGGGATTAGTGCTCTTATAAAGGATACCCCACAGAGCTCCCTCACCCGTTCTGCCAAATGAGAAGTCATCAAGAAGGCACCAGGTATGAACCAGAAAGTGGCTCTACCCAGACACTGAATCTGCTGGCACCTTGATCTTAGACTTCCAGTCTCCAGAACAGTAAGAAGTAAATGTCTTATTTTAGCCACCCAGTCTGTGCTGTTTTTTATAGCAGCCTGAATGGACAAGGATGAATAGAGACACACTCATGGTTAGGTTAGTCCCCAGCAATAGTAGGATTTCTGGACAATTAAGCTGCTAACAAATTTGGACTTTATTCTCAAATGAGACACTATACTCAGATGGGAGTAACAAGACTGGACGCATGTACTTCCTTGTGGGAACTTTTAGGGGCGGGCTGGGCAGGGAGTCAGCTGGGAGGCCCTCAGTCTCTGGGGGTAGATGAGAATGGGAGAGATAGGGTTGCTGGTGAAAAGGAGAGAGGAGCAGAGGGAGGAGGGAGAAGGGGCAAAAGGAGGAGGAAGGAAGGGTCAGAGGGAGGAGAGACAGGGGGTAGAGGGAGGAGGAGCAGAGAAAGGAGTGAGAGGAGCAGAGGGAGGAGAGAGAGACAGGACTGCTGATGGATGGAAGGGAGAGGGGCAGAGGGAGGAGGAAGAGGGCGGAGGACTCTAAACCCACCCATGTTTCTGTCTCCATAGCTCTTATCACTCACCTAGGAGGTATTGAGTTTTACATTTGCAATTTTTTTCATGAAAGTATGTCCTATTGCTCTACCTTGAATATCAGCTTTTGGGGGGCTGGGGAACCACTTTTGTACCTGGCAAAGTAGCTTGTACCCAGCAGCTGCTCATTAACATTGTTGATGACAACATGTGAGGAAAGTGAAAAGGATGAAGTAACTCACACTATCCCATTTGTGGTTCTATCCAACAGGCTATGGATTCCTCCCTTTAGCTTGTTCTTTCTTTTTGTTCAGCTTGAACATTTCTGAGTAGCAAGATTGAAAGGAGTTTGGCCCATAAGATGTGAAAACATCTTTAATGGGTGATGAGGTAATGCATTTCTTCCCCCACGAGTATGTTCTTTTTAAAAGAAGAGTGCAGAGGAGATCCACTGGGGCTTGCTCATCACCCCTGCCCCTGGTATCAGGCAGTAGTCCTGAGAGCCTATAGGTGCTGCAGAGGTCAGCCCCAGACTCTTATCTCAGAGAGAAGAGCAAAGGGATCTTATGGCTTTCCTGGGGTTGTGCAGCTGGTTAGTGGCAGGTACTTCAGACATATATTTGCCCTGGAACAGGCTTACATTGCTGGCATTGCATATCCATGGACAGCATGGAGATGCCCTCCAAATCTGGGCTTATAGGACAATGAGCACTGCCTTTTACAGGTCTGGGCCTTCTTTGCAGGCTCCAAACCTCTTAGGAAGGAAAGAGATGAGGGACCTCATTTATGAAGACTTTCTACATGTGATCAGAAATTCAGTGCAGCAAACTCCAGTGGGCCTCCACCCAATGGAGTGTGTCTTATCACCTTTATTTGATGAGGAAGATCACTGAGGCTCAGAGAGGTAAAGTGACATACCCAAGATTCATGGAGGAGGATCTGGGTCTGAACCTACATATAGTTTCACTGAGAGCCTTACATGCTCTATCCTGTGCTGCATGGTGGTAAATGCAGAGAGCTGAGGGAGTACAGGCATTGGGAAAATTAACATCAGCATTGCACACAAAGCCTGAAGGCTTCAAGGGAGAATATTTTACAAGCAGCAGTAGCTCTTCTGGAAAACCAGTGAGGGCAGTGGACATGGCTATCTTGCCCCTCTCCCTGAGTGGAGGAAGGTCCTCCAAGCCAAATGGGTGGTCCAGCTCACCAAATCAGAGTCGCTGTTGACCACCAACCCATTCAGAAACATCCTGTCCTCTACACCATATCAGAGGAGGTAAGAGTGAATATTCAGGATTAGAGCTCAGTGCCAGGCATGGGGTGGGGGTGAAATCTGTAATTGTAAACTGAATGGGTGGATTCAGGGTATTAGGACTCTGAATTGCAGCAGTGTGATAGAACTGAAAGAGCATGAACATTGGAGACAGACTAATTTGAGATTGAATTCTGGCTTTTCCTTGTGCTTGCTGTGTCACTTTGGGTGAGTCCCTTAGACTCTCTAAATGTATTTTCTCATTTGCAAACAGAAAGGGGATAATAACAACACTTGTTTGTGAAGCATAATAGAAGCTCTGGGAGAGTGTGTAGCTCAGTGCCTGGTGCGTATGAATGCCCTTCCTTTTACAGCCCTGGTTTCTAAACTTACTCTATTCCTTGTTAACTGTGTGTCTTTGAGAAAGTCACAGATCCTTTTGAACTCAGTTCTATTCCTGTTAAGTGAGGGAGGATAAAATCAACCTGTTTAGCTCACATGTCTGTTGTAAGAATGGATGATGATAAGCCAGTAATGTTAGTGATGACACTGGGGACGGCTGCACAGCTATTATGTACTGAGAGCTGACTATGGAGCTGGTGCTTTCAGAGTGTGCTGTGGGGATTGAATAAGACATCAAATGGCTGGAATATGTACTTGGCACAGAAACACTGTGCTTAGGACTGTGCTTAGACTGTGCTTAGGACTGTTTAATATTGTGATTATTTTGACCCCAGAAGGCAAAAGAGACAAGCAGACATCAAATTAGAGGTAAAAGCTTATGGTTAAGAGTGCCCACTCCCAACTGGGAATTGTTGCTGTCTATACTCTCCTCTCCCTTTCAGACCAGCATAGGTGTTGAGGTTGCATGGGGTCTCCTTCAGAGTCGGCCCTGACTCCTAGCCAGCACTGTCTCCTCAAAATGGCTACACCAGTCTTCCAGTGTAGGGGTGACAGAGATGGTCCAGAACTCAGCCTCTTTCCTGCACGACAGCAAACAGTGGACACTTTGCTTTCCAACATATCCTCTCTTCCTCCCCAGTCTTCCTAAGGTTAAACCGAATTATGTTACCCCTGCAGAAAATCCTTCAATGGCTCCCCATTACCTTGCCTTGAAGTCTGAACTTCGCTCGCGAACTATCGCTCGCAAGTCTTCCCACTCTGGCCCACATCTACCTTAGTTGCTTCCTTTCCATTCATGCTCTGAATGATTCCCTAGTACTCTACACTGCCTCATGGACCCTGATTTTGGAGATGCTAGTCCCTCTGCCTCCAACACTCTCTCCCACCCATCTGTTTATCCTTTAATTCAGAAAATAATATCGAGCAGGGTGCCTGGGTGGTTCAGTCAGTTAAGTGTCTGACTTTGGACATTTTGTGAGTTTCTTGCATTTGGTGGGTTCCAGACCCGTGTTGGGCTCTGTGCTGACAACCCAGAGCTTGGAACCTGCTTTGGATTCTGTGTCTCTCTGTCTCTCTGCCTCTCCCCCACTTGTGCTCTCAATCTCTCTCTCTCTTTCTCTCAAAAAAATAATAAATATTTAAAAACATTAGAAATATCTTTCTTTAAAAAAATAATATTGAGCTCCTACTATATGGCAGACATGATGCAAGACGCTAAAGTTATATTAGTTAATAAGATACAATGTTTTTGGTCCCTTGAAGTTTACATTATAGCAGAGAGAGATATAGCTTAAAAAAGCAAATAAGCAAAATACGTACATACTTGAATTTATTGTTAATTTGTGTATGTAGGTGTGTATAACTGGCAAATGCTATGAGGGGAAGTAAACAGCATAATGTAATGATCCCTGGGGTGAGGGGATAGTGGGTTTGGAGTACTAATTAATCAGGTTAACATTTATTTGCTTATCTTCACTCCAATCAGGGTAACCTCCTTCAGGAAGTCTTCCTGGATCAGAACCCATCTGGATGGAGTGTCCCTTTGTGTTCCCAGAGTGCCTTGCCCTGCCCTGCCCATGCCATGTCTGAGCACTTAATGCACCAAACATAAAGTTGTGGTTTAGTATCTCTCTGTGGAAGCTCTGAGCTACCTGAGGGTAGTGGCTGTGACCTTCAGTGCCTGGCCCTGAGGAAGGAGGAAAGGAAATACAGCTAATGACTGTGAGTAAATATGTGGTCAGGGGCTGGGGCCAGGGGAGGGAGAGATCATGGAGGCAGAGGTAGGCCTGGCTGTGCTGTCCCTACTTTATATAGAGGAGTGCAATTGAAGATGGAATTGTGGAAGTCAGTCAGGCACTTGTTTATAAATGGCAAAGGCAGTCAGAAGCTTATGATGAGCCACTCATTCATCCTGCCCCCATCACCTTCCTGTCATTTTCCAGTTATTTAGAACCGACTGGCCAGATAGCCCTTAACCAAGCAATATACATGTTAATGTGGAGAGCAGGGGCTGAGATTGAAGTAGTAGCAAAAACACATTATTCAAAGAGAAGACTAAGAAGAAAAGAAATAAATGGGGTTGGAGGCTGGGGCAGCTGTTGCTTGCAGTGAAATTCACCACCAGCCTTGTCTCCTTAGAGCCTGGCACCCTCTACCCCATTCCCCTACATCCCAACATCCCTCTCAAATAATCTTTACCCATCCAAAAATGCCCATAGCTTATTTTTAGCCCTTTCCATAAGGCTCCTGAAAGTCTAACTTTACTTAGAATTGTACCCAAGGAAGCTAGAGATATTGATGGAATGACTTCTTTTCTTCTCATCCTGTGGGCATTGTGCAGAGGAGAGCCTAAAATGTTTCCAGACAAGTGGAAAATTTAGCATTTATTTATTTTTCCTGGCCAACTGGTGCGAGTCCAAAAAGGTATGTGAGAAAGAACGGTGTTGCTGGCAAGACAAGGTGGTGCTGGATCTCCCCCTCCACTCACAGGCTGTTGGAACTAACACCTCCACCTGTGGAATAAGCCTTGTTTTCTTCATCTGTGAAATGGGGTCTCCATTCCTGCCTGGCTTTTCTTCCTGGGTTATAGTGAGGAGATAGTGAGTCAGGAGAGAACTTCTATTATAAAGTAAGGTACATGGCACAAAAACAGACACTCAGATCAATGGAACAGAACAGAGAACCCAGAAATGGACCCACAAACATACGGCCAGCTAATCTTTGACAAAGCAGGAAAGAATATCCAATGGAATAAAGACAGTCTCTTCAGCAAGTGGTGCTGGGAAAACTGGACAGCGACATGCAGAAGAAGGAACCTGGACCACTTTCTTACACCATACACAAAAATAAACTCAAAATGGATGAAAGACCTCAATGTAACACAGGAAGCCATCACAATCCTCGAAGAGAAAGCAGGCAAAAACCTCTTTGATCTTGGCCGCAGCAACTTCTTACTCAACACGTCTCCAGAGGCAAGGGAAACAAAAGCAAAAATGAACTACTGGACCTCATCAAAATAAAAAGCTTCTGCACAGCGAAGGAAACGCTCAGCAAAACTAAAAGGCAACCGACAGAATGGGAGAAGATATTTGCAAATGACATGTCAGATGAAGGGTTAGTATCCAAAATCTACAAAGAACTTATCAAACTCAACACCTGAAAAACAAAGAATCCAGTGAAGAAATGGGCAAAATACATGAATAGACACTTCTCCAAAGAAGACATCCAGATGGCCAACTGACACATGAAAAAATGCTCAACATCACTCATCATCAGGGAAATACAAATCAAAACCTCCATGAGATACTACCTTACACCTGTCAGAATGGCTAACATTAACAACTCAGGCAACAACAGATGTCGGCAAGGATGCGGAGAAAGAGGATCTCTGTTGCATTGTTGGTGGGAATGCAAGCTAGTGCAGCCACTCTGGAAAATAGTATGGAGGTTCCTCAAAAAACCGAAAATAGAACTACCCTATGACCCAGCAACTGCACTACTAGGCATTTATGCAAGGGATACAGGTGTGCTGTTTCAAAGGGACACATGCACCCCCATGTTTATAGCAGCACCATCAACAATATCCAGAATATGGAAAGAGCCCCAATGTCCATCGATGGATGAATGGATAAAGAAAAGGTGGTATATATATATCATATCATATATATACATTGTGTATATATATATAATACATTATATATATAATATATTATATATTATATATATATATATATATATACACACACACACACACACAATGGAGTATCACTCGGCAATCAAAAAGAATGAAATCTTGCCACTTGCAACTACGTGGATGGAACTGGAAGGTATTATGCTAAGCGAATTTAGTCAGTCAGAGAAAGACAAATATCATATGACTTCACTCATATGAGGACTTTAAGACACAGAACAGATGAACATAAGAGAAGGGAAGCAAAAATAATATAAAAAACAGGGAGGGGGACAAAATATAAGACACTCATAATTATGGAGAACAATCAGAGGGTTACTGGAGGCATTGTGGGAGGGAGGATGGGCTAAATGGGTAAGGGGCACCGAAGAATCTACTCCTGAAATCATTGTTGCACTGTATGCTAACAAAACAGATGAACATAAGGGAAGGGAAACAAAAATAATATAAAAAACAGGGAGTGGGACAAAACAGAAGAGACTCATAAATATGGAGAACAAAGTGAGGGTTACCAGAGGAGTTGTGGGAGGGGGGATGGGCTAAATGGGTAAGGGACACTAAAGAATCTACTCCTGAAATCATTGTTGCACTATATGCTAATTCGGATGTAAATTTTAAAAAATAAATAATAAAATTAAAAGAAAAAAAGAAAAACATTTTAACAAAAAAATAAATAAATAAAATTTTTTTTAAATGAAAATAAAGAAATAAATAAAGTGAGGTACAAATGGAAACATTGTGGTGGGTGCAAGTTACTGAGGTATGCACCACGGGCCTTGGGCCCAGGAGCACGAGAGGGCAGGCAGGGAGAAGAGGGGTTTGGACTTGTGGATTCCTAAGAATTGCTGCTTCTACGCTTCTCTCTTGAGCAGGTCACATGGAATTGTCTTTGCAGCCAACTCCCCTGGCTGGAGTTTTAGGGAGGATAGAAATGTTTGGAGGGAGTTTTTTTGGAAGTGAGTGATTCAGGGGACTTTACAGGGTGCTCTGGGACCATGAGGAGGGACAGTGCCTCTTTTGGTTCCAGGCCCAGCTCTGTAAGTCATGAACATGGCCTTTGGTGGCACCTGGCAGGTGTGCTCTGGTGGGCTTCCTAGAATCTGTTCAGGCTGTCAGTGTGTGTGATGATGGCACCACAGCCCTCCTGGTAACATGGTAATACTGAGATAGACATGTGCCCCCAGAGGCAGACAGACACAACTACCTGCATGCAACGTTGCACACACATCCATTGGCGCGCACACACACACACACACACACACACTTACACAATGCTACAATTTATACAACTGTTGGAGTAGGAACCATATGAGCCATAGCAGGTTGGAGGATTTTTGCCGGCACTCTGAATTACAGGTTATGTTATCCTGCATCCCCATCAGCTCAGTAACTTAACACAACCTGAGTCTATTTCTCTCTTTTTCAAATTTACTGTGGATATGGGTAATTCTCCAGGACAGCTGCCCCCCAGATGTTGGCTCAGCATTCCACACTTGACCTGTCTTACAGCACCTGTGTGTTAACAAGTGATTGCCATGGCAGGATCAGAGCTGAACACCAGTCACTAAATGCTTGGGTCCCAAAGTGACACATTATCATTCCTGGTAGAGGAGAACCAGAGTTAATGAACATCAGTTGTGTCTCCTACTCTCACCCCTTCCAGGTCTGAGTTTCCTTCTCTGGGCTTTATTCCCTCTTTTAGTGAGGAGGATGAGTTGTATGATTTTCTGCTCAGATATTCTGTAGTAAAACATGGACAACAGTCTTACACTTTCTTGTTGCCTTATTGCTCTGGATCAAGTGCCTCTGACATCCTCAAAGCCACCTTACTTTATGAGAAATATATGGGGAGTGTTCCTAAGTATCTTCCTTTCAGACCTGGCTTGAGCATTCATGTAACAATTTCTCCTAGACAATAAAGCATATCCACGTTAATTTAGTGCCTGAGGTTTCCTGATTTTAGTACCAAATTAGTTTTCCAGAATCATCTGTTACTTCAACTCCTGTCCAAATTGACAGATTAGTCTTCCCCAGATATCCTCAGCCTTCATCACATCCTACTCTTCTCCTTGTTCATTCTGCTCTAGCCACATTGGCCATTTTCTTGGTTCTCAAACAGTCCAAGCTTGTTCTGCCTCAGGGCCTTTGCACTTGTTGTTTCCTTTGACAATGCTCTGCCTCAGCCCAGCTCTATCTTGTCAGTGTCTTCTCAGCTGAGATGTCATCACCTTGGAATGTCCTTTTTCACTATCTTATCTAAAGTCATCCTAACACATCATCTTCATGTCACTTATAACTATCCAAAATCATTTGTAGTCTTACTTGCTTATTTATTATCTACCCTTCCCAATTAGAATGTAAACTCTCTGAGGGCAAGGATCTTGTCTGTCTTCTTAACTCCCATATCTCCAGCACTTAGAGCAGTGGTTGCCACATAATAGTTGCTCAATAAAATGTGCTGACAAAATTGATGCTGGTTTCTCAGTGTTTGGTCTCATTACTCCCTCGCCTGACCTCCTCTTCCACCCCATCCCCATTTCAGCATTTCTAAATCCTGCATGTGCTTCAAAGTAGGCTTCAAGACAAACTATTCATGAGTTTCACTATGTTTTCAGTTCTTACCCCACAAGAAGGGACACCTTTTCTCCTCTGAACACCTATTATATCCAACAGAAATATCTGTAGGTATTCTTCTCAAAAGACTACAGTATTTTTCAAATTCCTTTTGCTTCTTCATCTCACAATAACTCAGTGATAATGTACTCACAGGTGAAGGAGTTAGGAGAGGTCCTGCTGTTAGTAAGAAATCCCATCGTGCCTGGAAGCCACGTGTCTGCCTTCATGTCCAGAATCCATTCCTCCACATCACAGGCAATGTTCACTCCCCTCCTACATGTTAGTTATACAAAAAAAGTAAACCACAGTCCCTGCTGTGACAGTAAGGGCACTGCATTGTGCCTGGTTCTCTCTTCTACATCTGAGTGTCTCAGAGGAGGCCTGCCCTGGACGTCACAGGAATCTGGTGGAGGCAGCACATGAGGGCCAGGGGCCAATGGGAAGGGGCCTGCAGTGATTTCCAGAGGAGGTGCTTTGTGAGTCTGGTCTTGAAGGAGGTCACTTGGTCAGGCTTGTAGGAGAAAATGGGAAATCTGGGCTGAGACAGCCACAGGAACAAAAATGTAGAAAAGGTATTCTCTGGACCCAGCCCCCCAAATTTGCTTGCTGGTGGCTATTCCAAGTCAGGGGAATCTCTTCCTCAATTCTGGAGCATGGAGAAGTGTAGTCAGACTCCACTGAAGGGAGAAGCACCCCACTGCCCCCAGAGCTGCCCAGGCCCCATCAACTGGGGAGGAGGAGGGAAAGTGTGGGGAAAGGTAAGAAAAGGCTGTCAGAGAAGGGGCATTTGGATTTTGAAGCTTACAACCATTGGCAGCACAGAAAACATGCAGTCCAAAGTCTGCAGTGGGCTAGACCTATTTTGGAATATGTTGTTATTCCTCTGACACTAAAGAGCTTTTTAAAAAATGTTTGTTTATTTTTGAGGAGACAGACAGATCATGTGGGGGGGGAGGGGCAGGGAGAGATAGAATCTGAAGCAGGTTCCAGGCTCTGAGCTGCTAGCACAGAGCCTGGTGTGGGGCTTGAACCCACAAGCTGTGGGATCATGACCTGAGCCGAAGTTGGATGCTTAATCAACTGAGCCACCCATGTGCCCCTGGCTGTGAAGAGATTTTAAGGAGGTCTTGAGTTTAGTAGATGTGAGGCTATGGGTAAGTTGTGTAATGTCTTTGAGCCTCAGTGCTGTTATCCAGAAAGTGAAGATTATAATATTGTCCTCAAAAAATTATGAAGATTGGGTTAAAAAAAAAAAACAAGTAAAGTGGATGCCGAGGACCATACATGCGCTTAGTAAAAGTTTCCTGTACTCTCTGCTTGTGGGCAGGTGCCTGCTCTCCCTTCCTCAACAGATGAAGAAGCTGAGGCCCCCGACCAGGGATCATGGGTAAATGAAGGCTAGATTCAAACGGTAGTCACCTTAAGACTTCCAGGTCTTCTGGCTGAGAGGGGTGGGGATCATTGGACTCTGGGATTATCACATAACCAGTTGCTCAGTATCTGAAGCAGTTGCTTCACCCTAATCTCAAAGCATCTGTGTTGGTTGTGAGCGTCAACTGTGGCCACACCTCCACTAAGAGAACAACCAGACTTGTTCAGGGAGACATACAGGCAGAAAAAGTTAAAATGCTTTGCCCAGAAGCCTTGTATGGCAGAAAGAACTGGAGCTGGAATTCCCAGGCCTTGAATCTCTAGTTCCCTTCTTAAATTCTTTGAGCCCTGTTCTAGCCCCTACACAGCTCAATTAAAACAAAGCAAAACAAAACAAAACAAAAAGCAATGCCGCTTCAGCACTCTCAACAATAGCCAAATTATGGAAAGAGCCTAAATGTCCATCAACTGATGAATGGATAAAGAAATTGTGGTTTATGTACACAATGGAATACTACGTAGCAATGAGAAAAAATGAAATATGGCCCTTTGTAGCAACATGGATGGAACTGGAGAGTGTTATGCTAAGTGAAATAAGCCATACAGAGAAAGACAGATACCATATGTTTTCACTCTTATGTGGATCTTGAGAAACTTAACAGAAACCCATGGGGGAGGGGAAGGAAAAAAAAAAAAGAGGTTAGAGTGGGAGAGAGCCAAAGCATAAGAGACTGTTAAAAACTGAGAACAAACTGAGGGTCGATGGGGGGTGGGAGGTGGGAGGGAGGGGAGGGTGGGTGATGGGTATTGAGGAGGGCACCTTTTGGGATGAGCACTGGGTGTTGTATGGAAACCAATTTGACAATAAATTTCATATAAAAAAAAAAGCAATGCCGCTTCAACAGAAAAGCACAGAGTCAGTTAGGATAAGAGATGATTAGCTATTGCTAGAATGTTTTTTTCTTTTTTCCTTCAGATGGCTCAACAGCCTTCACAAATAGTTTTAAAATAGATTAGGAAATAAGATAGCAATAGCGTTTCTCAACAAATGACAAAAAAAAAAAAAAGGCTGTATGGTTTCCCTACTGTTCAGCTTATAGCTTTCTTGGGAGAGAACATGGGGAGAGGGTGACATCCCTGGGCTGGCAACTGGAGCCAGGTGTGTGGGCCTTGCAGAGGATGGAAGGCTGTTCTGTCATCTCTCATGATCAGCTTTCTTCAAAAACACAGTAAGACCTAATATCTTCATAAGGAAGATACTGGAGCTGACTGAGAGCTGACAGGAGGGCAGTGTCTCCCAAGTATTTCAAGAAAGATGACTACCCACTGGCTTTGTCCCTCACTCCATGATTGTTTCCTGGAGACTGTTTCAGATTGTCCTGGTTGTGTACCAGGGACCCCATGTCTCCTCTGTGTGATAAGATTCAGCAACAGAGACCTGAGTGTTTCTCAGTTAGAGGATGGGTTTGCTGTGACAGTGGCCTGGAAGGTTTGGGGCTCCATGCTTACTCAGTAATAAGTTTGGTTGTATATCATCAGAGAAACTCCCCTAATTGGGCTTCCACAAAAATGTTGGTTTGCTGAAAAAGTTTAGAAGCCATTAAACAAACAAACATTAAAGGTACTTCTGAGTCTAAGAGCAT